>NC_133337.1:23819860-24419860 GCF_030506205.2 Paramisgurnus dabryanus
TACATCACATTGTGATTTCAGTCTCAACTTAGTTCGATGATCTATCAATATTAGCCACAAATGTTGTTTGTATGAGTGCTCTGATTTCACAAAACATCCATTTACATTCAAAACCTTTTGGATTCAACGCCTTAAAGTCATCAATTTTATTTCGTTCACATCAAACGCACCAAAATTTTGAATGTGCAAACTGTTTTACTTCGTTTTAAACATGTTTGTGCGGTTTCGGTCTAGATTTTTATAGAAAACTTCAGAACATGACACCATTTTAACATTTACAAAATGATGAAACATTGTACTTTTAAGTGGATCCCATGAGTATGTGTTGCTGTGACAAATACCTGTGATTGTTTGGAAATTATATGAATGCAGAGAAACAACGCAAAAGTTTTGAACTTTAACATAATTTATATGCGTCCTGATTTTTAAAAAACAGTAAGCTGTAATGTTTCTTACACACAGATCTAAACACATCACAAGTCTCAATGTTTAATAACATAAAAACCTGTATGCAAAGGTTTGTTGGCGTATTTTTAGGCACAAGCTGTTTATTTTCATCTTTAAACAAATGTGTATGACAAAAGTTGTTCTGCCTGAACTGACACTAAGGATCGATGCCGAAATGTTAAATCTAAGTATTTGCAAAACAACCTTCACCGTCATATAGATGTTTTCAATCTAATGGTACCTGTTTAAATGTGCCCATACTATTTCAAACATTACCAAGTTGTAGATGGTTGTGACTCAATTTTACAAAGGTTTTAACACACATTACTGTTTGTCACGGTGTGTTTCATCGCATTCCTGTTGCATGCAACAGACTCTCAAGTTTTATGTTAAAAGGATTACTAAATAAAAACCTAAGTATTCTGTATTATGTTGGTGCTGATGATTTTACAAGTTTACAGTTTCAAACATTTTTGCTATATTCGCTGTGAAAGATTTAGTAAATAAATCTAAAACATAAACAGTGTTGAAGCGTTCCCTTAATCTTCTAGCAACAATTTTCAAGAGATTACCAACATGTATGATGTACTAACTGTCAGGGGATCTGTGATATTATTTTCTGAAGTAATTAGCTATCTAATGGCTACTGCACAATAACTTAAGCGATAAAGAGTTTGACAAATGTTACATAGACTATAGAAACGAAACAAGATAAATTACAAAGTCACTGGCATGAGGTTTACACTTAAATAAATCACGCAGATGTTTAAAGTGGTACATGTGTTTTATTTCTCATCAAGTAATAGAAATACATAATTTGTTATCATTGTAGTGTAGAAATATCACAACGTTTTTCACGACCGGTTCATTTCACAAACAGCAATTTGATCATTATTTGATATTGTAACACACACAAACCACACATGTAAGAGTCTCTAAATATTCTACAGAATACTATTAGCTTTTTGTCATCAAGTTTGTAACAGATGTATCACTAAGCCTATTCATGATCTTGAAACCAAGCAGTATGTGGTATCGATACACGCAATGTGTATTGATTCATCAGGCATTGTCGGATCCTTCTTGGGGACCCAGGTCCATTGGAACATCATCAGACATTACTTGATCCGTACAAAGGGTTGTGTTGTTGTTGTAGGTTGATGGTCCGCCATCAGATACTATGGTGGACTTATTGAGTGCGCAAGTCCAACTGTAGGTTCTCTCATCTTCATACTGCTCTGGGGTGGGTAGCGCGAATGTGTCGGTGTAGCAGTAGGAGTCCATAGTTTCTTGAAACTTGTTAGGCGATTGTGTTTGAATGAATCATACTGGTGCCGTTTTAATGACTGTAATGGATAGGCGGAGATAGGAGTCCTGGAGTTAGGGACATTCCTCTCTGAGGGGTAACAACTGCACTTTAAACATCTGCGTGATTTATTTAAGTGTAAACCTCATGCCAGTGACTTTGTAATTTATCTTGTTTCGTTTCTATAGTTTATGTAACATTTGTCAAACTCTTTATCGCTTAAGTTATTGTGCAGTAGCCATTAGATAGCTAATTACTTCAGAAAATAATATCACAGATCCCCTGACAGTTAGTACATCATACATGTTGGTAATCTCTTGAAAATTGTTGCTAGAAGATTAAGGGAACGCTTCAACACTGTTTATGTTTTAGATTTATTTACTAAATCTTTCACAGCGAATATAGCAAAAATGTTTGAAACTGTAAACTTGTAAAATCATCAGCACCAACATAATACAGAATACTTAGGTTTTTATTTAGTAATCCTTTTAACATAAAACTTGAGAGTCTGTTGCATGCAACAGCAATGCGATGAAACACACCGTGACAAACAGTAATGTGTGTTAAAACCTTTGTAAAATTGAGTCACAACCATCTACAACTTGGTAATGTTTGAAATAGTATGGGCACATTTAAACAGGTACCATTAGATTGAAAACATCTATATGACGGTGAAGGTTGTTTTGCAAATACTTAGATTTAACATTTCGGCATCGATCCTTAGTGTCAGTTCAGGCAGAACAACTTTTGTCATACACATTTGTTTAAAGATGAAAATAAACAGCTTGTGCCTAAAAATACGCCAACAAACCTTTGCATACAGGTTTTTATGTTATTAAACATTGAGACTTGTGATGTGTTTAGATCTGTGTGTAAGAAACATTACAGCTTACTGTTTTTTAAAAATCAGGACGCATATAAATTATGTTAAAGTTCAAAACTTTTGCGTTGTTTCTCTGCATTCATATAATTTCCAAACAATCACAGGTATTTGTCACAGCAACACATACTCATGGGATCCACTTAAAAGTACAATGTTTCATCATTTTGTAAATGTTAAAATGGTGTCATGTTCTGAAGTTTTCTATAAAAATCTAGACCGAAACCGCACAAACATGTTTAAAACGAAGTAAAACAGTTTGCACATTCAAAATTTTGGTGCGTTTGATGTGAACGAAATAAAATTGATGACTTTAAGGCGTTGAATCCAAAAGGTTTTGAATGTAAATGGATGTTTTGTGAAATCAGAGCACTCATACAAACAACATTTGTGGCTAATATTGATAGATCATCGAACTAAGTTGAGACTGAAATCACAATGTGATGTACACATGTATACTGAAAACGTAAAATCTGTGCATTTCTGTGTGCTTAACTAAAATTTCAGTGTTGAGTTATACAAAAATAAACAAAAACCTTTCGGTACCTTAAAAGTGAGCGATGTTTGATGATGACCTCCTCATCTTTTTTGGGCAATTAGAGATCTTGACTGTCAAATGTATTTAGTTTACCGTGGTTTACATTTGATGTGTTGTGTATATGAAACTAAAGCTCTGTCAGGATTCGTAGAGACATGAATTAGATGATCTTTGACTATGTGACAGACGTCAGGTAACAAAATTAGGATCATATCGTGCATATGCTGTTTTAGATTCCCATACTAACACTGTTGACTTTTATTTTTACGTCTCTGAAAAAACATGTGATGTAGCCACATGTAATTTCTATTAATCTTTCACGTTTCTCTGTGTGGATTTGCAAAAACATATGAAGAATGAGCAATGTCACACGTTGTCTGAACAAGATGTCTAAATGTTCTAATGGTAACAACACAGACATTAAGACCAAAAATCCTTGTATATTTTTTGTTTTTATGAAACCGGTACAGCAAAACATACAAAAAAAAAAAAACATAAGCAGTAAACAAAATCAATGATGAAAAACAACAGTGACCATACATTGAAACTACTAGAACGTAGTTTTTGTTAAAGTATACAATTGTTGACGGACATGGTTTGCCATCATAATGTTGAGTAAAAAATAAAGCAGAATGAAACTTTTGGGAAAACTAAAAAACAACTGTAAAAACTTGCGTAAGATATGCCACTGGCTCACACGATTGGTTTTTAGGCATCATCATTATTAAACGTTATGATATTGTCTAGATACCATAGAAAGTGCATGCATGATCCAATACCCTTTTCAAACATGAAATCTACGGCATTTTCTATGATTTCACACACATTAATTTCTCGTTTCTTTACAAGCATATCAATGCATACATCAATTACAAAGGCTATCATTATTATGATATTGCCAACGTAAAACTCGACCTCGTCACATTCATAAAATATCTCTAGGGCCTTTCTAATAATCACACGGGGTTCCTCTTGGGCCTGAACCACCGTCTGCACCATGTTACTGAGAGATTCATCTATACTTTTCACAACATCTGTTTTTTCCTTGAGTCTGGTTACACACTCGGCGTTAGCTTCGCAATAATTTGGAGGCATTCCCACATTGGCTTCTTTGTATATCACAGTACATAGTAGATTGGTCATCTCCCTCTTGTAGTTCTTTTTAAGCATATCTTTAAAAAGGTCTGTACCGTACACATACCCCATCTGACCATTGCGTAGTCGTTCAAATGATCTTTGTTCCATCTTTTTCAAGAATCCGTAGCATCGTAGACAACTTTGCTTGCTTGTTTGTTTCTGAGTTCAAACACTTCTCAGCAACAAAAAGCTCGTGTCCACAGTTTCTGCCGCGCTGCGTTCGATAGTTTGTTTGCGAATTCGGACACCTTCGCAGCTTCAAAAGGTTCCACAGATTCTGCAAAACATAACACAGACCTCTGATGTGTGCGAATCCTGCACGGTTGTTCAAAATTGTTCTGGGATGTGTTAATCCGGGGTTAAGTTTTTTTTTTTGGTAAAGCTTGTGTGTTCAGGAGGATAGCTTCTCATCTATACAGTCCTCGTTCTTCGCTTCACAACCCCCCACGGCGTTGGTCGTTTGGTCCCTACCACGTGATACCTGCCAATACACATATAAACACATACCACATCCTCTGGGGGTTTTGTGCTGTAAATCGTAAAGCTATAGACAATGATTCATCTTAAACCTAATATCAGTTAAGATGTTCAAATAGTATATTTTTATTTTATTTAGTAAATGTTAGGGTTTACCTATTTAACGTAAGTACGTGATTTTAATGTTATGTAGAACCATGTCCTATCTGTTGTTGTGTTTATAGCTATCTTTATGGAATCACACAATCATGTTTAACAAAAATCATACAAAAAGTCTCTGTGTGCCATGTCAATTTTGTTAAATGTTTTGTCTTTAAAGAAATGGTTGTTGTCACGTTAGTGACAACCTGGATTATAACATCGTCAACTTTGATAAATAATATTTGCACCCCGTTTTATTGTTCCCTAAATGGTTAACAGATGGGTTTAAGGATACATTGATTAAAAAACACCACCAAAATGTGAGATAAAATGTCTTAAACCTTTTAAGTTTCTTTAAATCGCAAATAATGCATAACATGATTTAATCAGTATCTGTGTAATGAAGCCTAAATCTAAAAACCACATTATTTTTGGCAATGAGGACACAGACTTAATATCAAAACTTTAGTAACAAACAGAGACACCATAGACCCCCGTGCAAGCAAACACACGCACACACACGCACACACACACACACACACACACACACACACACACACACACACACGCACGCACGTTCTGGTTTCCATGTTTTTTGGGGACATTCCATAGACGTAATGCATTTTATTCTGTACAAACTGTATATTCTATTCCCCTTACCTGCCCCATTCCCTAACCCCAACCATCACAGGAAACTGTCTGATACCTTAGATTTTCAAGAAACATCATTCTGTTTGATTTATTAGCTTGTTTCCTCATGGGGACATCAAAATGTCCCCATGAGGTCACAAAAACACTGGTATTCCTATCTTTGTGGGGACAATTGGTCCCCCCAACGTGATAATTACCCGGCCGCACACACACACACACACACACACACACACACACACACGCACACACACCTTGCAAAGACACGGGCTCATAAACACGCCCCCACATAAACAGCCTGGATGCACACACAGAGACACAAGCGCGATTTGGTGCTGCTCGTGTGACATTAGATATAAACTTACTCATACACACCTAGATGTTTAATTATGGAATGTGTATAAAAACTTTTGGATGTTAAAACAAAAAATTAAGATCGAATAGCTTTTGTCATAAAAGTCACATGGACGTTTCATTTTAAAACCCGCATGTTTAAATCAGAGGCGTTCTAAACTAGAAATGCTGACAGAATTGCATTTGTTGTATAATAAACACATAGAGGTTGGGATCCACAGCGGACACAAAACCAGGAAATGGGGTCAAAATGTCTTAAACAATAAAAAGGTTCTTAACGCCATAAGAGCACCTCAGCGTACGTTCTCTGGCAACTGTGGTTCGCGCATTCATGTGTTTTAATCAGGGACTTGATTAAAGAATTCCCTAAATCTAAAATTAAAACCCTTATTTTGTCAGAGCGGCCAGAATTACATTTTATTGTGTAATAAACACATATTCCCAGTTGGTTTTAAGATGTCATTAATTTAAAACAAAACCCAGAAGATATTAATTTTTTTATCGTTTTAAAGTTTCTTAACGGTGTATATGAACACGCATCCGCGTATGTTCTCTATTGTAAACGCTGGAACACAATCTAATGGCGTGATCAGAATATTGTGCACAAAAAGATTAAGATTTTATTTATATTAAAATAAATACCCTTTAGTCTAAAGACTATAGTATTGTTGGGACCCCGGTGATTTTGACACCGTTCATCGCTATACACATACTGAATATTTCATTAAATAATTTGTTACAACCAAATGCTTTATTTTTGTCAGTGTGCTATTACATTTTTACCACTACAGTTTTAAAAAGACCCTAGTTTACAACCCGCCACCTGCTGTGAACAGCCATCATCATCCCACACACACTGTTATAAGACCATCATCAGAAACAGAAAAATATCTGATCAGAAAAATATAGCTTATAGTTAAATAGATAATAGTACATTTAATGTTAACCAATTACAACTAAAAGATTTTATTCTTGCGTGACTTTAAAAAAGTCTCTTGACAAAACAAACGTATATATCAAGTTGTATTTATAAGATAGACACAGTCATTTTCTTAAAATCTAAAATAATAATTTATTTTTGTCAGAGCAGACAATATAATACTCTTTGTATAATATACACATATTCACACATGTTTTAAGAAGCGTTTAATTAAAAATAAAACCCCTAAAATGAGTTGTAGACGTCTTAAAAACATTTAAAAAGTTTATTAACGTCAGCTATAAGTTTCTCTGTCACCATCGGTGCACGTATACATATGTCTTAATCAGCGCCTTGGTTAAAGATTCCCCTAAATCTAAAATAAACTCCTATTTTGCCATAGTGGACAGAATTACATTTTATTAAGGTTAATTTAAAACGGCATATATGAACACACACCCGGCGCTTTGTCAGGCACCGCCGGATCTTTAATACGCGTGAAACTATAGAGCAGGTTATGAAAAGATTCACGGAGTTCCTGAAACCGTTAAAAATTTTATTTAGTTTAGACTATCGTCTAAATATTGTAGTATTGACGGCGCCGAAGGATATGGCTCAGGTCATTGCTTAAACTATACACGTATACGGAATATTTAATTAAATAACTTGTGATGTTACAATCAAAAGTTTTAATCAGCGCATTGTTCATGATTTGTCTAAATCTAAAATAAACCTTTACTTCTTTGACACCGTAATGGGGGATTATTCCACCCACATTGATTTTTAGAAATCTCTACTCGCTTTACAACACGCACCCCTGTGAAAGAATGCAGGGGCTTGTGAGAAAAGTGGGGGGAGAGAGAGACTCAGGCGGTAAATTTCAAACACAAGCTGACAATAAACACGATCTGTCATACACGAGCCGTCACACACGAGCCGTCATTAAACATAACCGCATACGCTTGACATAAAACACACACACAGGAAAAACAAACCACTAAATGACCTGTCATAAAACTATTAAAACACTCGCTGTCTAAAGTTGACAACTTGTACAGATTTTGATTGATGGTCCCGCCCCCCTGTCAAAGGGTCATAAAACACGACCTGTCAACGGGTGGGGGAGGGGGTCATAAAAGTTTGACGAATGGTGTCCCGCTACAACTACTGACCGGTTTCAGCTTTAAAAAAATTTCGCGGACCGGGGGGTAAGATTGGGGTCGCTGAGTTGCTGTTCAAACGTGCTGAAAATCCTCCTTTTCTAAATTTTCGTTTTAAACGGAAGTAAAGATAACAACCATGCATTAGGAAAATTAATAATTGCTTTATTTAGGCATATTTTGGCGGATTGTTTTTTACTTTCATTGTTTTTACTAGTTTGCCTGCCCATTTAGTCTTAATAATTAATAGAACCTAAACGAACTTGGCTTGCTGTTCTCGAAGGCAGCTCGAATCTTGGTCGGGCTCGAGACCCAATTCCAAGTAACAGAAGAGAAGAAAAATGCAGTGAAGGTGGAGAGATGCCAGAAGAATTGCGGCTGGGCGCAGAGGCACGGAGACTCACATTTACCATGATTAATGATGATTGACAAGTTTAGGTTCCTTTCAAACCTACGTTAAAAGTGTAGCCGTTAAAATATTATTAGCCTAATAGTTTATTTTGATCATGGTGCTACGATCGATGGATAATTCTGAAGTTGTTTTAAAGAAGAATAAAATAATTACTTTTCAGTCATTTGCGCTGTCACACATTTGAACGTCTCCGCATATGAACATCATTGCGACGTACATTTGCAAATGATTCATAAAGTAATACCTCCGCAATTCTTTGATCGATTGTGTTTTAGAAGTACTGTATGCTCAAACTCTAATGACAGAAATGTGATCGCTGATGCGCTGGTAGAGAGAGAGAGGCGGAGAAAAAGAGAGAGAGCGCGGCTCTGTTCAAAAGTGGAAATGATTGATGTTATTTGAAGTCGGCTCTTACATTACAAAATACCCGATTAAGCTATTACGTGGCTATTATACACATTTTTCGGGACGTTTTTGCGACCCGGTGGCAACTTGTCCACGACCCAGTACTGGGTCGCGACCCGGTGGTTGGGGACCTCTGATGTAAGCATTTTATAACTACAGGACACCTATTTTTTAAATGTTCATATTCACTACTTACCTGTTGTATACAGTCGATGTACAAGCCACGTCAGCAAATAAGATATATATTATAATACAACATATCACTTTTATTCAGTATATATTATATACATAATCTTGACAACACTTCATTTAAAGTGCCCATATTATGAAAAACTCACTTTTTCTGGGTTTTGGGGTGTTCATTTGTGTCTCTGATGCTTTCACACGCATACAAACTTGGAAAAAAATCCATCCATGCTGTTTTGAGTGAGATACAGGTTTCTGAATGTCCTCTGCCTTGAGTGCCTCAGATTGCACGATTTCAAACCCAGCTCCGTTGTGACGCAACTAGCCTTGTCATCACATTCCGTTTGAATTTTCGGCCCACTACCCCACTCGCAGGTCTCCACCTACCAGGTAGCTAGAGAGCACAGAGCAGTCACTTCGCTGATATCCTCTATGCCAGTGGTTTTCAAACTTGTCCTAGGGGACCAACTGCTCTGCACATTTTGCCTGTCTCCCTTATCTAACACACCTGATTCAGATCATCAGCTCATTAAGGGAGAGATCCATGAACAGAACTGGGTGTGTCAGTTAAGAGAGACATACAAAATATGCAGAGCTGTGGGTCCCCTAGGACAAGATTGAAAACCACTGCTCTATGCTGTTATCATGGCTCACGGAAATAACAGCGCTATTTGGATATTATGGATTAAACTCCTGCCTACTTTTAAAAACAAATTTTCAATGCGTGTTTATTGGAACCTAAAGTGTAATCTCATATACAGTTTGTTACGACGTCCTCAGTTTATGTCAATGCTTGTCTATTTACGTAGCAGCCAGTTGGTGGCAAGGAAAGGTGTCGCAAATGACAATCGAGTGGGGTCTCATTTTTTAGACCAATGATCTGTCTTACCCTTTCCCCTTTACTCAGTTTCGAGGGTCAAGGGGAAGACAAAGAAACAGGGGAAGGGGTAAGACAGAGAAATGAGATTGGCCCTAAGTTTGTGTCTGTAAATGTGCCCTGTACATGTGTCTGTACATGCAGATACATGGGTGCACATCCAAATGTTTTGTTTATACTTTCACAGAGCAGCTGAGAAATGGTCAGATTTTCTCTGGGGATTAGATATAAACATCTCCATTGTTGATTGTAGACTGCAGATTACTTTTTTGTGTTGAGGGTGTTTTGGAGAAGGAGCACAATCGAGGTGCAAAAACACCAGACCGACACTGTTTTCACTTCACAAGGTACATGCAGTCAATCAAAGTACACCAGGTTTCAAAATATTACAAAAACTGCATAGACTTTTATGTTTCAGTTTTACAGGTATCTGCATGCAACATGCAATCAACTTTTTTACACAAAAATTCTTGGTTGGGAACTGTATGTCCACATGTACAGCAATGTTCACATTCAAAAGCATTCTAGTAAAAAGCAAATCAGTTGTTTTCCATTTACTGTTGACTACCGGTACGGTATGATTAGGGATGGGTATCGTTAAGGTTTTAACGGTATTACTACTCTTACCGGTACTGCTTAACGGTCCGGTGCTTTAACGGTATTCTTATCGGTACTTTGGCCAATGTTAACATTTGATCACGAACCTATGTTCACATGATTAAGTTAATTATGTGTCTGCATTTCATTATTACAAATTAATTTCTGGATATCATTTCTAAATATTATACATATATTTATTAATGCACCAGCGTGAAAGCTGCAGAAAAAATACTCTAAATAGGATATTTAGGCTAAATAAATGTTTACATGCTGATTTTTCTTTATTTGGGATTTTAAAAAGAAGTAGAAAATATGTTGAATGCATAACGTTCAGCATTTCTCCCAAAAGAAATCAACAGAATTTCAACGTAAGGTAAGCAAACCAATTAGGGAGATTGTACATTTATTTTAAATGACGTGAACAATGTTGATTCAACATGATTTTAGCATACATGCCTGACGTTGATGCGGCAACCACCAGAGATGATGGTTGAATTTTGCAGGCTGCGACCTTCTAAGGACGTATTTTAAGACCGATTGCGTCACAGCAGCGCGACTTGAGGCTGTGACTTGTGTTAATATTATTCTGTTTATGTTGCGTAGTTCTAAGGTTGATTAATTTTATATACTGTTGAATAGTTTAATCTACATCAACGTGTCATATTTTCTAAAATAAATGAATATTTTTCTGATTCCATATTTATTTAAATAAGTCAGAAACGTCTCCGCTGTGTCCTGCTGACAGGCGCGGTGGGCGCGTGCAACAGGTGACGCAAATTATAGGTCCTCCGAGGGTTAGACTGTCTCATTTCAGTTCTCTTCGCGGACTTCTGAGGCTGCCACCTTGAAAGACAGAGTGCTCCCCTTTTAAGGTTGTATGCTTAGAAGGTCGCAGCCCTTGAATTGGGACACAGCTTCTTTCTGCACGTAATACACTTTTGAAAGATGCTTTGACAGATTGCTTGTGTTTCCGCCCTTACATGCAAACATCTTGTTGCACTTACCTGTATGACAAGGTTGTCTGCATCAACTCTAGTGAAGTATAACCACACTTTTGAATGTTTTGCTCTATCCGCCATCGTCACTCTTTGTATTAAGCGGTAGTTTTCGTGCTGTTATGCGTGTGCCGCGCTCGTTGTTGTGGTTGTGTTTGACAGACAGCCAGCCTCCGCGGCGCGCATGAGAGATCTCGCAGATCTCATGCTCCTCTCACTGTTCCTGGTCCTCTCACTGCATCTCTCACTGCTCCTGCACCTCTCACTGCATCTCTTACTGCTCCTGCACCTCTCACTGCTCCTGCACCTCTCACTGCATCTCTTAGTGCTCCTGAACCTCTCACTGCTCATGCACCTCTCACTGCATCTCTCTCTGCTCATGCGCCTCTCACTGCATCTCTTACTGCTCCTGCACCTCTCACTGCATCTCTTACTGCTCCTAAACCTCTCACTTCTCATGCACCTCTCACTGCATCTCTCACTGCTCCTGCATCTCTCACTGCATCTCTCACTGCTCCTGCACCTCTTAGTGCTCCTGAACCTCTCACTGCTCATGCACCTCTCACTGCATCTCTCACTGCTCCTGCATCTCTCACTGCATCTCTTACTGCTCCTGGACCTCCCACTGCATCTCTCACTGCTCCTGGACCTCCCACTGCATCTCTCACTGCTCCTGCACCTCTCACTGCTCATGCACCTCTCACTGCATCTCTCACTGCTCATGCACCTCTCACTGCATCTCTCTCTGCTCATGCACCTCTCAGTGCATCTCTTACTGCGCCTGCACCTCTCACTGCTCATGCACCTCTCACTGCATCTCTTACTGCTCCTGCACCTCTCTCTGCTCATGCACCTCCCACTGCATCTCTCACTGCTCCTGCACTTCTCACTGCATCTCTTACTACTCCTGCACCTCTCACTGCATCTCTTACTGCTCCTGCACTTCTCACTGCTCATGCACCTCTCACTGCATCTCTCACTGCTCATGCACCTCTCACTGCATCTCTCTCTGCTCATGCGCCTCTCACTGCATCTCTTACTGCTCCTGCGCCTCTCACTGCATCTCTCACTGCTCCTGCACCTCTCAGTCCATCTCTTACTGCTCCTGCACCTCTCACTGCACCTCTCTCTGCTCATGCACCTCCCACTGCATCTCTCACTGCTCCTGCACCTCTCACATCACCTCTCACTGCCCTGCACCTCTCACTGCATCTCTTACTGCTCCTGCACCTCTCACTGCATCTCTCACTGCTCCTGCACCTCTCACTGCTCCTGCACCTCTCACGTCACCTCTCACTGCTCCTGCACCTCTCACTGGGCCTGCTCTTCTGCCTTGGCCCCTTGCTCTTACTCTTCCTCGTCCAGACATTACACTGTTTTTCTGTTTCCAAAAACATCACTCCTCAAAGTCATAATTTTAAATTTAATAGACAAAAAATAACTCCTGCCACTGAGTCTACGCCAGACTTGAATCAGCTGTGGTTGGCCCAATTTACCCAACATTAAGTTTTTATACTGTATCTTAGGTTTGGAATATTGTTTTTGCTATAGTGAGATGTTGTGTGTTAACATTCGTAAATACTACAAAAACAATCTATAATTTAGTTGGGAGGTATAGCTTATCTGTTAAGAAATGTAAGCATTGTGGAAATGTGTTCACGGACTGCATATTGTGTGAAAACGACATGAAATTTTTGAATTGTATGGCCACAAAAGGCCGATGCTGTGCTAATTGTGTTTAGAGTTTTGAAAATGTGAAAAGAGACTAAGAAACAATTATATATGATCACTTTAACATTGCAAAAACAACAAATCTAATTATTAGGGATGCACCGAATATTCGGCCACCGAAATTTTTCGGCCGAAAATGGCCCAAAAGTGGATTTTCGATTTTCGGCCGAAAGACTTTTATCACCGAAAAAATACGGCCGAAATAATGTGATGACGCAAGCAGAAACTGCGACCTGCACGTGCTTGTCTGAAGTAAAATATCTGCGGTGTGGACTAGATTTTTCTCAAACTCGCGTCCGCCGAATTTCTGACCAGGATGCCCGCAACCTGTGAGTTCCACTCCCGCAATGTTTGTGTCCAAACCCGTGGATTCCGCTTCGCGTCGGGTCCTGATCACACGGTCGGGGCTTATTTCCCAATAACTACCGGCTGCCTCTACATTATCCCGCTTATTACACGGCTACTTGCCCCATAAGAAAAAAAACTGGACATGAATATGAATTTGAAACATTTTATTGGCATATTTGTTTTAAATTAACATTTTTATCCTTCCGCGAAACTTTGCACAGATGCATAAAATGATCGTAATACCTTACTAAGATCCTCTGCTTCATACTTGTCTGTCTCCATTTTTTCTCTTTAACCAGTCTTTGAGAAGTTTGAATGCCCATTCTGTATTTTTTTGTGTGTTGGCTTCGTAGCTGTCATGCTCTATTTTGTCAAGTTCAGTCTCAGTAAGCTGTCTGTGTCTTGTCGTGGTTGTCCAGTGTTTGTCACAAGATGGCGCCAAACAGTAATCTTTATTGATCTTTATTGGCGCGGAGCGATTTTACTCGTGCAAGTAGTCCGGCTATGCGTTATTATTTTGGAGCGGTTTGAAAAGAACGAACCTGCAAATGTCTCAACTGACCAATCAGAATCAAGCATTCCAGAGAGCCGTGTAATAAATATTGCTATATATATGTAGTGCTGACTTATTCTCATTTTATTATCATGTCATTTGGTTATTGTGTCTGTTTGGAGTCTCCAAGTGCACTTTTTTGAAAGAACGTCTGGACTTTAAAAAAAAAAGCTCACAGAAACTGCATTTTTGGAGTATCATCTGCAAATTTGAATCACAACATGGTCAGACATTCAGTTTACCTATATGGTGTCCCCAGGTGTCTTGCATTACAATTTCATACATTTTTTTTTTTTGCTAAGTGAATGTTATTCAAAGAAAATCGGAAGTAATTTAATTTATATTTACCTTGTTTTACCTTGTTCCTATACTACTCAGAGTTGTTATGAATACTGGGCAACAATATGTCAAGTGTTTAGTTTCAAGACCAGAATAATGAATATAGGCCATAGGGTTTAAGAGCTGCAGACATTTTAGTTTGGGTTTGTCATTTTTCAGAAAATGCTCAAAAATAGAAGTGCTGGCTAACAAGGAGTTCACCTCAGAATGAAAATTCTGTCATCTGTAACTCACCATCTGTGTGACTTCTGCAGAACACAAAATAATATATTTGGAAAAATATTGATAACCCTAACATTAATACTGCATTTATATTTTTTATAAGTATTATTAAGTCTTTGTATATATTATTTTAACAGTATTAAACCTTCTTTTAACCTAATATTAAAGAACTTTATATTAAAACCTGCACAAAACAATGAATTTATTTACTCTGTTTTTACATATACTGTAGGTACGCTGTAAAATCTGTTTGAATATGCGGCACATTGTTGGTCATAATGTACATTGTTACCATAAATAGTATAGAGAAACATTTAAAAATGAACTTTGTCTATGTCTATAATGTGCAACTTAAATGGATTATTCTGCACAACAAAATCCCCGGTGTTAAAGTCCACCATACAGAGTATTTAAAGTAACAAAGTGCACTGACCTGAGAAAAGCAGAAAATGAATCAACATCTCCATTGGTGATGGATTAACAGTATGCAGTTAATCCTAAATAAAAAACGAAGAGTTAATTAATTCAAACACATTTATACACTTTTATTGTAAATTCTAATTAACATCTACTCTAAACTCTAATCTAACTGTATATAATTAGTCAACATTACTTAGTATCACGTCTTACTAGTTTTTATTAAGTTGCGTAAAATGCATAAAACGTTATTAAATTAGTGATGTTAACCTAAAACAGTCAAGCAAAAAATAAAGATTTGTTGACTCGGTCATCAATATCTTACCTGAGGATGCCTAAACAAGTCGTTTAATTCTTGTTAAAAACACCATAACCATCTTCACCTCGATCTGATTTTATTTCATACATGCACAAACATTCTTAATAATAATTAACAGAGGTTTAACTTTAGTTGAGATTATATTGAAAAGAAGTTTTGTCTGAAGTCAATATTATGGTGATCAATGTTTTAATTTAGTTGTGCGCTTGACTTTCATTAAAATAATCCTCTTTGAACATTTGCAATAATTTTGTTGAAAACATTTGTACATTGAAAAGTTACTGTCATCATTGTTTAATTTGAATTATGCCTGAATTATTTAGGAGTTTAGCACTTTAGCAACATTTTAATTCATAAAAATACCTTACAGTGCAATAAACTTGAAAGTTTATACTACATAACTCAAATCATTCAATCAAATAATCCTTTCTAACAGTCAATTAATAAAGCAAGGCTATATCTAAAGTACTCTCTGCAGGTTTTTTAGTTACTTAAACTTTTAAGTAAGGTTAACTCGCTGGATTTTATAGTGCGCAAGAACAAGTAAAAAATAATACACAAAACCTCTTTGAATTGTGATGAAAACCTTCATTTTTACCTGCAGGAACAGTGAAGACTGAAGCTGAAGTGGTCTGTACTGTCTCTACATTTCAGTTTTTATTTCTTTTTGATTTGCTTAATTCATACACAAATAAATGTTATGTAAAACTGAAACTCATTTCCATTCAGATGTTTAGATTTTCCATTCAGATTTCTTTTCAGAAGAACGTGAGTCAAGAAAGCACCATACATTTTCATGAACTCTGAGTTCATCTTCTGTTTTGTTTTAGCTATTGTTCATTGTTTTATAATTATTTATGACACCACGCAGGACTCGACAGTAAGAGCGACCTGATGGCTCAGGACCAGTGTGAAAGACGCTCAGATCAGTTGATGGATAGAAGTGCAAGTGCAACATCATAACGAAAATTGTTTTGAGGCCTTGATTTTATTTACAGAAGATGTGCTGCAATTATTCTTATAATCCGTTATGTCTCAAGTAAATATTACATTGTCGTCAAAATAACGTTTCAAATATCCAAATCTTGATGTCCTTTCTACATCCAATCGATAGCAAAACTTCCATGGCAGCCACAGCATTGATGGAAATAGCATGAAATGGAAGTAGCGATTGTCTTGTTTTCCTGTGGTGTTAGGGTTAGGGTTAGTATATCTGATTGAAACTGGCTTCTGAAATGAAATAAGGCGGTCCTGGACTTGAATTCGTCGATTGAGAACTGATTGGATTATTTGAATTTGCTAGATGTTGGTAATTGCTAATCGCTGCAATCTTTTTTCGGACCCCACTCATAACATATGACCGAAAGTAAAGAGAGATCGTTTCAAGGAGGGGAGGAGATTTGCGTTTTTGGTTAAAACACATGTATTTAAAAAAATAATAATGAAGCTCACAGATAAGTCATTTGTAAAAACATACCACAATATTCCAGAACAAATTACTTTTTTTAATTTCGAAAAAGACTTTGGGTGCAGACATGATATTTCTCCCTTCGATGGGCACTTTAGTAAGGGGATGCCATATAAACTTAACGAGAACAATATACTTTGTGACAAATCATAACTCTTATGATTTTTCTTTTTGCCCAACTGTCTTTCAGCAGTTTGAGCCAGTTACATTTTCATCTCTCTCTGACTTAGTTAAACAGCTACGTCCAGCAAACTGCCCCCTTGACAGTATTCCTGCACGCTTGGCTAAAGAGGTCTTTGACACACTTGGGCCAAGCGTTGTATCTTTGGTTAATACATCTCTTAGCTCAGGGTGTGTACCATCGGTTTTTAAACATGCTGTTGTGCAACCACTACTAAAAAAGAATAACTTGAATCCTTCAATTTTGTCTAATATTAGACCTATATCTAAACTCCCATTTTTATCGAAAATCTTGGAGAGAGTTGTTTTTAATCAACTTAAATAATTTTTAGATGAATTTAATATTTATGAAAATTTTCGGTCTGGTTTTAGGTCCCGTCACAGTACAGAAACTGCTCTTTTAAGAGTTTCTAATGATCTTCTTTTAACTATGGACTCTGGTAACTCTGCTGTGTTAGTCCTTTTGGATTTGACTGCGGCCTTTGATACGGTCAACCACTCTATTCTTTTATCTAGACTTGAACAGTGTGTTGGTATTAAGGGTATAGCCCTAAAAGGTTTCAATCATATCTGACAGACAGAAGTTTTTCTGTTCACCTTGGTGAATTAACATAATCTGTTGCCTCTCTTTCCTGTGGTGTTCCTCAGGAGTCAGTACTGGGTCCTATGTTGATCTCTTTGTATATGCTGCCCTTGGGGAATATGTTTAGGAAGCACAAGCTGCTATGCGGATGATATACAAATTTACTTACCTCTTAAAATAAATGACAAAGCTTCATCTCAGTCATTATTAAATTGCATGAGAGATTTAAAAATTTGGCTGGATCAGAACTTTCTTTGTTTAAATGAAAATGAGACTGAGATTGTTGTGTTTGGTCATCCTGGAGATTTAAGTGCCTGTGTAGATGCACTTGGTGAATTAGGTTTGTATATTCGTCCTTTTAGCAGGAATCTTGGTGTAATTTTTGACAGTGCTTTTAAGTTTGAGAAACAGATTAGTTCTGTCGTAAAAGCCGTTTTTTATCAATTGAGACTGTTGGCTAAAGTAAAGCCCTATCTGCCGCGCATGGAGTTTGAAAGTGTAATCCATGCTCTTATAACATCTAGACTAGATTACTGTAACTCTTTGTATGTTGGTTTGGATCAGTCGTCTATCCAACGCTTGCAGTTAGTTCAGAATGCAGCAGCGCGGCTTTTAACTGGGACTAAAAAATATGAGCACATAACCCCTGTATTAGCTTCACTACATTGGCTTCCCGTCCGCTGCAGGATTGATTTTAAGATTTTATTGTTTGTTTTTAAGATTTTAAATGGGTTGGCACCTGTTTATTTATCAGAGCTTTTACATGTTCATACTCCTGTTAAAACACTGAGGTCGTCCAATCAGATGCTCCTCGATGTACCAAGAACCAGGTTAAAAAATAAAGGTGACCGAGCCTTTTCAGTGGAGGCTCCCAATTTGTGGAATAGTTTACCTGTACATATAAGAACTGCTGAGACTGTTGGAATTTTTAAGTCATTACTTAAGACACACCTGTATTCCTTGGCTTTTGTTTCGTGCTAAGCAGAGACGTTCATTATGTTTTTATATTTTAATGTTTTTACTGTATTTGTCTTTTTGTGTATGACATCGTTAAGCACTTTGGTCAACCATGGTTGTTTTTAAACGTGCTATATAAATAAATTGAACTGAATGACCGTAGCCAGCAATTAAGTTAAAAGTGCCAAATGTCAAGTTGATAGGTCCCATATTTCTGTAGTTACAGACCTTCAAAGTTGAGGTGGTGTTATAGCGCCAACTAGTGGTCAAGAGGCGCATTTTTTGCACGTGACCCCAGAATAGTCCCTTGTATATGTGTACCAAATTTGGTTTAGATACCTCTTTCCAATCTCAAGTTATAGCCATTTAAGTCCAAGAGGCTCCGCCCATGGGGGGCGTTTGGGTGTGGCTTGACAACGGCGAGACGAAAGATCAATTTTTTTTGGATAACTTTTGATATTCACACTCCAAGGAATATTACGGCACTGGAACGGTTCCGATAGGACGAAAAACCTAAGACTAGTTCGTTTTATTTTTTTCGACAAAATCGAAAAATACCGAAAAAATTGTCCTGGCGCAAATAAAATCGAAGATATACATTTTATTTGGCTTGACGCAAGGATTTCAGGGATATAAGACACTTGACATTTGGACAAGAATTGTGGGAGTTATGAGTATCAACGCGTTTGCCATTGTTATAGCGCCACCTATAGGCCAATCGGGTTGATACTCTGTCAACCTCTCCCCAAATTGGGTCCTACCATTTGGCCAAGTTTCAAGACTCTAGGCCTTATGGTTTGGTCTGCGCATTCCGTTTTACGGCAGATTAAAAAATACAAAAAATCTTAACAATTACAATAGGGTTTCACAATTACAACCCCTAATAATAAAACAGACAAATACAATAGGTTTGCAGCACTTCGTGCTCAAAACCCTAATAAAACAGACAAATACAATAGGTTTTTAGCACTTTGTGCTCGAAACCCTAATAATACACAAAACCTCTTTGAATTGTGATGAAAACCTTCATTTTTACCTGCAGGAACAGTAAAGACTGAAGCTGAAGTGGTCTGTACTATCTCTACATTTCAGGTTTGATTTCGTTTAGCATTGCTTAATTCATACACAAATAAATGTTATGTAAAACTGAAACTCATTTCCATTCAGATGTTTAGATTTTCCATTCAGATTTCTTTTCAGAAGAACGTGAGTCAAGAAAGCACCATACATTTTCATGAACTCTGAGTTCATCTTCTGTTTTGTTTTAGCTATTGTTCATTGTTTTATAATTATTTATGACACCACGCAGGACTCGACAGTAAGAGCGACCTGATGGCTCAGGACCAGTGTGAAAGACGCTCTGACTTAGTTAAACAGCTACGTCCAGCAAGCTGCCCCCTTGACAGTATTCCTGCACGCTTGGCTAAAGAGGTCTTTGACACACTTGGGCCAAGCGTTGTATCTTTGGTTAATACATCTCTTAGCTCAGGGTGTGTACCATCGGTTTTTAAACATGCTGTTGTGCAACCACTACTAAAAAAGAATAACTTGAATCCTTCAATTTTGTCTAATATTAGACCTATATCTAAACTCCCATTTTTATCGAAAATCTTGGAGAGAGTTGTTTTTAATCAACTTAAATAATTTTTAGATGAATTTAATATTTATGAAAATTTTCGGTCTGGTTTTAGGTCCCGTCACAGTACAGAAACTGCTCTTTTAAGAGTTTCTAATGATCTTCTTTTAACTATGGACTCTGGTAACTCTGCTGTGTTAGTCCTTTTGGATTTGACTGCGGCCTTTGATACGGTCAACCACTCTATTCTTTTATCTAGACTTGAACAGTGTGTTTGTATTAAGGGTATAGCCCTTAAAAGGTTTCAATCATATCTGACAGACAGAAGTTTTTCTGTTCACCTTGGTGAATTAACATAATCTGTAGATGCACTTGGAGATTTAGGTTTGTATATTCGTCCTTTTAGCAGGAATCTTGGTGTAATTTTTGACAGTGCTTTTAAGTTTGAGAAACAGATTAGTTCTGTTGTAAAAGCCGTTTTTATCAATTGAGACTGTTGGCTAAAGTAAAGCTCTATCTGCCGCGCAAGGAGTTTGAAAGTGTAATCCATGCTCTTATAACATCTAGACTAGATTACTGTTACTCTTTGTATGTTGGTTTGGATCAGTCGTCTATCCAACGCTTGCAGTTAGTTCAGAATGCAGCAGCGCGGCTTTTAACTGGGACTAAAAAATATGAGCACATAACCCCTGTATTAGCTTCACTACATTGGCTTCCCGTCCGCTGCAGAATTGATTTTAAGATTTTATTGTTTGTTTTTAAGATTTTAAATGGGTTGGCACCTGTTTATTTATCAGAGCTTTTACATGTTCATACTCCTGTTAAAACACTGAGGTCGTCCAATCAGATGCTCCTCGATGTACCAAGAACCAGGTTAAAAAATAAAGGTGACCGAGCCTTTTCAGTGGTGGCTCCCAATTTGTGGAATAGTTTACCTGTACATATAAGAACTGTTGAGACTGTTGGAATTTTTAAGTCATTACTTTTAGACACACCTGTATTCCTTGGCTTTTGTTTCGTGCTAAGCAGAGACGTTCATGATGTTTTTATATTTTAATGTTTTTACTGTATTTGTCTTTTTGTGTATGACATTGTTAAGCACTTTGGTCAACCATGGTTGTTTTTAAACGTGCTATATAAATAAATTGAACTGAACTGAATGACCGTAGCCAGCAATTAAGTTAAAAGTGCCAAATGTCAAGTTGATCGTTCCCATATTTCTGTAGTTACAGACCTTCAAAGGTGACACCTGCCATTGTTATAGCGCCACCTATAGGCCAATCGGGTTGATACTCTGTCAACCTCTCCCCAAATTGGGTCCTACCATTTGGCCAAGTCTCAAGACTCTAGGCCTTACGGTTTGGTCTGCACATTCCGTTTTACGGCAGATTAAAAAATACAAAAAATCTTAACAATTACAATAGGGTTTCAGCGCTTCGCGCTTGAACCCCTAATAATAAAACAGACAAATACAATAGGTTTGCAGCACTTCTTGCTCGAAAACCCTAATAAAACAGACAAATACAATAGGTTTTCAGCAGTTTGTGCTCGAAACCCTAATAAT
The DNA here is from genome assembly GCF_030506205.2 of Paramisgurnus dabryanus. Classification (NCBI taxonomy): domain Eukaryota; kingdom Metazoa; phylum Chordata; class Actinopteri; order Cypriniformes; family Cobitidae; genus Paramisgurnus; species Paramisgurnus dabryanus. The sequence goes on from NC_133337.1 coordinate 23,841,600, forward strand.
ACACAAAACCCCTTTGAATTGTGATGAAAACCTTCATTTTTACCTGCAGGAACAGTAAAGACTGAAGCTGAAGTGGTCTGTACTATCTCTTCCTTTCAGGTTTGATTTCGTTTAGCATTGCTTAATTCAAACACAAATAAATGTTATGTAAAACTGAAACTCATTTGCATTCAGATGTTTAGATTTTCCATTCAGATTTATTTTCAGAAGAACGTGAGTCAAGAAAGCACCATACATTTTCATGAACTCTGAGTTCATCTTCTGTTTTGTTTTAGCTATTGTTCATTGTTTTATAATTATTTATGACACCACGCAGGACTCGACAGTAAGAGCGACCTGATGGCTCAGGACCAGTGTGAAAGACGCTCAGATCAGTTGATGGATAGAAGTGCAAGTGCAACATCATAACGAAAGTTGTTTTGAGGCCTTGATTTTATTTACAGAAGATGTGCTGCAATTATTCTTAAAATCCGTTATGTCTCAAGTAAATATTACATTGTCGTCAAAATAACGTTTCAAATATCCAAATCTTGATGTCCTTTCTACATCCAATCGATAGCAAAACTTCCATGGCAGCCACAGCATTGATGGAAATAGCATGAAATGGAAGTAGCGATTGTCTTGTTTTCCTGTGGTGACAAATATCTGATTGAAACTGGCTTCTGAAATGAAATAAGGCGGTCCTGGACTTGAATTCGTCGATTGAGAACTGATTGGATCATTTGAATTTGCTAGATGTTGGTAATTGCTAATCGCTGCAATCTTTTTTCGGACCCCACTCATAACATATGACCGAAAGTAAAGAGAGATCGTTTCAAGGAGGGGAGGAGATTTGCGTTTTTGGTTAAAACACATGTATTTAAAAAAATAATAAGGAAGCTCACAGATAAGTCATTTGTAAAAACATACCACAATATTCCAAAACAAATTACTTTTTTTTAATTTCGAAAAAGACTTTGGGTGCAGACATGATATTTCTCCCTTCGATGGGCACTTTAGTAAGGGGATGCCATATAAACTTAACGAGAACAATATACTATGTGACAAATCATAACTCTTATGATTTTTCTTTTTGCCCAACTGTCTTTCAGCAGTTTGAGCCAGTTACATTTTCATCTCTCTCTGACTTAGTTAAACAGCTACGTCCAGCAAACTGCCCCCTTGACAGTATTCCTGCACGCTTGGATAAAGAGGTCTTTGACACACTTGGGCCAAGCGTTGTATCTTTGGTTAATACATCTCTTAGCTCAGGGTGTGTACCATCGGTTTTTAAACATGCTGTTGTGCAACCACTACTAAAAAAGAATAACTTGAATCCTTCAATTTTGTCTAATTTTAGACCTATATCTAAACTCCCATTTTTATCGAAAATCTTGGAGAGAGTTGTTTTTAATCAACTTAAATAATTTTTAGATGAATTTAATATTTATGAAAATTTTCAGTCTGGTTTTAGGTCCCGTCACAGTACAGAAACTGCTCTTTGAAGAGTTTCTAATGATCTTCTTTTAACTATGGACTCTGGTAACTCTGCTGTGTTAGTCCTTTTGGATTTGACTGCGGCCTTTGATACGGTCAACCACTCTATTCTTTTATCTAGACTTAAACAGTGTGTTGGTATTAAGGGTATAGCCCTAAAAGGTTTCAATCATATCTGAGAGACAGAAGTTTTTCTGTTCACCTTGGTGAATTTACATCATCTGTTGCCTCTCTTTCCTGTGGTGTTCCTCAGGGGTCAGTACTGGGTCCTATGTTGTTCTCTTTGTATATGCTGCCCTTGGGGAATATGTTTAGGAAGCACAAGCTGCTATGCGGATGATATACAAATTTACTTACCTCTTAAAATAAATTACAAAGCTTCATCTCAGTCATTATTAAATTGCATAAGAGATTAAAAAATTTGGCTGGATCAGAACTTTCTTTGTTTAAATGAAAATAAGACTGAGATTGTTGTGTTTGGTCGTCCTGGAGATTTAAGTGCCTGTGTAGATGCACTTGGAGATTTAGGTTTGTATATTCGTCCTTTTAGCAGGAATCTTGGTGTAATTTTTGACAGTGCTTTTAAGTTTGAGAAACAGATTAGTTCTGTCGTAAAAGCCGTTTTTTATCAATTGAGACTGTTGGCTAAAGTAAAGCCCTATCTGCCGCGCAAGGAGTTTGAAAGTGTAATCCATGCTCTTATAACATCTAGACTAGATTACTGTAACTCTTTGTATGTTGGTTTGGATCAGTCGTCTATCCAACGCTTGCAGTTAGTTCAGAATGCAGCAGCGCGGCTTTTAACTGGGACTAAAAAATATGAGCACATAACCCCTGTATTAGCTTCACTACATTGGCTTCCCGTCCGCTGCAGGATTGATTTTAAGATTTTATTGTTTGTTTTTAAGATTTTAAATGGGTTGGCACCTGTTTATTTATCAGAGCTTTTACATGTTCATACTCCTGTTAAAACACTGAGGTCGTCCAATCAGATGCTCCTCGATGTACCAAGAACCAGGTTAAAAAATAAAGGTGACCGAGCCTTTTCAGTGGTGGCTCCCAATTTGTGGAATAGTTTACCTGTACATATGAGAACTGCTGAGACTGTTGGAATTTTTAAGTCATTACTTTTAGACACAACTGTATTCCTTGGCTTTTGTTTCGTGCTAAGCAGAGACGTTCATGATGTTTTTATATTTTAATGTTTTTACTGTATTTGTCTTTTTGTGTATGACATCGTTAAGCACTTTGGTCAACCATGGTTGTTTTTAAACGTGCTATATAAATAAATTGAACTGAACTGAATGACCGTAGCCAGCAATTAAATTGAGGTCCGGACTGCCGCATTTTCATATTTAAAAATAAAATGTGAGGCACTGATTGAGATGGGGTTTGAGTGTTGTTCATTAAACATTAATAACACTTCATTCTGTGTTTTATGTTTCACAACATTCAAAATAATTGTATTAAAGGCTTGCCCTGTAGTAATCGTTATGTTAAGATTGTTAATATGATTTTCTTATGATTATTTGTTCCGTATTGAACTGCAGATCAGTATTACAAGTTTCTGATGTTAACTTAATGATGCAAGATTTGCGTGTTTATGAGAAGTTGTAACGAGTGATATTTAATGAAGTTAACAAGTTAATTAAGGTTCAGGAGCAGGACCACGCCTCAACTAATCAGCTCATTTCCCATTCGCGGATATATACAACGAACCTACCTTCAACACACGTTCGTCTCAGTTTTTCGACATGGATTCCGAGCTGCAGATTAACCCCTCTGACTCCGAAGACGACCTTTTCGGAAACTCTTCTCCGTCACAGAGTATCGTCATGTCTTCACAACAATCCCCAGGCAGCCAAAATCCACATCGGTTGCGTTCCGTCGTAGAAATCCCTCGATCTAGCGGGCATTCACGGCACAGTTCATCATCGAAGATTTCTGCAACCCTGACTCGACAGATCAATTCTCCCCCGCAAAAGAGAACTACCAACGATCGCTACAGGCACGAAAGCCGCCGCAAACGCTCTCCTCGTCAACCGCGCCATTACACAACAAACCGCAGTAATTCTCAGCGTACTCACGCGACGTCCCCCAGACGAGAGAATACCATCAAGAATTGGACCGTGGCTCGCCTCCAGCGAGCTCTTAAAGACAAAGGTATCCTCTTCAGCCGATCTGACAATAAATCAAGACTTTTTCAGCTTTTCACTGCATCTACGCAAACTCCAGTTTCAAATCCCGAGCCTCCAACACTTCCGGCTCTGACACGCGATCCTCCCATCGTCACTCATGATGTCACCGCACTGCCTCCACGGCGACCTCAGCCAGCAACATGTGTGCCACCTAGTGGAGACCAAGCAATACTACCCTCAACATCTACAACTTCCACATCAGATTTAACACAAATTATGACATCTTTCTTTGCATATTTAAACTCACAAACAGCTCAAAATCTCCACAGCCATTCATCCCAACATCCATTCTTCTACCATTCCTTCCGGCATCAACAGCCACATAGCTCCTGTCATTTCTGATTCTTCCTTACAAAATAACGCAATCCAAGTCCCTCTTGCAGCAAACACAGGGCTTCTACCTCTCAGTGGACCTTTTCAACCTCCTCCTATTTCTTCATTTTACCCAACTAATCCACCCCTTCTCCCCCTCCCTCCCCCAACCATACCCCTCCCTTCCTCAAAACCCCCACATCCTCCAAATAAAAACTAGTCCATATACCCTGGCCACAGCCGCTCTGCCTCCTCGTCCAGCTTCATCAATTCACCGACCCTCCCCAGTCTCTTCAGCCTTACGTCTTCAGATCTTATCAGGTAACTACACAGATGTAGCCTAGCTCCTCCATCCATCCCTCATAAATACCAGCCAGTCCGGAGAGCTGCAAACCAGTCAAGGCCTAATGCAGTTCACCGAATTTGCTTTAGCTTTCTCGATCTACAGAGATATAATTTGCTACGTTTATCCCGAATGAAGAACCGAGCTAGACGATTACCTCTCAATCATTTTAGACATAGCTGTGCGCTTCAGAGGAACGGGTTTCTACAACTATCATGTTCTTTTTGCCACCCAAGTAGCAGGCCGGTTACAGCAATTCAACCAGGGGACATACTGGGGCACTCTTGATGCAGAACTCTACTGTCGGATCTTTGCAGCATGCACTTCCATGTCATGTGAACTATGCAGGGCAATATCACATCCAGCTTCAGCATGCACCATCACACCCTCCCAATCCCAACCTTCTTCACGCAAAACATCAGTATTCAATAGATTATCCGCAGCAGCTCCACCTCCTCCTTTAATTCCGAAACCTCTCAACACACAGCCCACAGCCAACGTTCCACTTCCCAAAAGCATTGACAAAAGAGGACGACCGATCCTCTACCAAGGAGGCAGAATGGTGTGCAACAACTTCAATCATCTTGGCTGCTCTCTTTCCAACTGCAGATTCCTACACACCTGCTCCTTCTGCGGAGGCGCCCACTCCAAACCCTCTTGCTCCCACAACCCAACTACTGTACCCGTCTGACTATTACAGTATCTTAACACACCAGTCAAGGTAGAAGAATTAGCCACCGCCTTACTAGACCACCCCGACAGAGAATTCGTAGACTTCCTCATTAATGGATTCAAAAACGGCTTCCTTCCAGGCATAGAAATAATCCCAGACACTTCTCATATCTCACATAACCTCCAATCCGCCCTCTCAAAACCAGGCATCGTCGACACATTAATAGCCAAAGAAGTCCAAGAAGGATTCATGATAGGCCCATTTAAAGAACCTCCTTTCTCTCTTTTTCGCATCAGCCCCATTGGAATCGCCACCAGGAAATACTCCGGGAAAAAGAGATTAATCATAGACCTGTCCTCTCCACATGGCACATACGTTCCCAGCATCAATAGCATCATTCCAGCCCCAAACTTCTCCATGAAATACGCTTTCATCGACCATGCCATCACTCTCATCCGCAAAGCAGGCCACGGGGCATGGCTCTCTAAAGCAGACATCACCAGCGCTTTCAAAGTCTTACCCATTCACCCAGAATTTTGGCATTTCTTCGGAATATTCTGGAAAGGAGCTTATTATTTTTCAGTGTGCCTCACTTTCGGCTGCAGAAGCAGCCCGAAGATCTTCGACTCCCTCTCGGAGGCTTTATGTTGGATTCTCACCAATAACCACAAGCTTCCCTACGTCCTCCACCTCCTCGATGACTTCCTCATCATCACACCTACATCCTCACCTCCACATTCAGGACTTTCCACCCTCGTCAAAGTGTTTTCTGAAATAGGTGTACCCCTTTCAAAAGAAAAGACCTTAGGGCCCTGCACCTCCATCGAGTTTTTAGGCATCACCCTAGACTCTATCTCCTTTCAAGCATCTCTACCTCTGGAGAAAATACAACGCATTGCATTGCTCCTATCAAACTACATTCTAGCAGACAGATGCACAAAGCAACAACTGCTAGCGCTCCTCGGCCACCTCAACTACGCCATCAGAATAATTCCCCAAGGAAAATCCTTTGTTTCCAACCTACTAGCAAAAGCAGCAACAATACCCTCTCTACATGATAAAACCACCTTGGATGAAGCTTGCAAAATGGAAATGCGGCTTTGGCAGCAATTCCTGTCTTCATGGAACGGCATATCCTTCTTTTATAACGACTACATCACACATCCAGAAGACATTCAGATGTACACAGACGCAGCACCTTCCATCGGATTCGGCGGCTACTACAGCGGTCGCTGGTTCGCTTCTGAGTGGCCACCAGAGTTCAGCAATCTAATCCAGAAGTCAGATTTTCCCTCATCCGCACTTTACAAAATGTATCCCGTCATCATAGCGACCATCCTTTGGGGGCACGAATGGTCCCGACAATCCATTCTCATCCACTCTGACAACTCTGCAGTAGTCGAAATCATAAATAAAGGCAGATCTCGTTCCCTGGCTATCATGCAATTAGTCCGCAGACTGACACTTATATCAGCGCAACATCAGTTCATCATCAGAGCAGCACACGTTCTAGGATACAGCAATAGCATAGCTGACGCTTCGCGAGAAGCTATTCTCAACGGCCTTGCCCAGAGTACCCTCTCCGCTTACTTGACCGGTTGGAATTGTTTCAAGGCGTACCATTTCTTCTACCAACTCTCATTCCCTCTAATGAATGTTTGGTCCATCTGCAATTTCGTTACTCACGCCCATTCCTACCAAAACATCAGGGCTTCCTCCATTCAGACCTATCTATCGGGAATGAACTTTATCTACAAACTCGCCACTGGCGACCAATGCCAAACCATTTCTCACCCTCACGTACACTGCATGAAAAGTGGGATTTTCGTCCCCGTAAGCGCCTGTAGGCTCCCAAAAATCTCCCCAATTTTCGGCAGCTTTTCCTCAATTTTCCTCAGCTTTCCGTCGCGTTTGTCTGTGTCACAAATTGTCATAAACGAACCATGACGTAGGTGGAGAGCCCCACGCGGGTGCGATGCCTCTAATTAGCATATGAAAAGCAGCGAAACCTCTGCCGGCCAGGTAGAGCGTCTCTGGCCTAATTAGCATGTGAATAGTAGCAAAACTAGAGTAACGGCCTACTTGAATGTAATCACTCAGTATTGGCTGAAGCCACAACTTTTAAACAAGTAAAATCCCCCGTGAATGGTTGGCAGATCACTTCAAGCCAATCACAAGGGATTTTTCTTGTTTAAAAGTAGTGGCTTCAGCCAATACCGAGTGAGTAAATTCAAGTCGGGCCGTTACTCTAAAGAGGGGGGTTATTGGGCACCCTGGCTCATTATAAATGTAAACCCCAATAATAATAATAATAAATAATTTATGTTGTAATCATTTTTTATATATTAATGTGATTGTGCTATTTACTACATTATTCACAACATCAAGGAATATATGTTCCGTGTTCTCCCCACGGAAAGGGCAACCCAGTGTACAAAAGGATATTACTCTGTTTTCCACATTTCTGTATTCTTTATTTTTTCTTCAAAAATGCAACAAGGTAATAAACCTGAAATAATAAGAAATGCAACATTCTCAAATGCATTGCATACTACAAACAGTACAGCTCCCCAGGTCTTTGCAGTCAATAATAATAAATAACATTCATCAAAAATATGAATTAAATATAAATACACAATAATACCATTAATATACAGATATACAAATACAAATTACATATAAATATATAACATTATCAATAGTTTTTAAATATATAAATACAAATATACAAGACATAATTAGTATATATAAATACAAATCAAATACAAATATCCTAATAATAATATTAGTAGCATACAAATACATAATAATAATAATATCATCATCATAAATTTCATGTATAAGCTTCATATTTAAATATTATACACCATGTTCAAGCCCTATCAAACTCTATGTAAAAGCTTACAGTCTTTTTAGAAGCAGGAAACTACAGCTCCCAGAATGCCCTGCGGCAAACCAGGAAGTACTGTGCTACGTAAATGTCGGTCCGCGACTCATACAAAACCAAACATTCACAAAGCCAAAGAAACGAAACAGGAATAAAAGGTATGGCACATCAATCTTATAAGTCTAAATGTTATATATATGGTCGCTACCTAGTCAACTTATAAAGATAACGCTATGCTCTAAAGTTATCAGTTAACAGCTTAGATCTACCGAAGCATAGCGCTATCTTTAACGTGCAACGAATGTAAACACAGTACAAAACATAGCATGGTGACATAAAATAACATGAAGCATATAACATAAATGCAGTCAAGATAACATATGAAATAAAGAGCTTACCAAGTGGCTGCACACCGGGTTGAACGTCAATACAACTAACTGAATCTCGCGCTTCCTTTTTAAAGTATTAAAACACCGGTCACATGCACACTCCCCTCTTAAAGAGACACTGCATTATTGGGCCGCTAATATTTCTACATAAATGTTACTTGCAGCATTTATTGCTCTAATATATAATATTTTTTTCATTAAACATGTACATAAGAAATAACAAAACTTGACACAAATGACAGAACACCACAAAACACAACAATATAAGAGAAAACAAAGAGGTTTATTTATAAACACACAGCTGTTTATTCAAAGAAAGAGCTTTATTTATAAACACACAACTATGTACAAAGCAGCATAATGTCTCTTATAATGTCCTCCAAACACGTCAAAAAGTGCCTAAGACGTTCGGGAAAGATCCCTAAAAATCTTTTTCAAAGTGTTGAAAAAAAACCTCAAAAACGTTGTAAAAAAGTCACTTTTTCAGGCGTATATGGTGAGTTGCAATGTACTTTGGTATCGCCTCTAATCTGGATTGCAGCGTGGCACAGAGCTCGGAGAGTTCCAGGCTGCGAAAGGGCGGTGGCCGCACAATCCATCCAGACACCCCGCCAACAATGCCGTCTTCCTCATCAGATATGAGATCTATGGTGGCGCACTTCCAAATGTCCATCTCATCCTCAGCCAGCACACTTCGTCTCGCTTCCAGCAACTGTAATACAATCAATAAAGAAAATAAGTGACCTGAACAACCCAGTCTCACCCCATATCGTCAATATTTGACGACACTTGACCATGCGTCAATATGTTGATGCGGAGGGTATAACTTTCGCGTCATTTTTTGACGAACTGGGGACTTCAATACTATTATGTCCGTTGCATTCTCTTTCCTATTTTCTTACCATTTTCGCGTCGGTTTAGGGTTAGATTTACATAATGACATCCCTACCCAAACCTAACTCTAACCCCAACGCCAGGTGACAACTGTTTAATTTCGCGTACCTAACTCTAACCCCAACGCCAGGTGACAACTGTTTAATTTCGCGTACACTGTTTAATTTTGCGTAATCTAACCCTAAACCAACGCGAAAATGGTAAGAAAATAGGAAAGAGAATGCAACGGACGTAATAGTATTGAAGTCCCCAGTTCGTCAAAAAATGACGCAAAAGGTATACCCTCCGCGTCAACATATTGACGCATGGTCAAGTGTCGTCAATATGTTGACGCCATGGGGTGAGACTGTGTTAACCTGAAAAATACTCACATTGACAAAAAACTGATCTAATATAATAAATCTTACCCCTTTTCTTCTGGATCGACTCCGAGCTAAACTTTTCGCATTTTCCGCCTGCGATGCGAGTTCAGGTTGTTTGTATCTGAAGCTCCGGCGTACCGACTCATAATACGTCTTACGGGCAGCTGGAAAACAATTAAATGAGACTGGTATTAATAAAAAGAGTCACGGTACAATTAAACAAGAAATGAGGAAAACCATTTTAAGTTATACTTACAAACAATGTCGTCATTCTCATTCTCAGTAAATCTGGACTTGCTGAAATAGCCCCAAGCCAATTTGGAGGTCACGGCTTTGTTATGAGGCGACGTTAGTCTGTGAAAACAAAATGTGCGGGTTTAAGCTCGGATCTATTAACGTATCTATTTCCTTATACAAGAATAAAAACATATTCTTTAAATCGTAACGTTACCTGGTAAATGTCATTAATACTCTTTAGTAATATGCTGAAACTTTGCATTGGTTGTCGATTGAGTCTTAATTGCCAAATATGGTCGGTTTGCAATTTTGGCCTTTTCCCATGGCCTTAAAAATAGTATGTCATACAGAACCGCTTGCCGCTGTACGTTAGTATTAACGACGGCAGTGGGGCCTCTGGCCTTAGTCAAACGAGTTCTGTTTCTGTTTCTAAAATCATCAACTATATGTAATACACTTAACCAGCAATAGTTAGCCTGCCCGGAACCGAGCTGACTAAAACCACATTACTGTGTGACACCTGCTTTTTATGTGAACGACCCCTACGCTAATAAGATTTTGTTTCTCTCTCCCTGTCTCGTCCTCAATCCCGAGGACAATAAGACAAACAGATCCAGATCCAGTTCCGGTACATGTGAAAGTCGGCACACCTCTGATCTACTGGCTGTTCTTCAACGTGATGTCCAGCTGATGCCTGACCAAAGACCACCGGCAGAACCCGCTTAATCTCCGCTTAATCTCCGCTTAATCTCCGCTTAATCTCCTTCCGTTTCAATGTGTATATATATATATATCTCCCAAGGGTTTTTTCCTCCTAGGACTTTTTTTTACTTCCCCGGCTAAAATTCCGGGGTTTTTTTCTCCTAGGGGGTTTTTCAACCCGGGGAGGCAGCCTTTTTGGGCTTAACTTCTATACGTTACATTAGTAATACGTTTGCTTATAATGTTGATTTATAGCCGCAGCAAATTTAGCTGCTTGTGCTATCGTGTATTATGTTATGCTATCTGTCGATTTTCTGTGCTTTTCACTACATCTCTTATGTAAAGCTGCTTTGATACAATTACCAAATTGTGAAAAGCGCTATATAAATAAAATTGAATTGAATTGAACCTTTGCTCTGGTTCATTGCGCCTGCAGTGTGCCTCAGAGACGCCGTACAGCCTCCTAAAAATTACAAGACAAAAAACACCTCTTAGTTATAAAACACACAGCTTGGGCTACTTCAAAAATATGCTTATACATAAAATTATTCTTACCGCAATCTTGGGATTGTGCACCCGTCTTCTCTTCTTGGAGAGTTACAAACACCAAACCAAACGTCTGTTACGCTCGTCGACACTGCTGTGTGAGCCGTGGCCATGACCCCGCACGTGATTGGACGAAGGCGAGAAGCCTGTCGGGCTCCTCCAATCACATGCAAGGTTATTGATATAAGGAAAATATTGTGAGACGTGCGCGTATGCGTATGATATAAACAACAAACGCGATGTGCCGGAAGCTCTTTGTGATATCAACACAGTGTGCTGTCAGTTGAAAGATGGAAGTCCCAAGACTTAAGAAACGACCTCTGTGCTTCTGTAAACATTGCAACACTGAACTGTGTCATACACAGTATTTTGACCACAGAAAGCGCTATTTCAAAAATGGAGTTTGGGAGAAAAAAATCCAAAAGGGCTACTTCAGATAACGTACAGAGCCTGCTGCTATCCAGTCATTAACCCGCTGTGAGTGATGTCCCGTCATGTGTAAAGACCCGGAGGATAACTTTACTGGAGTTAGAGAGATTGGTGAAAGTGAAATGCACTCCGAGGACCCAGAAAAAGAAGTGATTGAAGAATTTGAAGAAACGCACCCAGCGAATTGCAGTTCAGACAACGGTGAGCATAATTACATATTTTTTTATATAAGCTTGGCTTGCTTTACGTATGTTAACATTTTAAACAATACTAAAACATATCAACAAGTAAAGTAAAATAAAATCAACAAGTTAAACAAAAACCTTTGAGTATACTATATCAAAAAGTAGCCCTCCAGCATGCATGTTTTATCCATTGTGGCAGCCCTTGCTCACAAAAAGGTTGGAGTTAAATGTGGTTGATTATCACTGTTGTTGTTATTTTAATAGTAAATTATAATTGAATAGGAATATTGCATTATAATGCATAACGGTATCTTCTGTTTGTTGTTTTTCAGACGAAACCGCAGATGACCAAAGCATTCATCTTTTCCTGGACATCTCCTGTTGTGTGGTAAGCATGAAATTACATTTGGATATACTAGTATAAAGTTCAATACATGCTAATGCAGAGCTGAAATGGGAAAACCTAACAATTTTCACCCACATGATTGTTTTTCACTCTTAAATTTCTGTTAGTTAACTAATGAAAGCAACTAAAGTATAAACACACTTTATAAAGTATTAAAAAATCCTAAAATGAAGTTGAAGTGGATGAAGTTCCCACAAAGTACTTAACCGATTCATTGCACTAAAGCTAGCTGTTTGAGATGCACATGATCTTTTTCAACTACAGTTTTCAAATCTTTTCATACTCAAATGGCCATATTGATGAGAAATGAACATATTAATTATGTTCTTTTTAAATCTCAAATGGCCACATTCATGATGGACTTTTCAATCTCAAATGGCCATATTAACGATGGGCTTTTCCATCTCTAATGGTCTAATGGTGGTGCTGAGTATGTGCATTGCATGTGTTTTAAATATGTCCTTTAAAATTTCATAGGATGACTATGTGGATGAAGAGGGGGAAATCCTTGCTGAGGAGCAGAGTGAACCCTATCCTCACATACAAGATGGGGAGGAGCATGGAAGTGATCAGGCCAGAAGTGAAAAACCAGAACACTTGTTGATGAACCTTTTGGCCATGATAAAATTGACTGGTATCCTCCGTGACGACTTCTTACAGTATGTGGGTTGTCCAAAATGTATGACAGTGTACATGCTTACTGAAACCTATGAGCTCAGACGGGATGGTACAAAGGTTTGCAGGACTTGTGGTCACATCCCATTCTACAATCACCCACAGCAGAGGTCTGCATTATGGAAGAAATGTGGCTCTGCCTTGCTAAGCAAGGCTACATATTTGAGCAGTGAAGAGTATGTCCATCCAATACGTTCTTACTGATACAAGAGTGTTGTGCAGTCTCTGGGAGGACTTGTTAAAAGACTTGGATTTGAAGAGAAATTAGATGAAAGGCGAAAGCGGGAAATGCCAAAGGGTGTGTTAGGAGATGTATATGATGGACAAGTATGGCAGGATTACCAGTATGTGAATTCAATAACTGTAGTCATGCCACTATGAACAGTATTTGAGCTGTGATGTAATTGCACAAGTTTCCTTGCTTCATTCCCATCCAGACAGACATTTTGTTGTTTGACATGTTGTTTGATGATGTTTGCATAGAATGCACAAATTGAGCCTGATTAAAACTGTTAAAACAATTAAAATTGTTGAAATAAATTGTTTTGTGTATCTTTTTTTTTACCTAACATTGGTTATTGCTAATGACATACAGAGATTTTAATATATATACTGTTAGCCTGGACAAACTGAATCTACTTAAAGGGATAGTTTAAAAAAATTAGGGAAAAATATTTTGAAAGTATTGTGATAAATGATGAAGAAAATATTTTGATAAATGAATGTCATTAAACTTAAAGATGATTTTGAATTACTCTGTCCAACATCTCCGCTTAGTTAACTGAGTTGAAAGATTTTCTATTTTTAATTCATTAGGGGTTCAAGCCCGTAGGGTTGAAACCCTATTGTAATTGTTAAGATTTTTATTATTAATTATTATTATTTTGCCGTAAAACGGAACGTGCAGCCCAAACCGTAAGGCCTAGAGACTTGAAACTTGGCCAAATGGTAGGACCCAATTTGGGGAGAGGTTGATAGAGTATCAACCCGATTGGCCTATAGGTGGCGCTATAGCGATAACAAACGCGTTGATGATCATAACTCCCAAATATCTTGTCCAAATGTCAAGTGTCTTATATCACTGGAATCATTGCGTCAAGACGAACAAAACGTATATCTCCGATTTCATTTCCGTCATGAAATTTTTTTCGCTATTTTCGATTTTGTCGAAAAAAATAAAAACGAACTAGTCCTAGGATTTTTGTCCGATCGGAACCGTTCCAGTGCTGTAATATTCCTTGGAGTGTGAATATCAAAAGTTATCAAAAAAAAATTGAACTTTCGACTAACCGTCGTAAAGCCACGCCCAAACGCCCCCAATGGGCGGAGCCTCTTGGACTTAAATAGCTATAACTTGGGATTGGAAAGAGGTATCGACACCAAATTTGGTACACATATACAGGGGACTATTCTGGGGTCACCTGCAAAAAAATGCGCCGCTTGACAACTAGTTGGCGCTATAAAACCACCTCAACTTTGAAGGTCTGTAACTATAGAAATATGCGACCGATCAACTTGACCTTTGGCACCGGTGCTCCTGGTCTAGGGTACTATCTATGTCTAAAAGGAATTTCGCGTAGCTCAAAAAACATGGCCGCCATCGGCCAATCAAGAAAAAGCAGGTATTAGACAGGGTCAACGGAGGCCGATCAAAACGAAACGCGTTGGGCCTGTTTGTCTCTTGGCCATGAAGGTCTGTGCAGAGTAAAAAAAAATTCGGCCTGCGGGAGGCGCTATCACGTTTTTTCAGTGTTTAAGTGATTGTGTATTATGCAGTGTTTCAGATATCAACAAGATCTTTATATCATTTAATAGAGGTACTTATAATGAACAACTTTCCCTCAAGAAGCATTTTTCTCAGTCGAATCGTTTGTTAGATATTCATAATTTTCTTATAAACCTACTTTTGCGAACTAGTCCTAGGTTTTTTGACCGATCTGAACCAATCCAGTGCTGGAATATTCCTTAGACACTGAATATCAATAATTATCAAAAAAAAGTTGAACTTTGCACTCATCGTCGCAATACCACGGTCAAAAGTACGAAGAGGCGGTGCCACAAATACTTAAATGGCCATCATTTATGATAGGAATGAGATATCAACACGAAATTTGGTATACATATGTATAGACCTAGGCCGAGGTCACATGCAAAACATTTCAGAGATTGTCCACGAGGTGGCGCTATAACCTAAGAACAAAGAACGATGACTATAGCATATGTATACGACACATAAATATTTGTCTGACCTACTTGTTATTTTGCACTTAACATCTGCTTTCAGATTCTTATAAGGGTCTATTAGGATAATTACATATCTTAGAAAACATGAGACCAACAGCCAGCCAGCATTAACCATGTACGAGTCCAGTGTAATGGTGTGCGATTACAACTAAACTGATGGGCCTGTTTGTCTTATGTTCTCAAGTGTCTGTGAGGATTTTTGGCTCATCATTCCGGAAATATTTGCATCTAGAACAACGGGTGTTACGTTAACTGTCCCCTAGATCAGTGGTTCTCAAAGTTATTCCTGGAGGCCCACTGCTCTGCACATATACAAAAGTCTTCTATTTTAAACAAATCTACTTTAATCATCAGTAGAGATTTGTATGAACTGAACTGATTGTGTCAGATGAGAGAATCATACAAAATGTGCCGAGCATTGGGTCTCGAAAACCACTGCGTTTCAATGAGTTGAAAGTACTTCTCTAGATGTTTATGTTTATATGAAAAACTATTTTGTGAATTTACTGTACTATATCTATTTTATTTTATAATCAAATCATCAAAATGTATTAAAACTAATTAAAATCTAATTATCTCCACTTTTGTTTTCAAATTAAAATATGAACAATTTTTATATATATATATATATATATATATATATATATATATATATATATATATATATATATATATATATATATATATATATATATATATATATATATATATATATATATATATATATATTAATTTTAGAAACTCATTACTATAATATTACAATCAAATAGTTTAAATTAAAACTTGTTTAAAGGTTGAACTGCAGATTAGTATGGTTTACGTCTAGGCAAATATTCATTTCTACAATTATTTCTGTTCTTATAAAAAAGTTATTTTTTTTTTTTCTAGAATATTTACTCTATTAATACATAACTGAGTATTATGTAAGGAGTTACAATCATAAGATGTATAACATTGAAAGAGTTGAATAAGTCCACTAGGTATGGCATCAAATACAACTGCAAATTCCTTAGCAGTTACTGGAATCTTCTAGTGATTGAGGAATTCACAATAATTAAAGAGGTGACCATCATCTTTAAATAACTGCCTCACTAATATTATATTATTATCATACCAATTTCTATAAAATAAGGATCTGTTTCTTGTATAGAATATTCTTGTTATTCCAAATAACAGATCTATGTGGAGAAAAGTTATGTTTATATATGAGCATCCAAGAAAAACAAACCTGTTTATGGAAACCTGACAGTTTTATGGGAAACTTGTTTATATCAAAATTGTATCGCAAAAAAATTCCAAACCACCCAATTTCTTAAAAATCATTTCTGGTATGATGTTCCATATACTACCTTTGCAACTTCAGTAACTTTTTATCCACTTATTTTTAAAAAACACAGTTAGCAGTATTAAAATCTAGTAAAAAAATGTATCCTCCTTTCTCAACTGGATTGCATAGAATTGACTTTTTAATGTAGTGCTTCACTGCTGGGTCTGTCGTTCATACGTGGATTCCTCAGTTAGCTGGATTTCATTGTTGACGATTCAGCTTCATGTTGAATTATTTGTTTCTTCGAAGGTCATCCTAGAGTTGTTGTTATAGTTACATGTCCGTAAGGTTAAAACTGCTCAGGATTCAAATTCAACTCGTTAAAAAAAATGATACATTTAATATTTTAGTAATGTTATTTAAAAAACTATATAATATAAAAAACATAATTAAGACTGTGTTTTAAGGACTAGTCTGAAGAATTAGTAGTTAGTAAGGGCTAATCAGTCTTACTATTTGGATTTAAAATAATTTAAATAATTTTAATATTTTTTCACGTGATAATTAAAACAGTTATGTTCAATCGTGAAGATAAAAATGTATGACTAACTTTGAATACTAGTCTTAGAGATTAATGTTACTGAACATTGGTTTAAGGGTAGTTCCAGACTAAAATTTAGGCTTAAGTTTTAGTTGTCTTACTTGAAAATAGCTTACACTGGCCTACCTTTAAATATATCTGGGCCATAGTTTTGGCTTAAGATGTACACCAGTAATGTATTTTACAAGGTTTGTTTGTAAAAAGTACCTAAATGTTTTTACATAACTAATGGCTAGTCATACATCAATTTAAACCTGTGGGAAACAACCCGATAAAGTTATAAAGCTTCAAATGTTGTCTTAGAATTTTTCAAATCCTAAAGGTATGAAAAAGATTGCTGTAAATATGTGGATCCTTAAAGAACAATAATAGGCCAACATTAGAAATAATAACTAATAGTCATACATAAAGAGAATATATATTTGGTTATCAGAAGCTTTAGTATTCTAATCTACTTTCCAGAACATAAACATGTCATGATGTATCTTATAAAGTTTTTAATAATTGTTTATAGAATTATTGCAATGAAATTGTAATGTTATGATACAATTGGTTATTTCAAATGTAAATGATTTGCTGAAAACTTACTCTAGCACAGCACATGTGTGAACACTAATAAGTGCTTAATAGCAAATCTGACTGACATTTGCTTAATGACATCATTTGTTATTAACTCCATTTGATATAAACAACACATCTGTATCAGTTATGTATGGACATAGCCAGCGGTTAAATATAAAAAAATGTAGAGCTTTAGTACTACTTTTAGGCCTACTATAATATGACAGAGGCTGTCATCTGAAACACTTGTATGTTTGCACAGAATATCTATGTCAAAGAATATATATGTCCTATAAGAACAATTACTTTTGTTAAAAAAATATGTGGATCCTTAAAGAACAATAATAGGCCAACATTAGAAATAATAACTAATAGTCATACATAAAGAGAATATATATTTGGTTATCAATAGCTTTAGTATTCTAATCTACTTTCCAGAACATAAACATGTCATGATGTATCTTATAAAGTTTTTAATAATTGTTTATAGAATTATTGCAATGAAATTGTAATGTTATGATACAATTGGTTATTTCAAATGTAAATGATTTGCTGAAAACTTACTCTAGCACAGCACATGTGTGAACACTAATAAGTGCTTAATAGCAAATCTGACTGACATTTGCTTAATGACATCATTTGTTATTAACTCCATTTGATATAAACAACACATCTGTATCAGTTATGTATGGACATAGCCAGCGGTTAAATATAAAAAAATGTAGAGCTTTAGTACTACTTTTAGGCCTACTATAATATGACAGAGGCTGTCATCTAAAACACTTGTATGTTTGTGTCACAGGTAGGGGTGGACCCAGATGTAAATAAGGTCACGCCCCTTTCTCCACCTCGAGGAGATTCCCAAAGCCACCCCAATGACCAGACACACAAGGTAAGCATAATATTAAAAAGGTACTTTATTTAATTTACTTAAAAAAAATATATAGGGAAGGGAAAACGGGGGACTTAAAACAATGGCCACTCTAGGCTCTCCTCCACCACCACTGTATCTTCACACAGTCCATTCTCCTCATGTTCATCCTCGTTTTCCGTTCTCTCCACAGGAGGCCACTAGGACACAAAGACACTGTTACTGAGACTTCGAGTATTTCTCACCGGCTCTGCTGTTTACAGCTTTCTGGGTAGGTATCACGTTCACAGTTTGCTCTTCAATGATTCACTCTCGTTCTACTCTCTCTCCACAGGCGGCCGCGGCTCTGCTGTTTACAGCTTTCTGGGTAGGTATCACGTTCACAGTTTGCTCTTCAATGATTCATTTTCGTTCTGTTCTCTCTCCACAGGTGGCCGCTAGAACACAAAGGCACTGTTGCTGAGACTTCGAGTAATTCTCACCGGCTCTGCTGCTTACAGCTTTCTGGGTAGATATCACGTTCACAGTTTGCTCTTCAATGATTCACTCTCGTTCTGCTCTCTCTCTACAGGTGGCCGCTAGAACACAAAGACACTGTTACTGAGACTTCGGGTATTTCTCACCGGCCCTGCTGTTTACAGCTTTCTGGGTAGGTATGGTTCTCCTCCGTAGGTCAACAGAGGGGCGAAGGTCACACACCACCTCACCGGGTCGAGCGCTGCCCTATCTCCAATGCCCATAGGCCGATCGATTCCTAGACGGGGGCGCCCTTTTCGTAGAGACCACGGGGCGGCGGACCCTTTCGCCTCTGACTCTGCGACAAAACAGACACAGGTAAGTTCACACCACGAATGTTTCCAATGGTTTACTCACGGTCACGGACAGCTCTTAGTCTGCGTCCCTTCGTACTCCGAACAGCACACTACAAATAGTAACAGTAGTTTCTGAGGTCGTTGGCCTCTCCGTCCTCTGCACAGTGGAAGAAAATGGATGATGCGGGGCTTCGTCTACAAGACACACAGCAACCCACAGCAATACACAGCACCACTCCAAACGTGAAAAAGATTTATTACACAGTCTCACTCACCACACTATAAGTGCACCACAACAAGGGAAGCGCCCGGTGTCCTCCACTGCGCTTGGGCTACGATAAGGCGATGGGAAATACGACCACAATAAGTCTCGTTGCGGCGGCTGTTTGAATGTGTACTTCTAACGGCTCGCCCACCACACTCTTGTAGGGGTAGGGCCGCCCTCCTTCTCCTGGAGGTTTCCAATGGCTACACAAGTTAATTTTTGCCAGTTACTCCACCCAAAAAAAAAGGCATACTCACGGTGGATAGCCTTTATTTACGTTGTACCAAACGGTCAATAACTCTTCCTGCTTTACTCCTTCAGTATTGGTTAGAACAAAGTTCCTTCTTACCCACAGGACTTTCCTGTTTACTCCAGCAGGTCCACAACAAAGGCTGAAACGAGAGAGAGAGAGAGAAACACAGACAGCCACCACGTCCAAAAATGAGCACAGCTCCGTTTCCCAGCACACAAAAAAACTGTCAGCACAATGCTCTCTTCGGGGTGCTCCTTTTCTCCTCCCACGTATCGCCTTTCTTTCACCCCAGGCAGCCCCTGTCTTCTTTCCGCGCGCTCCAAGCGCAGCCCGGATCAACAGAGCCTGCGGGCTCTTCAAAAGGTACGTAGTTGCTTCTTTCTGCACTAAGCAGAGGAGCTTTCCCCGTGTCAATCCCCCTCTCGTGCCCGAACTCCCAAACTGTGCTTTAACTGCTCTTAAAATACTCCTCTGTGTACTCCAGTTATCCAATCGCCCGGCGATCTCTTCAACTAGGCACAGCTGTGCCCAATCGGCTGATTACAGCCTCCGCGAATCTGCCGGATGTCCGGTGTTCCTGTTTTCCGGTCTGGACGGAAACATCCGGGCGGAACCAAACTTTCCCAACTTTTGGTTCCGCCCTGAAAAGATCGTCACCTTGTGACATCCTCCCCCGCCAATCCGTTCTCGTCCCGAGAACGCGTTGTTTGGGGACTGAAAGAGTGTTGATGGGAGCTGTTCTTTTAAAAAAAATGTGGTAGGCCATTGGGGGACCTTGGTCTCAACCCGAGGTGGACTGCCGACTACGCCAAATCTGTCACAGGTAGGGGTGGACCCAGATGTAAATAAGGTCACGCCCCTTTCTCCACCTCGAGGAGATTCCCAAAGCCACCCCAATGACCAGACACACAAGGTAAGCATAATATTAAAAAGGTACTTTATTTAATTTACTTAAAAAAAATATATAGGGAAGGGAAAACGGGGGACTTAAAACAATGGCCACTCTAGGCTCTCCTCCACCACCACTGTATCTTCACACAGTCCATTCTCCTCATGTTCATCCTCGTTTTCCGTTCTCTCCACAGGAGGCCACTAGGACACAAAGACACTGTTACTGAGACTTCGAGTATTTCTCACCGGCTCTGCTGTTTACAGCTTTCTGGGTAGGTATCACGTTCACAGTTTGCTCTTCAATGATTCACTCTCGTTCTACTCTCTCTCCACAGGCGGCCGCGGCTCTGCTGTTTACAGCTTTCTGGGTAGGTATCACGTTCACAGTTTGCTCTTCAATGATTCATTTTCGTTCTGTTCTCTCTCCACAGGTGGCCGCTAGAACACAAAGGCACTGTTGCTGAGACTTCGAGTAATTCTCACCGGCTCTGCTGCTTACAGCTTTCTGGGTAGATATCACGTTCACAGTTTGCTCTTCAATGATTCACTCTCGTTCTGCTCTCTCTCTACAGGTGGCCGCTAGAACACAAAGACACTGTTACTGAGACTTCGGGTATTTCTCACCGGCCCTGCTGTTTACAGCTTTCTGGGTAGGTATGGTTCTCCTCCGTAGGTCAACAGAGGGGCGAAGGTCACACACCACCTCACCGGGTCGAGCGCTGCCCTATCTCCAATGCCCATAGGCCGATCGATTCCTAGACGGGGGCGCCCTTTTCGTAGAGACCACGGGGCGGCGGACCCTTTCGCCTCTGACTCTGCGACAAAACAGACACAGGTAAGTTCACACCACGAATGTTTCCAATGGTTTACTCACGGTCACGGACAGCTCTTAGTCTGCGTCCCTTCGTACTCCGAACAGCACACTACAAATAGTAACAGTAGTTTCTGAGGTCGTTGGCCTCTCCGTCCTCTGCCCAGTGGAAGAAAATGGATGATGCGGGGCTTCGTCTACAAGACACACAGCAACCCACAGCAATACACAGCACCACTCCAAACGTGAAAAAGATTTATTACACAGTCTCACTCACCACACTATAAGTGCACCACAACAAGGGAAGCGCCCGGTGTCCTCCACTGCGCTTGGGCTACGATAAGGCGATGGGAAATACGACCACAATAAGTCTCGTTGCGGCGGCTGTTTGAATGTGTACTTCTAACGGCTCGCCCACCACACTCTTGTAGGGGTAGGGCCGCCCTCCTTCTCCTGGAGGTTTCCAATGGCTACACAAGTTAATTTTTGCCAGTTACTCCACCCAAAAAAAAAGGCATACTCACGGTGGATAGCCTTTATTTACGTTGTACCAAACGGTCAATAACTCTTCCTGCTTTACTCCTTCAGTATTGGTTAGAACAAAGTTCCTTCTTACCCACAGGACTTTCCTGTTTACTCCAGCAGGTCCACAACAAAGGCTGAAACGAGAGAGAGAGAGAGAAACACAGACAGCCACCACGTCCAAAAATGAGCACAGCTCCGTTTCCCAGCACACAAAAAAACTGTCAGCACAATGCTCTCTTCGGGGTGCTCCTTTTCTCCTCCCACGTATCGCCTTTCTTTCACCCCAGGCAGCCCCTGTCTTCTTTCCGCGCGCTCCAAGCGCAGCCCGGATCAACAGAGCCTGCGGGCTCTTCAAAAGGTACGTAGTTGCTTCTTTCTGCACTAAGCAGAGGAGCTTTCCCCGTGTCAATCCCCCTCTCGTGCCCGAACTCCCAAACTGTGCTTTAACTGCTCTTAAAATACTCCTCTGTGTACTCCAGTTATCCAATCGCCCGGCGATCTCTTCAACTAGGCACAGCTGTGCCCAATCGGCTGATTACAGCCTCCGCGAATCTGCCGGATGTCCGGTGTTCCTGTTTTCCGGTCTGGACGGAAACATCCGGGCGGAACCAAACTTTCCCAACTTTTGGTTCCGCCCTGAAAAGATCGTCACCTTGTGACATCTGCACAGAATATCTATGTCAAAGAATATATATGTCCTATAAGAACAATTACTTTTGTTAAAAAAATGTCTAAAAGATTTAAACAAGCAAACATTTAGTAAGACCTACAGAATAGATCTCTATGAACTAAAATGACTGTTTCAGATGAGAGAAACATACAAAATGTGCAGAGCATGCTTGTGTATATGTTCCTTTTGTCCATAAAAATATATACGGTTTAATAACTTGCACACCTCACTTTATTTACCTAATTAAAACATAAAGTATTCATGGTACTCGATTAAAGGACATGAACATGAATCTGCTAAATGAAATGATATTTGTTATTGACACGATTTAATAACACCATCCACGATTCAGATAACGTATCTGGTTGTTTTATTAAATTGTTTCAGTTCTTACACTCAACAACAGTAAAGCCAGTGCAGTACATATATATATATATATCAAATACAAAAACAACTTTGCAAAAGTATAGCTATCACACAGTCAAATTGAAAATGGCCCTGACGAACGGCCCCTAAAGCTTATGACAAAGCATACAATGTATTATTGAGATCAGGCAATATACTCAAATTCCTTATTGTGGATTTTAGGTGCAATTTTCCGTTATGTCCACTAGATGGCAGAAGGGGATCAATCACTGGCTGACATTTGAACTCACAGAAAACACAGATGATTACTCTGTAACTAATTCTACTATTAATAGAAATCTGTTCACATTTAAAGGTGCAGTGTGTGATTTTAAGAAGGATCTTTTGACAGAAATGCAAAATAATATACAAAACTATATTATCAGGGGTGTATAAAGACCTTTCATAATGAACCGGTATGTGTTTATTACCTTAGAACGAGACCTTTTTATCTACATACACCAAGGTCCCCTTACATGGAAGTCAACATTTTGTGGCGCCATTTTTCTACAGAAGCCCCTCACGGACAAATTGTTTTACTAAGTTGTCTCCGACGATGACATGTTTGTCTGGTGGCGGCTACCGTAGCTTCTCTATGTGTTTCAAAAGCGAGGGGTGAGTAGTGGACTAAGCCATTGGTTGCAATTTGTGACCTCACCACTAGATGCCACTAAAATTTACACACTGCACCTTTAACTTCATGATTTTACTGTTATACTATTAAAATCACATTTAGTGAAAGACTACCACAATTGTTCTGAGTTGTCAGTTTTATCACTCATGTCACTTTATGATAGCTGTGAAACGTGAACATAATTTTGGAGGCACTTACACGACATTTGCAGTAAGAATTATATTTTTATGTTTTTTATTAAAAAAACTACATACAAAATGAGTGTGTAACCATGTCAATATTAAGTCTTGTTCTTTAACAGTCTTGTTTCTCCTTTCTCAGGTAAACGTGTGTGTGTGTACAATATACAATGCAGAATATCTATATGGCCATGTCCTTAAACGTCTTGTGATCTAAATGGCTTGAACCCCGGTAATCGCTGCTTGCAGCTATATTTAGGGTTTCGAGCACGAAGTGCTGAAAACCTATTGTATTTGTCTGTTTTATTATTATTATTAGGGTTTCGAGCACGAAGTGCTGAAAACCTATTGTATTTGTCTGTTTTATTATTATTATTAGGGTTTCGAGCACGAAGTGCTGAAAACCTATTGTATTTGTCTGTTTTATTAGGGTTTCGAGCACGAAGTGCTGAAAACCTATTGTATTTGTCTGTTTTATTATTAGGGTTTTGAGCACGAAGTGCTTAAAAACCTATTGTATTTGTCTGTTTTATTATTATTATTAGGGGTTCAAGCCCGTAGGGCTGAAACCCTATTGTATTTGTATGGATTTTTATTATTAGGGGTTCAAGCGCGAAGCGCTGAAACCCTATTGTAATTGTTAAGATTTTTATTATTATTATTCTGCCGTAAAACGGAACGTGCAGACCAAACCGTAAGGCCTAGAGACTTGAAACTTGGCCAAATGGTAGGACCCAATTTGGGGAGAGGTTGACAGAGTATCAACCCGATTGGCCTATAGGTGGCGCTATAACGACGGAAATCACGTTTATGCTCATAACTCCCACAAATCTTGTCCAAATGTCAAGTGTCTTATATCACTGGAATCGTTGCGTCAAGACGAACAAAACGTATATCTCCGATTTTATTTGCGCCTAGAATTTTTTTTCGCTATTTTCGATTTTGTCGAAAAAAATAAAAACGAACTAGTCCTAGGTTTTTCGACCGATCGGAACCATTCCAGTGCTGTAATATTCCTTGGAGCGTGAATATCAAAAGTTATCAAAAAAAACTTGAACTTTCGACTCACCGTCGTAAAGCCACGCCCAAACGCCCCCTATGGGCGGAGCCTCTAGGTCTTAAATGGCTATAACTTGGGATTAGAAAGAGGTATCGACACCAAATTTGGTGTATATATACAGGGGACTATTCTGGGCTCACGTTCAAATAATTGCGCCGCTTGACCACTAGTTGGCGTTATAACACCACCTCAACCTTTGAAGGGCTGTAGCTACAAAAGTGTGGGACCGATCAACTTGAAATTTGGCACGGTTGCTCTTGGTCTAGGGTACTATTAATGTCTAAAAGGAATTTTGCATGGCTCAAGAAACATAGCCGCCATCGGCCAATCAAGAAAAAGTGCCTATTAGACAGGGTTAACGAAGGCCGATCGAAACGAAACGCGGTGGGCCTGTTTGTCTCTTGGCCATGAAGGTCTGTGCAGAGTAAGAAAAAATTCGGCCTCCGGGGGGCGCTATCACGTTTTTTTAGTGTTTAAATTATTGTGTATTATGTAGTGTTTTAGATATCCACAAGATCCTCATATCATTTAATAGAGGTACTTACAATGAACAACTTTCCCTCAAGAAGCAACTGTCTCAGTAAAATCGTTTGTTAGATATTCATCATTTTCTTTTAAACCTACTTTTGCAAACTAGTCCTAGGTTTTTTGACCAATCTGAACCAATCCAGTGCTGGAATATTCCTTAGACATTGAATATCAATAATTATCAAAAAAAAGTTGAACTTTGCACTCGTCGTCGCAACACCACGGTCAAAAGTACGAAGAGGCGGTGCCACAAATACTTAAATGGCTATCATTTATGATAGGAATGAGATATCAACACGAAACTTGGTACACATATGTATAGACCTAGACTGAGTTCACATGCAAAAAATAGCAGAGATTGTCCACTAGGTGGCGCAATAACCTAAGAACAAAGAACGATGACTATAGCATATGTATACGACACATAAATATTTGTCTCACCTACTATTTTGCACATAACATCTGCTTTCAGATTCTTATAAGGGTCTATTAGGATAATTACATATCTTAGAAAACATGCCGACCAACAGCCAGCCAGCATTAACCATGTACGAGTCCAGCGATTACAACTAAACTGATGGGCCTGTTTGTCTTATGTTCTCAAGTGTCTGTGAGGATTTTTGGCTCATCATTCCGGAAATATTTGCATCTAGAACAATGGGTGTAACGTTAACTGTCCCCTAGATCAGTGGTTTTCAAAAGTATTCCTGGAAGCCCACTGCTCTGCACATATACAAAAGTCTTCTATTTTAAACAAATCCACTTTAATCATCAGTAGAGATTTGTATGAACTGACCTGATTGTGTCAGATGAGGGAATCATAGAAAATGTGCTGAGCATTGGGTCTGGAGAAACCACTGTGTTTCACTTAGTTGAAAGTACTGCTCTAGATGTTTATGTTTATATGAAAAACAATTTTGTGAATTTGCTGTACTATCTGGGCAAATATCAATATGAAACATAAAATAAACTTTTGCCGTTGTATTCCTAGATTTGATATGATGTCTCACAGTGATGTGGGAACCATTTCTAACCTGTATTCGTTATTTCATTTGTAACTGCTGTTATGTTCCTTTTGTCCATGGGTTTGCATCTGCATGAAAATTATTATAAGATTCAATGATCTGCAGTCATTTACCTCATTAAAACTAAAAGACTTATCAATTCAAGCATTTTGAAATGTGACATTTTCAAAATGGGCCAGACTAAGTATATCTAACCAATTAACTAGTAATGTGAAGCTTATGACAAAATATTAATAGTTTTATTAAGATCAGACAATATATGTCTTTCCAAGACTAGGGCTGGTTGAATAATTAAGTTAAAACTGTGTTTTAAGGACTAGTCTGAAGAACTAGTAGTTAGTTAGGGTTAATCAGTCTTACTATTTGGATTTAAATATAATTTAAATAATTTAAATATTTTTTCACATGATACTTAAAGCAGTTATGTTCAGTCATGAAGACAAAAATGTATGACTAACTTTTAAGACTAGTCTTAGAGATTAATGTTACTGACCATTGGTTTAAGTGTAGTTACAGACTAAAATTTAGGTTTATGTTTTAGTTGTCTTACTTGAAAATAGCTTACAATGGCCTATCTTTAAATATATCAGGGCCATAGTTTTGTCTTAAGATGTACACCAGTAATGTTTTTTAAAAGGTTTGTTTGTAAAAAGTACCTAAATGTTTTTAAATAACTAATGGCTAGTCATGCATCAATTTAAACCTGTGGGAAACAACCCAATAAAGTTATAAAGCTTCAAATGTTGTCTTAGAATTCTTCAAATCCTAAAGGTATGAAAAAGATTGCTGTAAATATGTGGATCCTTAAAGAACAGGCCAACATTAGAAATAATTACTAATAATCACACATAAAGAGAATATATATTTGGTTATCAGTAGCTTTAGTATTTTAATCTATTTTCCATGACATAAACATGTCATGATGTGTCTTATAAAGTTTTTAATAATTGTTTATAGAATTATTGCAATGAAATTGTAATGTTATGATATAATTGGTTGTTTTAAATGTAAATGATTTACTGAAAACTTACTCAAGCACAGCACATGTGTGAACACAAATAAGTGCTTAATAGCAAATCTGAC
The DNA here is from genome assembly GCF_030506205.2 of Paramisgurnus dabryanus. NCBI lineage: Eukaryota > Metazoa > Chordata > Actinopteri > Cypriniformes > Cobitidae > Paramisgurnus > Paramisgurnus dabryanus. Next base: position 23,868,999 of record NC_133337.1, read on the forward strand.
TGACATTTGCTTAATGACATCATATTTGTTATTAACTCCATTTGATATAAACAACACATCTGGATTTGTTATGTTTAGGCCTACTATAATATGACAGAGGCTGTCATCTGAAATACTTGTATGTTTGCACATAATATTTATGTCAAAGAATATATATGTTCTTTAAGAACAATTACGTTTGTTAATAAAAAAAATAGTCTAAAAGATTTAAACAAGCAACCATTTAGTAAGACCTACAGAATATATCTCTATGAACTAAAATGACTGTTTCAGATGAGAGAAACATACAAAATGTGCAGAGCATGTTTGTGTATATGTTCCTTTTGTCCATAAAAATATATACGGTTTAATAACTTGCATACCTCACTTTATTTACCTAATTAAAACAGAAAGCCTTCATGGTACTCGATTAAAGGACATGAACATGAATCTGCTAAATGAAATGATATTTGTTATTGACACGATTTAATAACATCATCCACCATTCAGATAAAGTATCTGGTTATGTTTATTAAATTGTTTCAGTTCTTACACTCAACAACAGTAAAGCCAGTGCAGTACAATTTTCTCTACACTGTATAAATATAAATATATCAAATACAAAAACAACTTTGCAGAAGTATAGCTATCACACAGTCATTTTGAAAACGGCTCTGACGAACGGCCCCTAAAGCTTATGACAAAGCATACAATGTATTATTGAGATCAGGCAATATACTCAAATTCCTTATTGTGGTTTTTAGGTGCAATTTTCCGTTATGTCCACTAGATGGTAGAAGAGGATCAATCACTGGCTGACATTTGCACTCACAGAAAACACAGTTAAAGAGTAATCATCATCTAAGTTTACTATTAATAGAAATCTGTTCACATTTAAAGGTGCAGTGTGTAAATTTTAGAAGGATCTCTTGACAGAAATGCAAAATGATATAAAAAACTATATTATCAGGGGTGTATAAAGACCTTTCATAATGAACCGGTATGTGTTTATTACCTTAGAACGAGACCTTTTTATCTACATACACCGAGTGTCCCCTTACATGGAAGTCACCATTTTGTGGCGCCATTTTTCTACAGAAGCCCCTAACGGACATTTTTTTACTAAGTTGTCTCCGACGATGACATGTTTGTCTGGTGGCGGCTACCGTAGCTTCTCTATGTGTTTCAAAAGCGAGGGGTGAGCAGTGGACTAAGCCATTGGTTGCAATTCGTGACCTCACCACTAGACGCCGCTAAAATGTACACACTGCACTTTTAACTTCATGATTTTACTGTTATAATATTAAAATCACATTTAGTTAAAGACTACCACTTCAATTGTTCTGAGTTATCAGTTTTAACACTCATGTCATTTTATGAAAGCTGTGAAACGTGAACATAATTTTGGAGGCACTTACACGACATTTGCAGTAAGAATTATATATTTTTAGTTTTTTATAAAAAAAACATACCAAATGAGTGTGTAACCATGTCAATATTAAGTCTTGTTCTTTAACAGTCTTGTTTCTCCTTTCTCAGATAAACGTGTGTGTGTACAATATACAATGCAGAATATCTATATGGCCATGTCCTTAAACGTCTTGTGATCTAAATGGCTTGAACCCCGGTAATCGCTGCTAGCAGCTATATTTCTTTTTATTATTTTTCTTCTGCCGTAAAACGGATCGTGCAGACCAAACCGTAAGGCCTAGAGACTTGAGACTTGGCCAAATGGTAGGTCTCATTCGTGCGCGAAGTTGACAGAGTGTCACCCCAATCGGCCTATGGGGGGCGCTACAGCGATGGCAAACGCGTTGATGCTCATAACTTCCACAATTCTGGTCCAAATGTCAAGTGTCTTATATCCCTGGATTCCTTGCGTCAAGACGAATAAAACGTATATCTCCGATTTCATTTCCGTCATTAAAAATTTTCCGCTATTTTCGATTTTGTCGAAAAAAATAAAAACGAACTAGTCCTAGGTTTTTTGTCCGATCGGAACCGTTCCAGTGCTGTAATATTCCTTGGAGTGTGAATATAAAAAGTTATCAAAAAAAAGTTGAACTTTATGTTCGTCGTCGTCAAGCCACGCCCAGACGCCCCCAATGGGCGGAGCCTCTTTGACTTAAATGGCTATAACTTGGGATTGGAAAGAGGTATCGAAACCAAATTTGGTACACATATACAGCGGGCTATTCTGGGGTCACGTGAAAAAAATTACATTGCTTGACCACTAGTTGGCGCTATAACACTACCTCAACTTTGAAGGGCTGTAACTAGATAAATATGGGACCGATCAACTTGAGATTTGGCACGGGTACTCTTGGTCTAGGGTACTATCTGTGTGAGAAAGGAATTTCGCGTAGGTCAAAAATACATGGCCGCCATCGGCCAATCAATAAAAAGCAGCTATTAGACAGGGTTAACGGAGCCCGATCGAAACGAAACGCGGTGGGCCTGTTTGTCTCTTGGCCATGAAGGTCTGTGCAGAGTAAGAAAAAATTCGGCCTCCGGGAGGCGCTATCACGTTTTTGCGGTGTTTAAGTGATTCTGTATTATGCAGTGTTTCAGATATCAACAAGATCTTCATATCATTTAATAGAGGTACTTACAATGAATAACTTTTCCTCAAGAAGCACTTGTCTCAGTCGAATCGTTTATTAGATATTCATCATTTTCTTTGAAACCTACTTTTGCGAACTAGTCCTAGGTTTTTTGAGCGATCTGAACCAATCAAGTGCTAGAACATTCCTTAGACACTGAATATCAATAATTATCAAAAAAAAGTTGAACTTTGCACTCCTGGTAGCAACACCACGGTCAAAAGTAAGAAGAGGCGGGGCCACAAATACTACAATGGTTATCATTTATGATAGGAATGAGATATCAACACGAAACTTGGTACACATATGTATAGACCTAGGCTGAGGTCACATGCAAAAAATTCCAGAGATTGTCCACTAGGTGGCGCTAAAACCTAAGAACAAAGAACGATGACTATGGCATATGTATACGACACATAAATATTTGTATGACCTACTTGTTATTTTGCACTTAACATCTGCTTTCAGATTCTTATAAGGGTCTATTAGGATAATTACATATCTTAGAAAACATGCCGACCAACAGTCAGCCAGCATTGACCATGTACGAGTCCAGCGTAATGGTGTGCGATTACAACTAAACTGATGGGCCTGTGTGTCTTATGTTCTCAAGTGTCTGTGAGGATTTTTGGCTCATCATTCCGGAAATATTTGCATCTAGAACAACGGGTGTTACGTTAACTGTCCTATTCCTGGAGGCCCACTGATCTGCACATATACAAAAGTCTTCTATTTTAAACAAATCTACTTTAATCATTAGTAGAGATTTGTATGAACTGAACTGATTGTGTCAGATGAGATAATCATACAAAATGTGCCGAGCATTGGGTCTCGAGAAACCACTGCATTTCGCTGAGTTGAAAGTACTGCTCTATGTTTATATGAAAAACAATTTTGTGAATTTGCTGTACTATCTGGGCAAATATCAATATGAAACATAAGATAAACTTTTGCCGTTGTATTCCTAGATTTGATGTGATGTCACATAGTGATGTGGGCACCATTTGTAATCTGTATTCGTTATTTCATTTGTAGCTGCTGTTATGTTCCTTTTGTCCATGGGTTTGCATCTGTATAAAAATTATTATAAGATTCAATGATTTGCAGTCATTTACCTCAAAGACTTGAGGTAATCAATTCAAGCATTTTGAAATATGACATTTTCAAAATGGACCAGACTAAGTATATATAACTAATTAACTAGTAATGTGAAGCTTATGACAAAATATTAATAGTTTTATTAAGATCAGACAATATATGTCTTTCCAAGACTAGGGCTGGTTGAATAAACATAAAGTAGCCATTCAGTTAAGACTGTGTTTTAAGGACTAGTCTGAAGAACTAGTAGTTAGTTAGGGCTAATCAGTCTTACAATTTAAACCTGTGGAAAACAACCCAATAAAGTTATAAAGCTTCAAATGTTGTCTTAGAATTCTTCAAATCCTAAAGGTATGAAAAAGATTGCTGTAAATATGTGGATCCTTAAAGAACAGGCCAACATTAGAAATAATAACTAATAATCATACATAAAGAGAATATATATTTGGTTATCAGTAGCTTTAGTATTCTAATCTATTTTCCATGACATAAACATGTCATGATGTGTCTTATAAAGTTTTTAATAATTGTTTATATAATTATTGCAATGAAATTGTAATGTTATGATACAAGTGGTTGTTTTAAATGTAAATGATTTACTGAAAACTTACTCTAGCACAGCACATGTGTGAACACAAATTAGTGCTTGATAGCAAATCTGACTGACATCTGCTTAATGACACCATATTTGTTATTAACTCCATTTGATATAAACAACACATCTGGATCAGTTATGTATGGGCATAGCCAGTGGTTAAATATAAAAATATGTACTTTAGTACTAATTTTAGGCCTACTATAATATGACAGAGACTCTGTCATCTGAAATACTTGTAAGTTTGCACACAATATCTATGTCAAAGAATATATATGTTCTATAAGAACAATTACTTTTGTTAAAAATAGTCTCAAATATTTAAACAAGCAAACAAATTTATGTAATTAAGGTGATGTATTGACATAATGCTTGTGTAGGAATTGACCTTTGCCCTGCTAAAAAACCTTGTTTTGTCTTTGTTGGTCTCTAATGGTATGTATTGGTTTTATTGGTTCTATGTATTGGTTTTGTTGGTTCTATGTATTGTTTCTAATAGAATATGGCCCAAAATACACTATAGTGTAGTGGTTTTAATGGTAAAAGCTAATGGTTCCTATTGGTATTTTAACAGAAACAATTACAATTTTCTGTAATGGTTTTATTGTTTTTTTCAGCAGGGTGGTTTCTTTCTGAATAGAAATATGAAAACTAAGAAGTAGAAATCTTACTCTAGACTGACTTTACATGTTTTATCATCTGACTTTTATAACCTATCTTATATTTGTTTTATTTTATAATCAAATCATCAAAATGTATTAAAACTGTTTTTAAAAAAACAACAATAGTATTAAATGACAAATGTGTCTATTAACTTGAAATAAAATCTAATTATCTCCACTTCTGTTATCAAATTAAAATATGAATAATTTCTATATATATATATTAATTTTACAAACTCACTACTATAATATTAAAATCAAATAGTTTAAATTAAAACTTGTTTAAAGGTTGAACTGCAGATTAGAGTTAAACCAACATTAAAATCCAAACTTTGACATTTTATCCACTAGATGGCAGTAGAGGATTAATAATTGGGTAGTTGTTAAAAGCTTTTTTTATTATTCATTTCAAGATCAAAAACATTGCATACATACAAGAGGTTTATAATGTGCTTATTTAACATTCAACATAACAATGGATCAAAAAAATAATAAATAAATTAACAACAACATGGGGATATTCTACAATAATTCAATAAAAGAAAAGGTTTAAAAAATGTTATATATTTGCTTTGCTTTTTTATTTTTTAGACTTTTAATAGTTTCAAAATAATTTCTTAATTCCGTTCTAAATAAAATGCTATTGGGTTTATTATTTGCCCATTTTTGTTTATGGATGTGAAATTTTCCATATATAATCAATAAGTTGATTAACAAGTCTTTCTCCACACAGTTACTTTTATAATACAAAAATATATCCTTACCCGCCAACTGAATTAATATTTTGTGAGTTTAAATATCAAGTATTCCACATCAATCCAAAAAGATTAAGTAAATATACATGGATAAAAAAATATTTTATGGATTCTACTTCCAAATTGCAAAAAATGCAAGTAAATTCTATATCTCTTTAGAATCTAAAGACTACTTGTTTCACTGGATAAATTAAATGAACCAATTTATAAGTAATTTCTCTAACCTTATTCATGAGACAGTATTTATGTGATAAACTACAAACCTCTTTCCATACACGTTGACTATATAAGGAGTTCCAGTATGGTTTACATCTAGGCAAATATTCATTTCTACATAGTGTTCTTATAAAAAAGTTATTAATTTTTTTTTCTGGAATATTTACTTCTTTGATACATAACTGAGTATTATGTAAGGAGTTACAATCATAAGATGTATAACCTTGAAATAGTTGAATAAGTCCACTAGGTATGGCATCAAATACAACTGCAAATTCCTTAGCAGTTACTGGAATCTTATAGTGATTGAGGAATTCACAATTATTAAATAGGTGACCATCATCTTTAAATAACTGCCTCACTAATATTATTTTATTATCATACCAATTTCTATAAAATAAGGATTTGTTTTTGTATAGAATATTCTTGTTATTCCAAATAACAGATCTATGTGGAGAAAAGTTTATATCAAAATTGTATCGCAAAAAAATTCCAAACCACCCAATTTCTTAAAAATCATTTCTGGTATGATGTTCCATATACTACCTTTGCAACTTCAGTAACTTTTTATCCACTTATTTAAAAAAAACACAGTTAGCAGTATTAAAATCTAGTACATTTTAAACTCCTTCCTCAACTGGATTGCATAGAATTGACTTTTTAATGTAGTGCGGTCTGTTCTTCCATATGAAATTAAACAAAATAATATCCACCTCTTTTATAACTGATTGTGGGACTTCTAAAGCAAGAGCTGTATACACTATAGTTGTTAAAAGCTTTCACTGCTGGGTCCGTTGTTCATACGTAGATTACTCGGTTAGCTGGATTTCATTGTTGACAATTTAGCTTCATGTTGAATTATTTGTTTCTTCGAAGCTCATCCTAGAGTTGTTGTTATAGTAACATGTCTGTTAGGTTAAAACTGCTCAGGATTCAAATTCAACTCGTAATAAAAAATGATACATACTATTTTAGTAATGTTATTTAAAAACTATATAATATAAAAAATATAATTAAGACTTTAAGGACTAGTCTGAATAACTAGTAGTTAGTTAGGGCTAATCAGTCTTACTATTTGGATTTAAATATAATTTAAATAATTTAAATATTTTTTCACATGATAATTAAAACAGTTATGTTCAATCAAAAAGGTAAAAATGTATTACTAACTTTGAATACTAGTCTTAGAGATTAATGTTAATGACCATTGGTTTAAGTGTAGTTCCAGACTAAAATTTAGGCTTAAGTTTTAGTTGTCTTACTTGAAAATAGCTTACACTGGCCTACCTTTAAATATATCAGGGCCATAGTTTTGTCTTAAGATGTACACCAGTAATGTTTTTATAAGGTTTGTTTGTAAAAAGTACCTAAATGTTTTTACATAACTAATGGCTAGTCATGCATCAATTTAAACCTGTGGGAAACAACCCAATAAAGTTATAAAGCTTCAAATGTTGTCTTAGAATTCTTAAAATCCTTTATTACCTTAGAACGAGACCTTTTTATCTACATACACCTAGGGTCCCCTTACATGGAAGTCACCATTTTGTTCTGCCATTTTTCTACAGAAGCCCTTAACGGACATTTTTTTTACTAAGTTGTCTCCGAAGATGAAATGTTTGTCTGGTGGCGGCTCCGTAGCTTCTCTATGTGTTTCAAAAGCGAGGGGTGAGCAGTGTAATAAGGCATTGGTTGCATTTCGTGACATCACCACTAGATGCCGCTAAAATTTACACACTGCACCTTTAACTTCATGATTTTACTGTTATAATATTAAAATCACATTTAGTGAAAGACTACCACTTCAATTGTTCTCAGTTATCAGTTTTAACACTCATGTCACTTTATGATAGCTGTGAAACGTGAACATAATTTTGGAGGCACTTACATGACATTTGCAGTAAGACTTTTTTTATTTTAAAAAACTACATACCAAATGAGTGTGTAACCATGTCAATTTTAAGTCTTGTTCTTTAACAGTCTTGTTTCTCCTTTCTCAGGTAAATGTGTGTGTGTACAATATACAATGCAGAATATCTATATGGCCATGTCCTTAAACGTCTTGTGATCCCAAATAGCTTGAACCCCGGTAATCGCTGCTTGCAGCTATATTTATTTATTATTTTTCCACCGTAAAACGCGTTGCCCAGGCCAAACCGTAAGTCGTAGAAACTTGCCACTTGGTCAACTGGTTGTATATTAGCAGGCTACTCAGATACAGTGAATCAGCCAAATCGGCCCATAGGTGGCGCTATAGCAATGCTCGACGTGTTGGGGCTCATAACTCCTAAACCGGACATCATACACTCAAGTGTTTGGTCTCATTGTAATCCCTGGCTCCAAACTTAAAAAATGTATATCTCCGATTTCATTTCCGTTATGCAAATTTTTCCGCTAATTTGCATAATATACATTTCAAGCCAAAATGAACTAGTCCTAGGTTTTTCGCCCGATCGGAACCGTTCCAATGCAGGAGAAATCTGTGGAGTGAGTAGGTAAATAATTATCGAACAGAATTTGAAATTACGCTTTAGGGTCACTAAGGGGCGCCAAAACTCCATACAGGAAGTAGCCTACCATCAATGAAATGGCTATAACTGGTGAACGGTTTGAGATATCTTAACGAGGTTTGGTACACATGTGTACTAGCTCAGTCCGGGGTCACAGTAAAAAAGATGCAGATTTTGGCCACTAGGTGGCGCTATAACAGGCTTGAGCTCGGGAATGGCTATTACTACACAACCGTTAGCCCGATACACTTAATATTTTGTATGGTGTGTCTTTGTGCAATGTACCATGAGGGTCTAGAAGGACATTGGTGTTTCTCCAAAAACATGGCCGTCATCAGCCAATGAATGTTGAGGACTGATTTGACAGGGTTAACGGAGGTCGATCGAAAAGAAATGCACTGTGCTTCTTCGTGTACTGCTCCTGAAGGCCTGTAAGATTTGTGGTGTAATTTGGCCACTAGGGGGCGTAATACCGTATTTCGGTGCCTGTATCACGTGACGTTTGACATACACACACAAACATGACATCATATGATAGATCGGCTCATGACGAAAAACTTTGCCTCTTGAAGCATTGCTGTCAATCAAACGGTTCGTTAGTTATTGACGATAACATTCAAATATACTTTTGCGAACTAGTCCTAGGTTTTTTGCCCGATCCGAACCTAACCAAGGCTGATTGATTCTGTGGAGTGTGAATATGAATAATTATCGAAAAAAAGTTGAAATTTGTATTCAAACATGCAAGGAGTGGCCAAAAACCGAACTGGGCGGAGCTTAAAACATTTAAACGGCCATAACTCGAGAGGCGTTTGAGATATCATCATAGGGCTTGAATCATATGTGTAGGCCATCGGTCTAAGGTCGTGATATAAAAATCTCGCCGATCGGACACTAGATGGCGCTATAACGGGGAAAATGGCACTAAATACTGTGATTATGCAATGGTTCCAACTTTCACGCCTATAACTTTATCTGTGGTCAAGAGATTTTCATGGGAGTTGTTTTTTTTAGCATCCTGAATTGTTTCCGAGTCCTACGATACCAAGGATGCCAGGTTTCGCCTTACAGTTAGTTCTGCACAGGAAAATAGCGCTTAAAAAACACGCGTGAATAACTCCGCGAGGGTTACTCCGATCGACTCGAAACGACCATAGGAAGAACATTGCATTACCTTCTGAACAAAAAAGTCTATTGGCGTTATGTTAAAATTTTTATCAGAAATGGCCGAAAATTACAAAAAACGAAAAATTACCCCAAAATTTGTCGTTTTTACACATAAATGGTTATACCTCTGCAACGAAATGACATTTTTTCACCAGATTTGATACACTGATGTCTGAGCAGAGTCTGAGGCAATACCCAAAAAATAATATGCCTGCACCACTAGTTGGCCTCATAATTGAACAAAACCTTTGACATTGAGCGAGCCCAATGGTCTTACAACAGTTTTTTCACTAAACTGAAGTGTTTAGCCATGATACTAGCTAGATGTAACAAAGGTTTGACCTGACGTTGCATGCACAATTTTGTCGTAGCGCCACCCTGTGCTTATTTGTTATTTTCACTTAGAAGTGAGTAGAGAGCGGAGAGATTTCACTGAATGAGAGCCGTTTTCTTGCTGATAACTAATGTATTTAAGGTTGTATCTTCACCAAACGTATGCGTAATGACATTGTACTCGGTAATTCTGATGGCAGTCAGGACCTGAGGGAGCCTGCAGTTTCGGACGCATATTTTACATGCCTACAACTTTGGCTGCAGTCACCGTATTTTCATGGGACTTTTTTCACAGGAGTCCTGAATTGTTGCAGAGCCAACGATACCAAACATGCCCGGTTTTGCCTTGTGCTTAGTCCTGGGGTCAAGGCCGCCTTAATGCACGGGCTTACCTGGGCTGAAGCCCAGGGGCCTCCCAAGTTCAAGGGCCTCCCAACTTTGCGTTCATGATGAGCTGAAAAGGTCATATTGTTTTGTAACTTGTCAGGTTTTCTGTCAATCACTCTAATTGCACGTTACATGGCTGCTGATTGGTCCGTTGTAACTTAACGTGAAATAAAATGTTAGACGTAACATATTTTTTATTCCGCGTGATGTAATTATGTGCGCGTTGTCAACTTGACATTCCTGCATGTTAGACTGAGTGTGACAGAGAAACGGGAAATAATCCACCAACAAATGAAAGAGTAATTTCTGAAATTTCATAATAAGCACTGAGGTGCAGGTCTCTCTCTCTTTCGCGCGCGCGCTCGCTTGTTTGCTCTCTCTGTGCTCGTGCAGCTGTCTGAGTCTCTGGCATGCAGAAGTCTCTCCAAACGTGCACAAGAAACTGTGCCGCTAAATTAAGAAAGGAGTTCCCGCACATAATGCTGTTAATTGTTATAAAGTTTAAGTTTACTCGCGTTTATATCAGTGACGCGTGCGCAGCTGGAGCGATGTTTGACGCGACGTTAGCTAACAGTACACACATCTGTTGGTTTAGAAAGACGAGAAAGAGACGCAACGGTAAAGGTGCAAGTCTAAGAAAGTAAAGAGCGACTAGACCATCTCAAATGATCATCCCCTGATAGCACCATTATAATCTCATTATCTTAAGATCTTATATACAGGTATGTTCCCTGTCTGTCTTGTGCATATTCATACTTGGTCGTTTTACATGCTTATGTATGCATAAATACTAAATACAATGCATACTATATCTTCAATAGCCTACAAAATAAATAACTGATTAAAAAACAAGATTCTGTCTAAAGACTTATCTTTTTGTTATCATTAATGCATTTAACAAGATTCTGTCTATAAAGACTTATCTTTTGTTATCATTAATGCATTTTCACTTTAAAACTAACTTTAACTTATTATATTTTTAAAACTGTGGTGAGCATTTAGTTGTGAGTGGCAATTTTCTGCAAATTTGTATTTTCCAAAAACTATATAAATATAAAGCTTATAAACATATATACTTTCACACATTTTGGTTTTATTATCACCACATGTTGCTGTGTGTGGTTGTTAAATAAAGTGTCTTGTGTTTATGCTCAAGTGGGCTCAGTGATATGTTAATAACAATATTATGGTGTTTTCTGGCTCAAAGAGGGAAAACTCACTGTTGTATGTCTCGAAAGAAACTAATGCATTTTGTGATGTACCTAGATATTACACTTAAAAAAAATTAGACTATAAATCGAGGGGAAGGGGGGCCTACAAAACCTCTTAGCCCCGGGGCCTCACATCAGGTTAAGGCGGCCCTGCCTGGGGTTATCATAACACAATTCAGGAGGACATTAAATAAGTCAAGCATTATCTTTCCAGCTGTGTTTGATGTTCACTGTAGGTCCTTGCGGTCTGCTGCGCTGCTGTGTTTGTTTCTTATGTACACTTGTGCAGTCTGTTTGCACCATTGCACCATACCACGACTCAATGGCCTTGTAGTTCAACTAAACACGGCCATTTCTGAATTGTATGTTACGTTATAAATCTGAAAAACTAATTCTCCTTAACAAATTATCCTCATAACGTCACATTAAGGACATTACATGTTTGTCTTATAGGTGCACCTGTGTGTAAGCATACATAGTCTGTATGATCCTTTTTTGACCATCTCTTTCATTTTCTGAAGCGAGGTGGTCTAACATTCATTGTGGCTGTGTTCGGGTTTAACTGCTCAGCCTGGTAAGCGAAGTGTGAGGTTTTTGACGTTGCCTTAAAGCTCGAAACCCGGCAATTGCTGCTTGCAGCTATATTTATTATTAGGGTTTTGAGCACGAAGTGCTTAAAAACCTATTGTATTTGTCTGTTTTATTATTATTATTATTTATTATTTTTCCACTGTAAAACGCGTTGCCCAGGCCAAACCGTAAGTCGTAGAAACTTGCCACTTGGTCAACTGGTTGTATATTAGCAGGCTACTCAGATACAGTGAATCAGCCAAATCGGCCCATAGGTGGCGCTATAGCAATGCTCGACGTGTTGGGGCTCATAACTCCTAAACCGGACATCATACACTCAAGTGTTTGGTCTCATTGTAATCCCTGGCTCCAAACTTAAAAAATGTATATCTCCGATTTCATTTCCGGTATGCAAATTTTTCCGCTAATTTGCATAATATACATTTCAAGCCAAAATGAACTAGTCCTAGGTTTTTCGCCCGATCCGAACCGTTCCAATACAGGAGAAATCTGTGGAGTGAGTAGGTAAATAATTATCGAACAGAATTTGAAATTACGCTTTAGGGTCACTAAGGGGCGCCAAAACTCCATACAGGAAGTAGCCTACCATCAATGAAATGGCTATAACTGGTGAACGGTTTGAGATATCTTAACGAGGTTTGGTACACATGTGTACTAGCTCAGTCCGGGGTCACAGTAAAAAAGATGCAGATATTGGCCACTAGGTGGCGCTATAACAGGCTTGAGCTCGGGAATGGCTATTACTACACAACCGTTAGCCCGATACACTTAATATTTTGTATGGTGTGTCTTTGTGCAATGTACCATGAGGGTCTAGAAGGACATTGGTGTTTCTCCAAAAACATGGCCGTCATCAGCCAATGAATGTTGAGGACTGATTTGACAGGGTTAACGGAGGTCGATCGGAAAGAAATGCACTGTGCTTCTTCGTGTACTGCTCCTGAAGGCCTGTAAGATTTGTGGTGTAATTTGGCCACTAGGGGGCGTAATACCGTATTTCGGTGCCTGTATCACGTGACGTTTGACATACACACACAAACATGACATCATATGATAGATCGGCTCATGACGAAAAACTTTGCCTCTTGAAGCATTGCTGTCAATCAAACGGTTCGTTAGTTATTGACGATAACATTCAAATATACTTTTGCGAACTAGTCCTAGGTTTTTTGCCCGATCCGAACCTAACCAAGGCTGATTGATTCTGTGGAGTGTGAATATGAATAATTATCGAAAAAAAGTTGAAATTTGTATTCAAACATGCAAGGAGTGGCCAAAAACCGAACTGGGCGGAGCTTAAAACATTTAAACGGCCATAACTCGAGAGGCGTTTGAGATATCATCATAGGGCTTGAATCATATGTGTAGGCCATCGGTCTAAGGTCGTGATATAAAAATCTCGCCGATCGGACACTAGATGGCGCTATAACGGGGAAAATGGCACTAAATACTGTGATTATGCAATGGTTCCAACTTTCACGCCTATAACTTTATCTGTGGTCAAGAGATTTTCATGGGAGTTGTTTTTTTTAGCATCCTGAATTGTTTCCGAGTCCTACGATACCAAGCATGCCAGGTTTCGCCTTACAGTTAGTTCTGCACAGGAAAATAGCGCTTAAAAAACACGCGTGAATAACTCCGCGAGGGTTATTCTGATCGACTCGAAACGACCATAGGAAGAACATTGCATTACCTTCTGAACAAAAAAGTCTATTGGCGTTATGTTAAAATTTTTATCAGAAATGGCCGAAAATTACAAAAAACGAAAAATTACCCCAAAATTTGTCGTTTTTACACATAAATGGTTATACCTCTGCAACGAAATGACATTTTTTCACCAGATTTGATACACTGATGTCTGAGCAGAGTCTGAGGCAATACCCAAAAAATAATATGCCTGCACCACTAGTTGGCCTCATAATTGAACAAAACCTTTGACATTGAGCGAGCCCAATGGTCTTACAACAGTTTTTTCACTAAACTGAAGTGTTTAGCCATGATACTAGCTAGATGTAACAAAGGTATGACCTGACGTTGCATGCACAATTTTGTCGTAGCGCCACCCTGTGCTTATTTGTTATTTTCACTTAGAAGTGAATAGAGAGCGGAGAGATTTCACTGAATGAGAGCCGTTTTCTTGCTGATAACTAATGTATTTAAGGTTGTATCTTCACCAAACGTATGCGTAATGACATGGTACTCGGTAATTCTGATGGCTGTCAGGACCTGAGGGAGCCTGCAGTTTCGGACGCATATTTTACATGCCTACAACTTTGGCTGCAGTCACCGTATTTTCATGGGACTTTTTTCACAGGAGTCCTGAATTGTTGCAGAGTCCAACGATACCAAACATGCCCGGTTTTGCCTTGTGCTTAGTCCTGGGGTCAAGGCCGCCTTAATGCACGGGCTTACCTGGGCTGAAGCCCAGGGGCCTCCCAAGTTCAAGGGCCTCCCAAGTTTGCGTTCATGATGAGCTGAAAAGGTCATATTGTTTTGTAACTTGTCAGGTTTTCTGTCAATCACTCTAATTGCACGTTACATGGCTGCTGATTGGTCCGTTGTAACTTAACGTGAAATAAAATGTTAGACGTAACATATTTTTTATTCCGCGTGATGTAATTAAGTGCGCGTTGTCAACTTGACATTCCTGCATGTTAGACTGAGTGTGACAGAGAAACGGGAAATAATCCACCAACAAATGTAAGAGTAATTTCTGAAATTTCATAATAAGCACTGAGGTGCAGGCCTCTCTCTCTTTCGCGCGCACGCTCGCTCGTTTGCTCTCTCTGTGCTCGTGCAGCTGTCTGAGTCTCTGGCATGCAGAAGTCTCTCCAAATGTGCACAAGAAACTGTGCCGCTAAATAAAGAAAGGAGTTCCCGCACATAATGCTGTTAGTTGTTATAAAGTTTAAGTTTACTCGCGTTTATATCAGTGACGCGTGCGCAGCTGGAGCGATGTTTGACGCGACGTTAGCTCACAGTACACACATCTGTTGGTTTAGAAAGACGAGAAAGAGACGCAACGGTAAAGGTGCAAGTCTAAGAAAGTAAAGAGCGACTAGACCATCTCAAATGATCATCCCCTGATAGCACCATTATAATCTCATTATCTTAAGATCTTATATACAGGTATGTTCCCTGTCTGTCTTGTGCATATTCATACTTGGTCGTTTTACATGCTTATGTATGCATAAATACTAAATACAATGCATACTATATCTTCAATAGCCTACAAAATAAATAACTGATTAAAAAACAAGATTCTGTCTAAAGACTTATCTTTTGTTATCATTAATGCATTTAACAAGATTCTGTCTATAAAGACTTATCTTTTGTTATCATTAATGCATTTTCACTTTAAAACTAACTTTAACTTATTATATTTTTAAAACTGTGGTGAGCATTTAGTTGTGAGTGGCAATTTTCTGCAAATTTGTATTTTCCAAAAACTATATAAATATAAAGCTTATAAACATATATACTTTCAAACATTTTGGTTTTATTATCACCACATGTTGCTGTGTGTGGTTGTTAAATAAAGTGTCTTGTGTTTATGCTCAAGTGGGCTCAGTGATATGTTAATAACAATATTATGGTGTTTTCTGGCTCAAAGAGGGAAACTCACTGTTGTATGTCTCGAAAGAAACTAATGCATTTTGTGATGTACCTAGATATTACACTTAAAAAAAAATTAGACTAAAAATCGAGTGGAAGGGGGGCCTACAAAACCTCTTAGCCCCGGGGCATCACATTAGGTTAAGGCGGTTGACCCGACCCCTGCCTGGGGTTATCATAACACAATTCAGGAGGACATTAAATAAGTCAAGCATTATCTTTCCAGCTGTGTTTGCTGTTCACTGTAGGTCCTTGCGGTCTGCTGCGCTGCTGTGTTTGTTTCTTATGTACACTTGTGCAGTCTGTTTGCACCATTGCACCATACCACGACTCAATGGCCTTGTAGTTCAACTAAACACGGCCATTTCTGAATTGTATGTTACGTTATAAATCTGAAAAACTAATTCTCCTTAACAAATTATCCTCATAACGTCACATTAAGGACATTACATGTTTGTCTTATAGGTGCACCTGTGTGTAAGCATACATAGTCTGTATGATCTTTTTTTGACCATCTCTTTCATTTTCTGAAGCGAGGTGGTCTAACATTCATTGTGGCTGTGTTCGGGTTTAACTGCTCAGCCTGGTAAGCGAAGTGTGAGGTTTTTGACATTGCCTTAAAGCTCGAAACCCGGCAATTGCTGCTTGCAGCTATATTTAGGGTTTCGAGCACGAAGTGCTGAAAACCTATTGTATTTGTCTGTTTTATTATTATTATTATTATTAGGGGTTCAAGCCCGAAGGGCTGAAACCCTATTGTATTTGTATGGATTTTTATTCTTTTTATTATTTTTCTTCTGCCGTAAAACGGATCGTGCAGACCAAACCGTAAGGCCTAGAGACTTGAGACTTGGCCAAATGGTAGGACCCAATTTGGGGAGAGGTTGATAGAGTTTCAACCCGATTGGCCTATAGGTGGCGCTATAGCGATAACAAACGCGTTGATGCTCATAACTCCCAGAATTCTTGTCCAAATGTCAAGTGTCTTATATCCCTGGATTCCTTGCGTCAAGACGAACAAAACGTATATCTCCGATTTCATTTCCGTCATGAAATTTTTTTCGCTATTTTCGATTTTGTCGAAAAAAATAAAAACGAACTAGTCCTAGGTTTTTTGTCCGATCGGAACCGTTCCAGTGCTGTAATATTCCTTGGAGTGTGAATATGAAAAGTTATCAAAAAAAAGTTGAACTTTATACTCGTCGTCGTCAAGCCACGCCCAAACGCCCCCAATGGGCGGAGCCTCTTGGACTTCAATGGCTGTAACTTGGGATTGGAAAGAGGTATCGAAACCAAATTTGGTACACATATACAGCGGACTATTCTGGGGTCACGTGCAAAAAATTGCATCGCTTGACCACTAGTTGGCGCTATAACACTACTTCAACTTTGAAGAGCTGTAACTAGAGAAATATGGGACCGATCAACTTGAGATTTGGCACGGGTGCTCTTGGTCTAGGGTACTATCTGTGTGGGAAAGGAATTTCGCGTAGCTCAAAAAACATGGCCGCCATCGGCCAATCAAGAAAAAGCAGCTATTGGGCAGGGTTAACGGAGGCCGATCGAAACGAAACGTGGTGGACCTGTTTGTCTCTTGGCCATGAAGGTCTGTGCAGAGTAAGAAAAAATTCGGCCTCCGGGAGGCGCTATCACGTTTTTTCAATGTTTAAGTGATTGTGTATTATGCAGTGTTTCAGATATCAACAAGATCTTTATATCATTTAATAGAGCTACATTTAATGAACAACTTTTCCTCAAGAAGCACTTGTCTCAGTCGAATCGTTTGTTAGATATTCATAATTTTCTCTTAAACCTACTTTTGCGAACTAGTCCTAGGTTTTTTGACCGATCTGAACCAATCCAGTGCTGGAATATTCCTTAGACACTGAATATCAATAATTATCAAAAAAAAGTTGAACTTTGCACTCGTCGTCGCAACACTACGGTCAAAAGTACGAAGAGGCGGGGCCACAAATACTTAAATTGCTATCATTTATGATAGGAATGAGATATCAACATGAAACTTGGTACACATATGTATAGACCCAAGCTGAGGTCACATGCAAAAAATTGCAGAGATTGTCCATTAGGTGGCGCTATAACTTAAGAACAAATAACCATAACTATAGCATATGTATATGACACATAAATATTTGTCTGACCTACTTGTTATTTTGCACATTACATCTACTTTCAGGTTCTTATAATGGTCTATGAGGATAATTATTTATCTTTGAAAACATGCCACTCAACAGCCAACCAGTATTAACCATGTACGAGTCAAGCCTAATGGTGTGTGATTACAACTAAACTCATGGGACTGTTGGTCTTATGTTTCCAAGTGTCTGTGAGGATTTTTAGTTCATCTTTCTGAAAATCTTTGCATCTAACACAATGTGTGCAAAGTAAACAGTTCTCTAGATCAGTGGTTCTCAACACACCTGCTTCACATAATCAGCACAATAGTAGAGATCTCTATTAACTAAACTGATTGTGTCAGATGAGAGAAACATACAAAATGTGCAGAGCAGTGGTTCTCCAGAAACGGAGTAGAGAACCACTGCTCTATATGTTTATGTTTATATGAAAAAACTATTTTGTGAACTAATACTTGGTTTTTCACTCAACACCACTAAAGCCAATGCAATACAATTTCCTGTAGTCTGTGAGCAAATATGAATGCCAAATTGTTATCACCAATTGTACGTCTTATTCCTTTAGTTGTTTAGCTTTGAATTACAAAAACAACTTTTCAAAACTACTAGAATTTTTTCAGTCAACAACAATAAAATCAGCGCAGTACATTTTTCTGTCCTCTGTGTGTAAAGGTATATCAAATACAAAATGTAATGAATTTGAATACCTGCTTTTGTAAGCATAGATTTCATGTGATGTCACACATTGGTGTAGGTGCCATTTGTACGACTGAATTGCAGCATGTGTGTTTAAAGGAACTCATAAAGATATGGATTAAAGTTTTTCATTATCTCCATTTATTTACATCAGTAGCATTAGGATTCTATTCTACCTTCCATGACATAAACGTGTCCTGACATGATGTATAATACAAAGTTGTTACATTTTTATATGTTATTTTTCAAATATTGCACCAAAAACTTCATGTGATAATGCAATTGGTTATTATTCACATAAATGACCTGTTAGAACCCGACTAAAAAGCAGCACTTTATGAAAGTAACACAGACAAATGCTCACCAGCAAATCTGCTGCAAATCTACTAAATAACATGACATTTGTTATTGACATAATTTGATATTGAAAACATATCTGGATCAGTTATTTATTGGCCCAGCCTAAAATCACATGAAAATAATTGCAGAGCTATACCACTATTTGACAATTTAACATGACAGAGCCTAAAAATGTTTCTATTAAAATATGTAACTTTGCTTTATTGTTTCCAAATCCATAAATTGGTATTCTCTTACAATAACACAATAAAAGGATTATATGAAAAATATATACTCTCTGTGTGAAACACAGACCCTCATTAATATACTTAAGAGCATGCTTATCAGGATTTGAGTTAAAAATGTGTCTACCTTTATTTACTTTTAAATATTCAATACTAATTTTATGTTAAATTAATTGTAAAAGGAAAACAATAATTTTAGCCAACAGATGGCAGAAGGTCATCTTCTGCCATCTGCTGGCTAAAACTATTATTTATTATTTAAAATGTATACTCAATGAAATTGTGTTCACAGGTTTCATCAATGGATGCATGATTTAACTTTATGAAGTCAGTATTATTATGTTAAAATAACATTTCGTCAATCATTCTGACGGTATCCGTTTTAACAGTCATGTGACATTCGAACATAGGATAAACATTTAAATAGGTTGATGAACTCTTAAAGGACACCAAGCATATGGAGATTGGTCATTTATTTCAAAGTCTTATTTCCTAACCCTGCCATTTCTGCTTCTGTGTGTAAATGCATGTATGTGTTTTAGCTTATTCTTCATCATTGCTGTGTTATAGATTAGCCATATGAGACCTATATCTCTATATCAGAACATCGTAGAGAAATTGTGGTGGGCTGTTTTGTCTCATGTTAACAATTTTTGAAACATTTTGTGTGACAAATCTTGCAACAGCATGCACCACATAATTTTCTCTTCAGAAAATTTACCTAATTGGTAACATGTTAGTATTTCATATTCTAAGTATATTTGATAACAATGCAGCAAATCTAAACAGGCATGCCCTTAAAGGTCTTAAAGGTTCATATAATGAGATTTTTTAAAGATGTAAAATAAATTGTTTGTGTACCCAGAGTGTGTATGTGAAGTGTTATCTCAAAATACTCCACAGATCATTTATTATAGCATGTTAAAATTGACACTTTGTAGGCCTGAGCAAAATTGTGCAGTTTTTGGGTGTTTCCTTTAAAATGCAAATGAGTGGATGAAATGCAAACACTGATCACAATGATGGTGGTTTGTTGTAATTGAAATTCAATTGTGCTCTCGATTATTTTATTTTTTATCTTTTTCATGTTTTCTAGGTTGATATAAGCACTGGGGACCCAATTATAGCACTTACACTTGGAAAAAAGATTTTCACGCTATGACCCCTTTAAGGTCCCAGATCGCTTGAACCCCGCTAATCGCTGCTTGCAGCTATATTTAGGGTTTCGAGCACGAAGTGCTGAAAACCTATTGTATTTGTCTGTTTTATTATTATTATTATTATTATTTTTCCGCCATAAAACGCGTCGCCCAGCACAAACCGTAAGTCGTAGAAACTTGCCACTTGGTC
Source organism: Paramisgurnus dabryanus (assembly GCF_030506205.2). NCBI lineage: Eukaryota > Metazoa > Chordata > Actinopteri > Cypriniformes > Cobitidae > Paramisgurnus > Paramisgurnus dabryanus. Next base: position 23,889,507 of record NC_133337.1, read on the forward strand.
AACTGGTTGTATATTAGCAGGCTACTCAGATACAGTGAATCAGCCAAATCGGCCCATAGGTGGCGCTATAGCAATGCCCGACGCGTTGGGGCTCATAACTCCTAAACCGGACATCCTACACTCAAGTGTTTGGTATCATTGTAATCCCTGGCTCCAAACTTAAAAAATGTATATCTCCGATTTCATTTCCGTCATGAAAAATGTTCCGCTATTTTCGATTTTGTCGAAAAAAATAAAAACGAACTAGTCCTAGGTTTTTCGCCCGATCGGAATCATTCCAGTGCTAAAATGTTCCTTGGAGTTTGAATATCAATAATTATCAAAAAAAAGTTGAACTTTCGACTCACGGTCAACATGCCACGCCCACACGTCTGAATTGTGGGCAGGCACTAGAACATTATTGGCTATAACTGGGGACAGGAATGAAGTATCAACACGACACTTGGTACTTGTGATGAGAGTCATGGCCTGAGGTTTCATGCATCGTTTCGTCACAGCGCCACCTAGTGGTCATACGAATCGAATAATGCTTATAACTTAGGCTGAGTTTAACGTATTTTCATGCGACGTTTTTCCTTGGACTCCTGAATTGTTGCCGAGTCCAATGATACCAAGCATGCCAGGTTTTGCTTTACGGTTGGTTCTGCACAGGAAAATAGCACTTAAAAAACATGCGCGAATAACTCCGCGAGGGTTCATCCGATCGACTCGAAACAACCATAGGAAGAATATTGTATTACCTTCTGAACAAAAAGTTCTATTGGCATTATGTTAAAATTTCCATCAGAAATGGCCGAAAATTGCAAAAAACGAAAAATTTACTCCAAATTTTTTGTTTTTTACACATAAATGGTTATAACTCCGCAACGAAATGATATTTTTTTACCAGATTTGATACGCTGATGTCTGAGCAGAGTCTGAGGCAATACAAAAAAAATGGTATGCCTGCACCACTAGTTGGCCTCATAATTGAACAAAACCTTTGACGTTGAGCTAGCACAATGGTCATACAACAGTTTTTTTCACTAAACTTAAGTGTATAGCCATGATACTAGCTAGATGTAACACATTCATGACGTTGCATGCACAAGTTTTTCATAGCGCCACCTAGTGGTTATTTGTTATTTTGACTTAAAAATACTGCAACCTTATATCTAAAATCATGAGTCATCGTGGATTATGCCTTTCATGGCTTTGAGTATAATCATTGGTGGATTGCAATTCACTCCCTAGCAACCAATCAGAATACCCTAGCAACCATTTAGCAAGAGCTGTATCTTTGTATCAGAACATCGTAGAGATATGGGGTTCGGCTCGTTTGACTTTTTTACACTATTTTAACATTTTGTGACCCAAGTTTTGCCACTGTAAGCACCACAAACATTTCCTTCAGTGTTCTATTTGTCAATGCTTCGTGAGAAGAGAGGGAGACATTTCACTGAATGATAGCACCTTTTTTGCTGATGACTTTGAACAGGTGTGTGAGGTAGCTTATTTTTTATAATTTATTTTGTACAATTCAGCAAAACTACACAGGCATGCCCTTAAAGGTCTTAAGGTCCCAAATCGCTTGAACCTGACTCAATGGCCTTGTAATTCAACTAAACACGGCCATTTCTGAATTGTATTTTACGGTATAAATCTGAAAAACTAATTCTCGTTAACAAATTATCAGAATGACTTAACATTAAGGATGTGACATGTTTGTCCTATAGGTGCACCTGTGTGTAAGCTACATAGTCTGTCTGAACCGTTTCTAAACCATCTCTTACGTTTTCCTGGATGCGATGTGGTGTATCAGCCTGGTCGACGACATCTGACATGTTGTATGTGCTTTAATGCTCGAAACCCGGTAAACGCTGCTTGCAGCTTTAATTATTATTATTATTATTATTTTTCCGCCATAAAACGCGTCGCCCAGCACAAACCGTAAGTCGTAGAAACTTGCCACTTGGTCAACTGGTTGTATATTAGCAGGCTACTCAGATACAGTGAATCAGCCAAATCGGCCCATAGGTGGCGCTATAGCAATGCCCGACGCGTTGGGGCTCATAACTCCTAAACCGGACATCCTACACTCAAGTGTTTGGTATCATTGTAATCCCTGGCTCCAAACTTAAAAAATGTATATCTCCGATTTCATTTCCGGTATGCAAATTTTTTCGCTAATTTGCATAATATGCATTTCAAGCCAAACTGAACTAGTCCTAGGTTTTTCGCCCGATCGGAATCGTTCCAACGCAGGAGAAATCTGTGGAGTGAGTAGGTAAATAATTATCGAACAGAATGTGTAATTTCGCTTCAGTGTCACTAAGGGGCGCCAAAATTCAATACCGGAAGTAGACTATCTCCAGGAAAATGGCTATAACTCGTGAACGGTTAGAGATATCTTAACGCGGTTTGGTACACATGTGTATCAGCTCACTCCGGGGTCACAGGAAAAAATACGCGGATTTTGGCCACTAGGTGGCGCTATAATAAGCTTGAGGGTCGAAAATGGCTATCACTACACAACCGTAAGCCCGATACACTTCATATTTGGTATGGTGTGTCTTTGTACAATGTACCATGAGGTTCTAGAAGGACATTGGCGTATCTGCAAAAACATGGCCGTCATCGGCCAATGAAGTGTGAGGGCTGATTTGACAGGGTTAACGAAGGTCGATCGGAACGACACTCACTGTGCTTGTTCGTGTACTGCTCTAGAAGGTCTGTAAGAATTATGGTGTCATTTGGCCACTAGGGGGCGTAATACCGTATGTCGGTGCCTGTATCACGTGACGTTTGACATACATACACAAACATGACATCATATGATAGATCGGTTCATGACGAAAAACTTTGCCTCTTAAAGCGTTGTTGTCAATCAAACGGTTCGTTAGTTATTGGCGATAACGTTCAAACCTACTTTTGCGAACTAGTCCTAGGTTTTTCATCCGATCTGAACCTAACGAAAGCTGATTGATTCTGTGGAGTGGGAATATGAATAATTATCGAAAAAAAGTTGAAATTTGTATTCAAACACGCAAGGAGTGGCCAAAAATCGAACTGGGCGGAGCTTAAAACATTTAAACGGCCATAACTCGAGAGGCGTTTGAGATATCATCATGGGGCTTGAATCATATGTGTAGGCCATCGGTCTAAGGTCGTGATATAAAAAGCTCCCCGATTGGACACTAGATGGCGCTATAACGGGGAAAATAGCACTAAATACTGTGATTATGCAATGGTTGCAACTTTCACGCCTATAACTTTATCTGTGGTCAAGAGATTTTCATGGGAGTTAGTTTTTTAGCATCCTGAATTGTTTCCGAGTCCTACGATACCAAGCATGCCAGGTTTCGCCTTACGGTTAGTTCTGCACAGCAAAAATAGCACTTACAAAACATGCGCGAATAACTCTGCGAGGATTATTCCGATTGACTTTAAACGACCATAGGAAGAACATTGCATTACCTTCTGAACAAAAAAGTCTATTGGCGTTATGTTAAAATTTCTATCAGAAATGGCAGAAAATTGCAAAAAACGAAAAATTACCTCAAAATTTTGTGTTTTTTACACATAAATGGTTATACCTCCGCAACGAAATGACATTTTTTCACCAGATTTGATACGCTGATGGCTGAGCAGAGTCTGAGGCAATACCCAAAAAATAATATGCCTGTTCCACTCGTTGGCCTCATAATTGAACAAAACCTTTGACATTGAGCGAGCCCAATGGTCTTACAACTGTTTTTTTCACTAAACTAAAGTGTTCAGCCATGATACTAGCTAGATGTAACAAAGTCATGACCTGACGTTGCATGCACAATTTTGTCGTAGCGCCACCCTGTGGTTATTTGTTATTTTCACTTAAAAGTGAGTAGAGAGCAGAGAAATTTCACTGAATGAGAGCTGTTTTTTTGCTGATAGCTAATGTATTTAAGGTTGTATCTTCGCCAAACGTATGCGTAATGACACAGTACTTGGTAATTCTGATGGCAGTCAGGACCTGAGGGAGCCTGCAGTTTTGTTGCACCAACACGTAGTGGTCGGAAGCATATTTTAGAAACCTAAATCTTTGGCTGCAGTCACCGTATTTTCATGGGACTTTTTTCACAAGAGTCCTGAATTGTTGCAGAGTCCAACGATACCAAACATGCCAGGTTTTGCCTTATGCTTAGTCCTGGAGTTATCAGAACACAATTAAGGAGGACATTAAATAAGTCAAGCATTATCTTTTCAGCTGTGTTTGCTGTCCACTGTAGGTCCTTGCGGTTTGCTGCGCTGCTGTGTGTGTGCCTTATGTGCACGTCTGCAGTCTGTTTACACCATTGCACCATACCACGACTCAATGGCCTTGTAGTTCAACTAAACACGGCCATTTCTGAATTGTATGTTACGGTATAAATCTGAAAAACTAATTCTCGTTAACAAATTATCTGAATGACTTAACATTAAGGACGTGACATATTTGTCCTATAGGTGCACCTGTGTGTAAGCATACATAGTCTGTATGAACCGTTTCTGACCATCTCTTTCGTTTTTCTGCATGCGATGTGGTGTATCAGCCTGGTCGACGACGTCTGACGTCTCTGACGTGCTTTAATGCTCGAAACCCGGTAAATGCTGCTTGCAGCTTTAATTATTAGGGGTTCAAGCCCGAAGGGCTGAAACCCTATTGTATTTGTATGGATTTTTATTAGGGGTTCAAGCCCGAAGGGCTGAAACCCTATTGTATTTGTACTGATTTTTATTATTATTATTATTATTATTATTATTATTATTATTATTATTATTTTTATTATTTTTCTTCTGCCGTAAAACGGATCGTGCAGACCAAACCGTAAGGCCTAGAGACTTGAGACTTGGCCAAATGGTAGGTCTCATTCGTGCGCGAAGATGACAGAGTGTCATCCCAATCGGCCTATGGGGGGCGCTACAGCGATGGCAAACGCGTTGATGCTCATAACTTCGACAATTCTTGTCCAAATGTAAAGTGTCTTATATTCCTGGATTCCTTGCGTCAAGACGAACAAAATGTATATCTCCGATTTCATTTCCGTCATTAAAAATTTTCCGCTATTTTTGATTTTGTCGAAAAAAATAAAAACGAACTAGTCCTAGGTTTTTCGCTCGATCGGAATCGTTTCGGTGCTAAAATGTTCCTTGGAGTTCGAATATCAATAATTATTGAAAAAAAGTTGAACTTTCGACTCACGGTCGACATGCCACGCCCAAACGTCTGAAGTGTGCGCAGCCACTAGGGATTTATTGGATATAACTGCGGACAGGAATGAAGTATTAACACGACACTTGGTACTTGTGATGACAGTCTTGGCCTGAGGTGGCATGCGTCGTTTCGTCACAGCGCCACCTAGTGGTCAGACGAATCATTTAAACGCTTATAACTTAGGCTGAGTTTAACATATTTTCATGCAACTTTTTTCTTTGGAGTCCTGAATTGTTGCCGAGTCCAACGATACCAAGCATGCCAGGTTTTGCTTTACGGTTGGTTCTGCACAGGAAAATAGCGCTTAAAAAACACGCGCAAATAACTCCGCGAGGGTTATTCCGATCGACTCGAAACGACCATAGGAAGAACATTGTATTATCTTCTGAACAAAAAGTTCTATTGGCGTTATGTTAAAATTTTCATCAGAAATGGCCGAAAATTGCAAAAAAAGAAAAATTACCTCAAAATTTTGTGTTTTTACACATAAATGGTTATAACTCCGCAAGGAAATGATATTTTTTCACCAGATTTGATACGCTGATGTCTGAGCACAGTCTGAGGCAATACAAAAAAAAATGGTATGCCTGCACCACTAGTTGGCCTCATAATTTAACAAAACCTATGATTGAGCAAACCCTATGGTCAAACAACTGTTTTTTCAATAAACTAAAGTGTACAGCCATGATATTAGCTAGATGTAACACAGTCATGACCTGAGATTCCATGCACGAGTTTGTCATAGCGCCACCTAGTGGTAATTTGTTATTTTCACTTAAAAATACTGTAACCTTACATTTAAAATCATGAGTCATCATGGATTATTCCTTTCATGGCTTTGAGTATAATCATTGATGGATTGCAAGTCACTCCCTAGCAACCAATGAGAATACCCTAGCAACCATTTAGCAAGCTGTATCTCTGTATCAGAACATCGTAGAGACGTGGGGTTCGGCTCTTTTGACTCATTAACCCTATTTTAACATTTTGTGACCCGAGTTTTGCCATTGCAAGCACCACAAACATTTCCTTCAGTGTTCTATTTGTCAATGTTCCGTGAGAAGAGAGGGAGACATTTCACTGAACGATAGCAATTTTTGCTAATAACTTTTAACACGTGTGTCTGGTATCTTATTTTTCATCATTTATTTTGTACAATGCAGCAAATCTACACAGCCATGCCCTTAATGGTCTTAATGTCCCAAATCGCTTGAACCCCGGTAATCGCTGCTTGCAGCTATATTTAGGGGTTCAAGCGCGAAGCGCTGAAACCCTATTGTAATTGTTAAGATTTTTATTATTATTATTCTGCCGTAAAACGGAACGTGCAGACCAAACCGTAAGGCCTAGAGACTTGAAACTTGGCCAAATGGTAGGACCCAATTTGGGGAGAGGTTGACAGAGTATCAACCCGATTGGCCTATAGGTGGCGCTATAACGACGGAAATCACGTTTATGCTCATAACTCCCACAAATCTTGTCCAAATGTCAAGTGTCTTATATCACTGGAATCGTTGCGTCAAGACGAACAAAACGTATATCTCCGATTTTATTTGCGCCTAGAATTTTTTTTCGCTATTTTCGATTTTGTCGAAAAAAATAAAAACGAACTAGTCCTAGGTTTTTCGACCGATCGGAACCATTCCAGTGCTGTAATATTCCTTGGAGCGTGAATATCAAAAGTTATCAAAAAAAACTTGAACTTTCGACTCACCGTCGTAAAGCCACGCCCAAACGCCCCCTATGGGCGGAGACTCTAGGTCTTAAATGGCTATAACTTGGGATTAGAAAGAGGTATCGACACCAAATTTGGTGTATATATACAGGGGACTATTCTGGGCTCACGTTCAAATAATTGCGCCGCTTGACCACTAGTTGGCGTTATAACACCACCTCAACCTTTGAAGGGCTGTAGCTACAAAAGTGTGGGACCGATCAACTTGAAATTTGGCACGGTTGCTCTTGGTCTAGGGTACTATTAATGTCTAAAAGGAATTTTGCATGGCTCAAGAAACATAGCCGCCATCGGCCAATCAAGAAAAAGCAGCTATTAGACAGGGTTAACGAAGGCCGATCGAAACGAAACGCGGTGGGCCTGTTTGTCTCTTGGCCATGAAGGTCTGTGCAGAGTAAGAAAAAATTCGGCCTCCGGGGGGCGCTATCACGTTTTTTTAGTGTTTAAATTATTGTGTATTATGTAGTGTTTTAGATATCCACAAGATCCTCATATCATTTAATAGAGGTACTTACAATGAACAACTTTCCCTCAAGAAGCAACTGTCTCAGTAAAATCGTTTGTTAGATATTCATCATTTTCTTTTAAACCTACTTTTGCAAACTAGTCCTAGGTTTTTTGACCAATCTGAACCAATCCAGTGCTGGAATATTCCTTAGACATTGAATATCAATAATTATCAAAAAAAAGTTGAACTTTGCACTCGTCGTCGCAACACCACGGTCAAAAGTACGAAGAGGCGGTGCCACAAATACTTAAATGGCTATCATTTATGATAGGAATGAGATATCAACACGAAACTTGGTACACATATGTATAGACCTAGACTGAGTTCACATGCAAAAAATAGCAGAGATTGTCCACTAGGTGGCGCAATAACCTAAGAACAAAGAACGATGACTATAGCATATGTATACGACACATAAATATTTGTCTCACCTACTATTTTGCACATAACATCTGCTTTCAGATTCTTATAAGGGTCTATTAGGATAATTACATATCTTAGAAAACATGCCGACCAACAGCCAGCCAGCATTAACCATGTACGAGTCCAGCGATTACAACTAAACTGATGGGCTTTTTTGTCTTATGTTCTCAAGTGTCTGTGAGGATTTTTGGCTCATCATTCCGGAAATATTTGCATCTAGAACAATGGGTGTAACGTTAACTGTCCCCTAGATCAGTGGTTTTCAAAAGTATTCCTGGAAGCCCACTGCTCTGCACATATACAAAAGTCTTCTATTTTAAACAAATCCACTTTAATCATCAGTAGAGATTTGTATGAACTGACCTGATTGTGTCAGATGAGGGAATCATAGAAAATGTGCTGAGCATTGGGTCTGGAGAAACCACTGTGTTTCACTTAGTTGAAAGTACTGCTCTAGATGTTTATGTTTATATGAAAAACAATTTTGTGAATTTGCTGTACTATCTGGGCAAATATCAATATGAAACATAAAATAAACTTTTGCCGTTGTATTCCTAGATTTGATATGATGTCTCACAGTGATGTGGGAACCATTTCTAACCTGTATTCGTTATTTCATTTGTAACTGCTGTTATGTTCCTTTTGTCCATGGGTTTGCATCTGCATGAAAATTATTATAAGATTCAATGATCTGCAGTCATTTACCTCATTAAAACTAAAAGACTTGAGGTTATCAATTCAAGCATTTTGAAATGTGACATTTTCAAAATGGGCCAGACTAAGTATATCTAACCAATTAACTAGTAATGTGAAGCTTATGACAAAATATTAATAGTTTTATTAAGATCAGACAATATATGTCTTTCCAAGACTAGGGCTGGTTGAATAATTAAGATCAGACAATATATGTCTTTCCAAGACTAGGGCTGGTTGAATAATTAAGTTAAAACTGTGTTTTAAGGACTAGTCTGAAGAACTAGTAGTTAGTTAGGGCTAATCAGTCTTACTATTTGGATTTAAATATAATTTAAATAATTTAAATATTTTTTCACATGATACTTAAAGCAGTTATGTTCAGTCATGAAGACAAAAATGTATGACTAACTTTTAAGACTAGTCTTAGAGATTAATGTTACTGACCATTGGTTTAAGTGTAGTTACAGACTAAAATTTAGGTTTATGTTTTAGTTGTCTTACTTGAAAATAGCTTACAATGGCCTATCTTTAAATATATCAGGGCCATAGTTTTGTCTTAAGATGTACACCAGTAATGTTTTTTAAAAGGTTTGTTTGTAAAAAGTACCTAAATGTTTTTAAATAACTAATGGCTAGTCATGCATCAATTTAAACCTGTGGGAAACAACCCAATAAAGTTATAAAGCTTCAAATGTTGTCTTAGAATTCTTCAAATCCTAAAGGTATGAAAAAGATTGCTGTAAATATGTGGATCCTTAAAGAACAGGCCAACATTAGAAATAATTACTAATAATCACACATAAAGAGAATATATATTTGGTTATCAGTAGCTTTAGTATTTTAATCTATTTTCCATGACATAAACATGTCATGATGTGTCTTATAAAGTTTTTAATAATTGTTTATAGAATTATTGCAATGAAATTGTAATGTTATGATATAATTGGTTGTTTTAAATGTAAATGATTTACTGAAAACTTACTCAAGCACAGCACATGTGTGAACACAAATAAGTGCTTAATAGCAAATCTGACTGACATTTGCTTAATGACATCATATTTGTTATTAACTCCATTTGATATAAACAACACATCTGGATTTGTTATGTTTAGGCCTACTATAATATGACAGAGGCTGTCATCTGAAATACTTGTATGTTTGCACATAATATTTATGTCAAAGAATATATATGTTCTTTAAGAACAATTACGTTTGTTAATAAGAAAAATAGTCTAAAAGATTTAAACAAGCAACCATTTAGTAAGACCTACAGAATATATCTCTATGAACTAAAATGACTGTTTCAGATGAGAGAAACATACAAAATGTGCAGAGCATGTTTGTGTATATGTTCCTTTTGTCCATAAAAATATATACGGTTTAATAACTTGCATACCTAACTTTATTTACCTAATTAAAACAGAAAGCCTTCATGGTACTCGATTAAAGGACATGAACATGAATCTGCTAAATGAAATGATATTTGTTATTGACACGATTTAATAACATCATCCACCATTCAGATAAAGTATCTGGTTATGTTTATTAAATTGTTTCAGTTCTTACACTCAACAACAGTAAAGCCAGTGCAGTACAATTTTCTCTACACTGTATAAATATATATATATCAAATACAAAAACAACTTTGCAGAAGTATAGCTATCACACAGTCATTTTGAAAACGGCTCTGACGAACGGCCCCTAAAGCTTATGACAAAGCATACAATGTATTATTGAGATCAGGCAATATACTCAAATTCCTTATTGTGGTTTTTAGGTGCAATTTTCCGTTATGTCCACTAGATGGTAGAAGAGGATCAATCACTGGCTGACATTTGCACTCACAGAAAACACAGTTAAAGAGTAATCATCATCTAAGTTTACTATTAATAGAAATCTGTTCACATTTAAAGGTGCAGTGTGTAAATTTTAGAAGGATCTCTTGACAGAAATGCAAAATGATATAAAAAACTATATTATCAGGGGTGTATAAAGACCTTTCATAATGAACCGGTATGTGTTTATTACCTTAGAACGAGACCTTTTTATCTACATACACCGAGTGTCCCCTTACATGGAAGTCACCATTTTGTGGCGCCATTTTTCTACAGAAGCCCCTAACGGACATTTTTTTACTAAGTTGTCTCCGACGATGACATGTTTGTCTGGTGGCGGCTACCGTAGCTTCTCTATGTGTTTCAAAAGCGAGGGGTGAGCAGTGGACTAAGCCATTGGTTGCAATTCGTGACCTCACCACTAGACGCCGTTAAAATGTACACACTGCACTTTTAACTTCATGATTTTACTGTTATAATATTAAAATCACATTTAGTTAAAGACTACCACTTCAATTGTTCTGAGTTATCAGTTTTAACACTCATGTCATTTTATGAAAGCTGTGAAACGTGAACATAATTTTGGAGGCACTTACACAACATTTGCAGTAAGAATTATATATTTTTAGTTTTTTATAAAAAAAAACATACCAAATGAGTGTGTAACCATGTCAATATTAAGTCTTGTTCTTTAACAGTCTTGTTTCTCCTTTCTCAGATAAACGTGTGTGTGTACAATATACAATGCAGAATATCTATATGGCCATGTCCTTAAACGTCTTGTGATCTAAATGGCTTGAACCCCGGTAATCGCTGCTAGCAGCTATATTTAGGGGTTCAAGCGCGAAGCGCTGAAACCCTATTGTAATTGTTAAGATTTTTATTATTATTATTCTGCCGTAAAACGGAATGTGCAGACCAAACCGTAAGGCCTAGAGACTTGAAACTTGGCCAAATGGTAGGACCCAATTTGGGGAGAGGTTGACAGAGTATCAACCCGATTGGCCTATAGGTGGCGCTATAACGACGGAAATCACGTTTATGCTCATAACTCCCAGAAATCTTGTCCAAATATCAAGTGTCTTATATCACTGGAATCCTTGCGTCAAGACGAACAAAACGTATATCTCCGATTTTATTTGCGCCTAGAATTTTTTTTCGCTATTTTCGATTTTGTCGAAAAAAATAAAAACGAACTAGTCCTAGGTTTTTCGACCGATCGGAACCATTCCAGTGCTGTAATATTCCTTGGAGCGTGAATATCAAAAGTTATCAAAAAAAAGTTGAACTTTCGACTCACCGTCGTAAAGCCACGCCCAAACGCCCCCTATGGGCGGAGCCTCTAGGTCTTAAATGGCTATAACTTGGGATTAGAAAGAGGTATCGACACCAAATTTGGTGTATATATACAGGGGACTATTCTTGGCTCACGTTCAAATAATTGCGCCGCTTGACCACTAGTTGGCGTTATAACACCACCTCAACCTTTGAAGGGCTGTAGCTACAAAAGTGTGGGACCGATCAACTTGAAATTTGGCACAGTTGCTCTTGGTCTAGGGTACTATTAATGTCTAAAAGGAATTTTGCATGGCTCAAGAAACATGGCCGCCATCGGCCAATCAAGAAAAAGCAGCTATTAGACAGGGTTAACGAAGGCCGATCGAAACGAAACGCGGTGGGCCTGTTTGTCTCTTGGCCATGAAGGTCTGTGCAGAGTAAGAAAAAATTCGGCCTCCGGGGGGCGCTATCACGTTTTTTTAGTGTTTAAATTATTGTGTATTATGTAGTGTTTTAGATATCCACAAGATCCTCATATCATTTAATAGAGGTACTTACAATGAACAACTTTCCCTCAAGAAGCAACTGTCTCAGTAGAATCGTTTGTAAGATATTCATCATTTTCTTTTAAACCTACTTTTGCGAACTAGTCCTAGGTTTTTTGACCAATCTGAACCAATCCAGTGCTGGAATATTCCTTAGACATTGAATATCAATAATTATCAAAAAAAAGTTGAACTTTGCACTCGTCGTCGCAACACCACGGTCAAAAGTACGAAGAGGCGGTGCCACAAATACTTAAATGCCTATCATTTATGATAGGAATGAGATATCAACACGAAACTTGGTACACATATGTATAGACCTAGACTGAGTTCACATGCAAAAAATAGCAGAGATTGTCCACTAGGTGGCGCAATAACCTAAGAACAAAAACGATGACTATAGCATATGTATACGACACATAAATATTTGTCTCACCTACTATTTTGCACATAACATCTGCTTTCAGATTCTTATAAGGGTCTATTAGGATAATTACATATCTTAGAAAACATGCCGACCAACAGCCAGCCAGCATTAACCATGTACGAGTCCAGCGATTACAACTAAACTGATGGGCTTTTTTGTCTTATGTTCTCAAGTGTCTGTGAGGATTTTTGGCTCATCATTCCGGAAATATTTGCATCTAGAACAATGGGTGTAACGTTAACTGTCCCCTAGATCAGTGGTTTTCAAAAGTATTCCTGGAAGCCCACTGCTCTGCACATATACAAAAGTCTTCTATTTTAAACAAATCCACTTTAATCATCAGTAGATATTTGTATGAACTGAACTGATTGTGTCAGATGAGGGAATCATACAAAATGTGCTGAGCATTGGGTCTGGAGAAACCACTGTGTTTCAGTAAGTTGAAAGTACTGCTCTAGATGTTTATGTTTATATGAAAAACAATTTTGTGAATTTGCTGTACTATCTGGGCAAATATCAATATGAAACATAAAATAAACTTTTGCCGTTGTATTCCTAGATTTGATATGATGTCTCATCATCATCTTATGATGTGGGAACCATTTCTAACCTGTATTCGTTATTTCATTTGTAACTGCTGTTATGTTTCTTTTGTCCATGGGTTTGCATCTGCATGAAAATTATTATAAGATTCAATGATCTGCAGTCATTTACCTCATTAAAACTAAAAGACTTGAGGTTATCAATTCAAGCATTTTGAAATGTGACATTTTCAAAATGGGCCAGACTAAGTATATCTAACCAATTAACTAGTAATGTGAAGCTTATGACAAAATATTATTAGTTTTATTAAGATCAGACAATATATGTCTTTCCAAGACTAGGGCTGGTTGAATAATTAAGTTAAAACTGTGTTTTAAGGACTAGTCTGAAGAACTAGTAGTTAGTTAGGGCTAATCAGTCTTACTATTTGGATTTAAATATAATTTAAATAATTTAAATATTTTTTCACATGATACTTAAAGCAGTTATGTTCAGTCATGAAGACAAAAATGTATGACTAACTTTTAAGACTAGTCTTAGAGATTAATGTTACTGACCATTGGTTTAAGTGTAGTTACAGACTAAAATTTAGGTTTATGTTTTAGTTGTCTTACTTGAAAATTGCTTACAATGGCCTATCTTTAAATATATCAGGGCCATAGTTTTGTCTTAAGATGTACACCAGTAATGTTTTTTAAAAGGTTTGTTTGTAAAAAGTACCTAAATGTTTTAAATAACTAATGGCTAGTCATGCATCAATTTAAACCTGTGGGAAACAACCCAATAAAGTTATAAAGCTTCAAATGTTGTCTTAGAATTCTTCAAATCCTAAAGGTATGAAAAAGATTGCTGTAAATATGTGGATCCTTAAAGAACAGGCCAACATTAGAAATAATTACTAATAATCACACATAAAGAGAATATATATTTGGTTATCAGTAGCTTTAGTATTTTAATCTATTTTCCATGACATAAACATGTCATGATGTGTCTTATAAAGTTTTTAATAATTGTTTATAGAATTATTGCAATGAAATTGTAATGTTATGATATAATTGGTTGTTTTAAATGTAAATGATTTACTGAAAACTTACTCAAGCACAGCACATGTGTGAACACAAATAAGTGCTTAATAGCAAATCTGACTGACATTTGCTTAATGACATCATATTTGTTATTAACTCCATTGGATATAAACAACACATCTGGATCAGTTATGTATGGGCATAGCCAGTGGTTAACTCTTTCACCGCCAGCGTTTTTAAAAAAAGTTGCCAGCCAGCGCCAGCGTTTTTCATGATTTTCACCAAAGTTTATTGCCTTCCAGAAAATGTTCTTCTTTAAATATATAAACATACAATATACCAAATGAAAGAACAGACCCTCTGCTTTCAAACAGAAAAAAACGTTTCATCTTACCTTTAGTGGTTCTTTTGCAATCAGCTTTTGAATATGGGTAGGTTTTTGCAAAAACAACATATTTTGAGCAAAAAGCAGAGACAATTTCATTTTTTTGACGGACTTTTCATAGAGATCCCATTCAGAGCGATCTTTAAAACAGACACGGACATGCAGCAGCTTGGCATAGGGCAATACTTCCGGTTTTAAAAAGTTGCGGAAGGGCGCCACCTGGTGGATAATAGCGGTATTGCAGAAAGACGGATCTCGTCATTGGCGGGGAAGCGTTTTCTCTTAATTGACGAGATATCTCGTCAATGGCGGGGAAAGAGTTAAATAAAAAAATATGTAGAGCTTTAGTACTATTTAGCTTTTTTAATTATTCATTTCAAGAACAAGAACATTGCATACATACAAGAGGATTACAATGTGCTTATTTAACATTTAACATAACAATGGATCAAATAAAATAAAAATAAAAAAATAAATTAACAATAACATGGGGATATTCTACAATAATTCAATAAAACAAAAGGTTTCAAAAATGTTATATATTTGCTTTGCTTTTTTTGACTTTTAAAAGTTTCAAAATAATTTCTTAATTCCGTTCTAAATAAAATGCTATTGGGTTTATTATTTGCCCATTTTTGTTTATGGATGTGAAATTTTCCATATATAATCAATAAGTTGATTAACAAGTCTTTCTCTACACATTTACTTTTATAATACAAAAATATATCCTTACCAGATAACCGAATTATTATTTTGTGAGTTTAAATATCAAGCATTCCACATCAATCCAAAAAGATTGAGTAAATATACGTTGATAAAATAAATGTTTTATGGATTCTACTTCCAAATTGCAAATACAAGTAACCTCCATATCTCTTAAGAATCTGGAGACTACTTGTTTAACTGGATACATTAAATGAACCAATTTATAAGTAATTTGTCATGGTGGAATCCGTGTCATGTTTTGTGTCTGTTCCGATTGTCGTCACCTGGACTCTTGTTAATTAATTACCTGCCTCATCACACCTGTGTATCGTTAGTCTGTTTGTATATATACCCCTGCCTGTTGTATGTTCACTTGCCGGATGATTGTCGCTGATTCCCTGTCTGTTCCTGTGTTCTACGTTTTAGTGTTCCTGTGTTTATTTACCTGCCTGTTGTTTGATTCTAGTATTTTGTTTCTTGGTTATTATTAAATGTTATTTATTCATCTCGAACTCTGCACATGCGTCCTACTTCCTGATCTCATGTTCCCGGTCGTGACATAATTTCTTTAACCTTATTCGTGAGACAGTATATATTTAATAAACTCCAAACCTCTTTCCATACAAGTTGACTATATAAGGAGTTCCAGTATGGTTTACATCTAGGCAAATATTCATTTCTACATAGTGTTCTTATAAGTTATTAAATTTTTTTTCTAGAATATTTACTCCATTAATACATAACTGAGCATTATGTAAGGAGTTACAATCATAAGATGTATAACCTTGAAAGAGTTGAATAAGTCCACTAGGTATGACATCAAATACAACTGCAAATTCCTTAGCAGTTACTGGAATCTTATAGTGATTGAGGAATTTCACAATAATTAAAGAGGTGACCATCATCTTTAAATAACTGCCTCACTAATATTATATTATTATCATACCAATTTCTATAAAATAAGGATTTGTTTTTGTATAGAATATTCTTGTTATTCCAAATAACAGATCTATGTGGAGAAAAGTTATGTTTATATATGAGCATCCAAGATAAACAAACCTGTTTATGGAAACCTGACAGTTTTATGGGAACCTTGTTTATATCAAAATTGAATCGCAAAAAAATTCCAAACCACCCAATTTCTTAAAAATCATTTCTAGTATGATGTTCCATATACTACCTTTCCAACTTCAGTTACTTTTTATCCACTTATTTTTAAAAACAGTTTTTAAAATCTAGTACATTTTAACCTCCTTCCTCAACTGGATTGCTTAGAATTGACTTTTTAATGTCAATACATAACTAATGGCTAGTCATGCATCAATTTAAACCTGTGGGAAACAACCCAATAAAGTTATAAAGCTTCAAATGTTGTCTTAGAATTCTTCAAATCCTAAAGGTATGAAAAAGATTGCTGTAAATATGTGGATCCTTAAAGAACAGGCCAACATTAGAAATAATAACTAATAATCATACATAAAGAGAATATATATTTGGTTATCAGTAGCTTTAGTATTCTAATCTATTTTCCATGACATAAACATGTCATGATGTGTCTTATAAAGTTTTTAATAATTGTTTATAGAATTATTGCAATGAAATTGTAATGTAATGATACAATTGGTTGTTTTAAATGTAAATGATTTACTGAAAACTTACTCTAGCACAGCACATGTGTGAACACAAATAAGTGCTTAATAGCAAATCTGACTGACATTTGCTTAATGACATCATATTTGTTATTAACTCCATTTGATATAAACAACACATCTGGATTTGTTATGTTTAGGCCTACTATAATATGACAGAGGCTGTCATCTGAAATACTTGTATGTTTGCACATAATATTTATGTCAAAGAATATATATGTTCTATAAGAACAATTACGTTTGTTAATAAAAAAAATAGTCTAAAAGATTTAAACAAGCAACCATTTAGTAAGACCTACAGAATATATCTCTATGAACTAAAATGACTGTTTCAGATGAGAGAAATATACAAAATGTGCAGAGCATGTTTGTGTATATGTTCCTTTTGTCCATAAAAATATATACGGTTTAATAACTTGCATACCTCACTTTATTTACCTAATTAAAACAGAAAGCCTTCATGGAACTCGATTAAAGGACATGAACATGAATCTGCTAAATGAAATGATATTTGTTATTGACACGATTTAATAACATCATCCACCATTCAGATAAAGTATCTGGTTATGTTTTATTAAATTGTTTCAGTTCTTACACTCAACAACAGTAAAGCCAGTGCAGTACAATTTTCTCTACACTGTATAAATATATATATATATATATATCAAATACAAAAACAACTTTGCAGAAGTATAGCTATCACACAGTCATTTTGAAAACAGCTCTGACGAACGGCCCCTAAAGCTTATGACAAAGCATACAATGTATTATTGAGATCAGGCAATATACTCAAATTCCTTTTTGTGGTTTTTAGGTGCAATTTTCCGTTATGTCCACTAGATGGTAGAAGAGGATCAATCACTGGCTGACATTTGCACTCACAGAAAACACAGATGATGATTACTCTTTAACTAAGTTTACTATTAATAGAAATCTGTTCACATTTAAAGGTGCAGTGTGTAAATTTTAGAAGGATCTCTTGACAGAAATGCAAAATGATATAAAAAACTATATTATCAGGGGTGTATAAAGACCTTTCATAATGAACCGGTATGTGTTTATTACCTTAGAACGAGACCTTTTTATCTACATACACCGAGTGTCCCCTTACATGGAAGTCACCATTTTGTGGCGCCATTTTTCTACAGAAGCCCCTAACGGACATTTTTTTTACTAAGTTGTCTCCGACGATGACATGTTTGTCTGGTGGCGGCTACCGTAGCTTCTCTATGTGTTTCAAAAGCGAGGGGTGAGCAGTGGACTAAGCCATTGGTTGCAATTCGTGACCTCACCACTAGACGCCGCTAAAATGTACACACTGCACTTTTAACTTCATGATTTTACTGTTATAATATTAAAATCACATTTAGTTAAAGACTACCACTTCAATTGTTCTGAGTTATCAGTTTTAACACTCATGTCATTTTATGAAAGCTGTGAAACGTGAACATAATTTTGGAGGCACTTACACGACATTTGCAGTAAGAATTATATATTTTTAGTTTTTTATAAAAAAAACCATACCAAATGAGTGTGTAACCATGTCAATATTAAGTCTTGTTCTTTAACAGTCTTGTTTCTCCTTTCTCAGATAAACGTGTGTGTGTACAATATACAATGCAGAATATCTATATGGCCATGTCCTTAAACGTCTTGTGATCTAAATGGCTTGAACCCCGGTAATCGCTGCTAGCAGCTATATTACCGTTTGTTTTTGTTAGGATATTTATTATTTTTCTGCCATTAAACGGATCGTGCAGACCAAACCGTAAGGCCTAGAGACTTGAGACTTGGCCAAATGATAGGTCTCATTCGTGCGCAAACTTGACAGAGTATGACCCCAATCGGCCTATGGGGGGCGCTACAGCGATGGCAAACGCGTTGATGCTCATAACTTCGACAATTCTTGTCCAGATGTCAAGTGTCTTATATTCCTGGATTCCTTGCATCAAGACGAACAAAATGTATATCTCCGATTTTATTTCCGTCATGAAAAATTTTCCGCTATTTTCAATTTTGTTGAAAAAAATAAAAACGAACTAGTCCTAGGTTTTTCGCCCGATCGGAATCATTCCAGTGCTAAAATGTTCCTTGGAGTTTGAATATCAATAATTATTAAAAAAAAGTTGAACTTTCGACTCACGGTCAACATGCCACGCCCAAACATCTAAATTGTGGGCAGGCACTAAAACATTATAGGCTATAACTGGGGACAGGAATGGAGTATCAACACGACAATTGGTACTTGTGATGAGAGTCATGGTCTGAGGTGGCATGCTTCGTTTCGTCACAGCGCCACCTAGTGGTCAGACGAATCGAATAATGCTTATAACTTAGGCTGAGTTCAACGTATTTTCATGCGACTTTTTTCCTTGGAGTCCTGAATTGTTGCCGAGTCCAACGATACCAAGCATGGCAGGTTTTGCTTTACGGTTGGCTCTGCACAGGAAAATAACGCTTAAAAAACACGCGCGAATAACTCCGCGAGGGATATTCCGATCGACTCGAAACGACCATAGGAAGAACATTGTATTACCTTCTGAACAAAAAGTTCTATTGGCATTATGTTAAAATTTCCATCAGAAATGGCCGAAAATTGCAAAAAACGAAAAATTACCTCAAAATTTTGTGTTTTTTACACATAAATGGTTATAACTCTGCAACGAAATGACATTTTTTCACCAGATTTGAGATGCTGATGTCTGAGCACAGTCTGAGGCAATACAAAAAAAATGTATGCCTGCACCACTAGTTGGCCTCATAATTGAACAAAACCTTTGACATTGAGCAAGCCCAATGGTCATACAACTGTTTTTTCACTAAACTAAAGTGTATAGTCATGATACTAGCTAGATGTAACACAGTCATGACCTGAGATTCCATGCACAAGTTTGTCATAGCGCCACCTAGTGGTAATTTGTTATTTTCACTTAAAAATACTGTTACCCTACATTTAAAATCATGAGTCATCATGGATTATTCCTTTCATGACTTTGAGTATAATCATTGGTGGATTACAAGTCACTCCCTAGCAACCAATGTGAATACCCTAGCAACCATTTAGCGAGAGCTGTATCTCTGTATCAGAACATCGTAGAGACATGGGGTTCAGCTCTTTTGACTCATTAACACTATTTTAACATTTTGTGACCCTAGTTTTGCCAATGCAAGCACCACAAACATTTCCTTCAGTGTTCCATTTGTCAATGTTCCGTGAGAAGAGAGGGAGACATTTCACTGATTGATAGCACTTTTTTGTTGATACTTAAAACATGTGTGTCTGGTATCTTATTTTTCATCATTTATTTTGTACAATGCAGCAAATCTACACAGCCATGCCCTAAAGGTCTTAATGTCCCAAATCGCTTGAACCCCGGTAATCGCTGCTTGCAGCTATATTTAGGGGTTCAAGCCCGAAGGGCTGAAACCCTATTGTATTTGTACTGATTTTTATTATTATTATTATTATTATTATTATTATTATTATTATTTTTATTATTTTTCTTCTGCCGTAAAACGGATTGTGCAGACCAAACCGTAAGGCCTAGAGACTTGAGACTTGGCCAAATGGTAGGTGTCATTCGTGCGCGAAGATGACAGAGTGTCATCCCAATCGGCCTATGGGGGGCGCTACAGCGATGGCAAACGCGTTAATGCTCATAACTTCCACAATTCTTGTCCAAATGTCAAGTGTCTTATATCCCTGGATTCCTTGCGTCAAGACGAACAAAATGTATATCTCCGATTTCATTTCCGTCATTAAAAATTTTCCGCTATTTTCGATTATGTCGAAAAAAATTAAAACGAACTAGTCCTAGGTTTTTCACTCGATCGGAATCGTTTCGGTGCTGAAATGTTCCTTGGAGTTCGAATATCAATAATTATTGAAAAAAAGTTGAACTTTCGACTCACGGTGGACATGCCACGCCCAAACGTCTGAAGTGTGCGCAGCCACTAGGGATTTATTGGCTATAACTGCGGACAGGAATGAAGTATCAACAAGACACTTGGTACTTGTGATGTCAGTCATGGCCTGAGGTGGCATGCGTCGTTTCGTCACAGCGCCACCTAGTGGTCAGACGAATCATTTAAACGCTTATAACTTAGGCTGAGTTTAACGTATTTTCATGCAACTTTTTTCCTTGGAGTCCTGAATTGTTGCCGAGTCCAACGATACCAAGCATGCCAGGTTTTGCTTTACGGTTGGTTCTGCACAGGAAAATAGCGCTTAAAAAACATGCGCGAATAACTCCGCGAGGGTTATTCCGATCGACTCGAAACGACCATAGGAAGAACATTGTATTACCTTCTGAACAAAAAGTTCTATTGGCGTTATGTTAAAATTTCCATCAGAAATGGCCGAAAATTGCAAAAAACGAAAAATTACCTCAAAATTTTGTGTTTTTACACATAAATGGTTATAACTCCGCAACGAAATGATATTTTTTCACCAGATTTGATACGCTGATGTATGAGCACAGTCTGAGGCAATACAAAAAAAATGGTATGCCTGCACCACTAGTTGGCCTCCTAATTGAACAAAACCTTTGACATTGAGCAAGCCCAATGGTCATAAAACTGTTTTTTCACTAAACTAAAGTGTGTAGCCATGATACTAGCTCGATGTAACACAGTCATGACCTGAGATTCCATGCACGAGTTTGTCATAGCGTCACCTAGTGGTAATTTGTTATTTTCACTTAAAATACTGTAACCTTACATTTAAAATCATGAGTCATCATGGATTATTCCTTTCATGACTTTGAGTATAATCATTGGTGGATTGCAAGTCACTCCCTAGCAACCAATGAGCATACCCTAGCAACCATTTAGCAAGAGCTGTATCTCTGTATCAGAACATCGTAGAGACATGGGGTTCAGCTTTTTTGACTCATTAACAGTATTTTAACATTTTGTGACCCGAGTTTTGCCAATGCAAGCACCACAAACATTTCTTTCATTGTTCCATTTGTCAATGTTCCGTGAGAAGAAAGGGAGACATTTCACTGAATGATAGCACTTTTTTGCTGATAACTTTGAACACGTGTGTCTGGTATCTTATTTTTCATCATTTATTTTGTACAATGCAGCAAATCTACACAGCCATGCCCTTAAAGGTCTTAATGTCCCAAATCGCTTGAACCCCGGTAATCGCTGCTTGCAGCTATATTTAGGGGTTCAAGCGCGAAGCGCTGAAACCCTATTGTAATTGTTAAGATTTTTATTATTATTATTCTGCCGTAAAACGGAACGTGCAGACCAAACCGTAAGGCCTAGAGACTTGAAACTTGGCCAAATGGTAGGACCCAATTTGGGGAGAGGTTGACAGAGTATCAACCCGATTGGCCTATAGGTGGCGCTATAACGACGGAAATCACGTTTATGCTCATAACTCCCAGAAATCTTGTCCAAATGTCAAGTGTCTTATATCACTGGAATCCTTGCGTCAAGACGAACAAAACGTATATCTCCGATTTTATTTGCGCCTAGAATTTTTTTTCGCTATTTTCGATTTTGTCGAAAAAAATAAAAACGAACTAGTCCTAGGTTTTTCGACCGATCGGAACCATTCCAGTGCTGTAATATTCCTTGGAGCGTGAATATCAAAAGTTATCAAAAAAAAGTTGAACTTTCGACTCACCGTCGTAAAGCCACGCCCAAACGCCCCCTATGGACGGAGCCTCTAGGTCTTAAATGGCTATAACTTGGGATTAGAAAGAGGTATCGACACCAAATTTGGTGTATATATACAGGGGACTATTCTGGGCTCACGTTCAAATAATTGCGCCGCTTGACCACTAGTTGGCGTTATAACACCACCTCAACCTTTGAAGGGCTGTAGCTACAAAAGTGTGGGACCGATCAACTTGAAATTTGGCACGGTTGCTCTTGGTCTAGGGTACTATTAATGTCTAAAAGGAATTTTGCATTGCTCAAGAAACATAGCCGCCATCGGCCAATCAAGAAAAAGCAGCTATTAGACAGGGTTAACGAAGGCCGATCAAAACGAAACACGGTGGGCCTGTTTGTCTCTTGGCCATGAAGGTCTGTGCAGAGTAAGAAAAAATTCGGCCTCCGGGGGGCGCTATCACGTTTTTTTAGTGTTTAAATTATTGTGTATTATGTAGTGTTTTAGATATCCACAAGATCCTCATATCATTTAATAGAGGTACTTACAATGAACAACTTTCCCTCAAGAAGCAACTGTCTCAGTAAAATCGTTTGTTAGATATTCATCATTTTCTTTTAAACCTACTTTTGCAAACTAGTCCTAGGTTTTTTGACCAATCTGAACCAATCCAGTGCTGGAATATTCCTTAGACATTGAATATCAATAATTATCAAAAAAAAGTTGAACTTTGCACTCGTCGTCGCAACACCACGGTCAAAAGTACGAAGAGGCGGTGCCACAAATACTTAAATGGCTATCATTTATGATAGGAATGAGATATCAACACGAAACTTAGTACACATATGTATAGACCTAGACTGAGTTCACATGCAAAAAATAGCAGATTGTCCACTAGGTGGCGCAATAACCTAAGAACAAAGAACGATGACTATAGCATATGTATACGACACATAAATATTTGTCTCACCTACTATTTTGCACATAACATCTGCTTTCAGATTCTTATAAGGGTCTATTAGGATAATTACATATCTTAGAAAACATGCCGACCAACAGCCAGCCAGCATTAACCATGTACGAGTCCAGCGATTACAACTAAACTGATGGGCTTTTTTGTCTTATGTTCTCAAGTGTCTGTGAGGATTTTTGGCTCATCATTCCGGAAATATTTGCATCTAGAACAATGGGTGTAACGTTAACTGTCCCCTAGATCAGTGGTTTTCAAAAGTATTCCTGGAAGCCCACTGCTCTGCACATATACAAAAGTCTTCTATTTTAAACAAATCCACTTTAATCATCAGTAGAGATTTGTATGAACTGACCTGATTGTGTCAGATGAGGGAATCATAGAAAATGTGCTGAGCATTGGGTCTGGAGAAACCACTGTGTTTCACTTAGTTGAAAGTACTGCTCTAGATGTTTATGTTTATATGAAAAACAATTTTGTGAATTTGCTGTACTATCTGGGCAAATATCAATATGAAACATAAAATAAACTTTTGCCGTTGTATTCCTAGATTTGATATGATGTCTCACAGTGATGTGGGAACCATTTCTAACCTGTATTCGTTATTTCATTTGTAACTGCTGTTATGTTCCTTTTTGTCCATGGGTTTGCATCTGCATGAAAATTATTATAAGATTCAATGATCTGCAGTCATTTACCTCATTAAAACTAAAAGACTTGAGGTTATCAATTCAAGCATTTTGAAATGTGACATTTTCAAAATGGGCCAGACTAAGTATATCTAACCAATTAACTAGTAATGTGAAGCTTATGACAAAATATTAATAGTTTTATTAAGATCAGACAATATATGTCTTTCCAAGACTAGGGCTGGTTGAATAATTAAGTTAAAACTGTGTTTTAAGGACTAGTCTGAAGAACTAGTAGTTAGTTAGGGCTAATCAGTCTTACTATTTGGATTTAAATATAATTTAAATAATTTAAATATTTTTTCACATGATACTTAAAGCAGTTATGTTCAGTCATGAAGACAAAAATGTATGACTAACTTTTAAGACTAGTCTTAGAGATTAATGTTACTGACCATTGGTTTAAGTGTAGTTACAGACTAAAATTTAGGTTTATGTTTTAGTTGTCTTACTTGAAAATAGCTTACAATGGCCTATCTTTAAATATATCAGGGCCATAGTTTTGTCTTAAGATGTACACCAGTAATGTTTTTTAAAAGGTTTGTTTGTAAAAAGTACCTAAATGTTTTTAAATAACTAATGGCTAGTCATGCATCAATTTAAACCTGTGGGAAACAACCCAATAAAGTTATAAAGCTTCAAATGTTGTCTTAGAATTCTTCAAATCCTAAAGGTATGAAAAAGATTGCTGTAAATATGTGGATCCTTAAAGAACAGGCCAACATTAGAAATAATTACTAATAATCACACATAAAGAGAATATATATTTGGTTATCAGTAGCTTTAGTATTTTAATCTATTTTCCATGACATAAACATGTCATGATGTGTCTTATAAAGTTTTTAATAATTGTTTATAGAATTATTGCAATGAAATTGTAATGTTATGATATAATTGGTTGTTTTAAATGTAAATGATTTACTGAAAACTTACTCAAGCACAGCACATGTGTGAACACAAATAAGTGCTTAATAGCAAATCTGACTGACATTTGCTTAATGACATCATATTTGTTATTAACTCCATTTGATATAAACAACACATCTGGATTTGTTATGTTTAGGCCTACTATAATATGACAGAGGCTGTCATCTGAAATACTTGTATGTTTGCACATAATATTTATGTCAAAGAATATATATGTTCTTTAAGAACAATTACGTTTGTTAATAAAAAAAATAGTCTAAAAGATTTAAACAAGCAACCATTTAGTAAGACCTACAGAATATATCTCTATGAACTAAAATGACTGTTTCAGATGAGAGAAACATACAAAATGTGCAGAGCATGTTTGTGTATATGTTCCTTTTGTCCATAAAAATATATACGGTTTAATAACTTGCATACCTCACTTTATTTACCTAATTAAAACAGAAAGCCTTCATGGTACTCGATTAAAGGACATGAACATGAATCTGCTAAATGAAATGATATTTGTTATTGACACGATTTAATAACATCATCCACCATTCAGATAAAGTATCTGGTTATGTTTATTAAATTGTTTCAGTTCTTACACTCAACAACAGTAAAGCCAGTGCAGTACAATTTTCTCTACACTGTATAAATATATATATATCAAATACAAAAACAACTTTGCAGAAGTATAGCTATCACACAGTCATTTTGAAAACGGCTCTGACGAACGGCCCCTAAAGCTTATGACAAAGCATACAATGTATTATTGAGATCAGGCAATATACTCAAATTCCTTATTGTGGTTTTTAGGTGCAATTTTCCGTTATGTCCACTAGATGGTAGAAGAGGATCAATCACTGGCTGACATTTGCACTCACAGAAAACACAGTTAAAGAGTAATCATCATCTAAGTTTACTATTAATAGAAATCTGTTCACATTTAAAGGTGCAGTGTGTAAATTTTAGAAGGATCTCTTGACAGAAATGCAAAATGATATAAAAAACTATATTATCAGGGGTGTATAAAGACCTTTCATAATGAACCGGTATGTGTTTATTACCTTAGAACGAGACCTTTTTATCTACATACACCGAGTGTCCCCTTACATGGAAGTCACCATTTTGTGGCGCCATTTTTCTACAGAAGCCCCTAACGGACATTTTTTTACTAAGTTGTCTCCGACGATGACATGTTTGTCTGGTGGCGGCTACCGTAGCTTCTCTATGTGTTTCAAAAGCGAGGGGTGAGCAGTGGACTAAGCCATTGGTTGCAATTCGTGACCTCACCACTAGACGCCGCTAAAATGTACACACTGCACTTTTAACTTCATGATTTTACTGTTATAATATTAAAATCACATTTAGTTAAAGACTACCACTTCAATTGTTCTGAGTTATCAGTTTTAACACTCATGTCATTTTATGAAAGCTGTGAAACGTGAACATAATTTTGGAGGCACTTACACGACATTTGCAGTAAGAATTATATATTTTTAGTTTTTTATAAAAAAAAACATACCAAATGAGTGTGTAACCATGTCAATATTAAGTCTTGTTCTTTAACAGTCTTGTTTCTCCTTTCTCAGATAAACGTGTGTGTGTACAATATACAATGCAGAATATCTATATGGCCATGTCCTTAAACGTCTTGTGATCTAAATGGCTTGAACCCCGGTAATCGCTGCTAGTACCGTTTGTTTTTGTTAGGATACTTATTATTTTTCTGCCATAAAACGGATCGTGCAGACCAAACCGTAAGGCCTAGAGACTTGGGACTTGGCCAAATGATAGGTCTCATTCGTGCGCAAACTTGACAGAGTATGAACCCAATCGGCCTATGGGGGGGCGCTACAGCGATGGCAAACGCGTTTAGGCTCATAACTCCCACAATTCTTGTCCAAATGTCAAGTGATTCATATCCCTGGATTCCTTGCATCAAGACGAACAAAATGTATATCTCCGATTTTATTTCCGTCATGAAAAATTTCCCGCTATTTTCGATTTTGTCGAAAAAAATAAAAACGAACTAGTCCTAGGTTTTTCGCCCGATTGGAATCATTCCAGTGCTAAAATGTTCCTTGGAGTTTGAATATCAATAGTTATTAAAAAAAGTTGAACTTTCGACTCACGGTCAACATGCCACGCCCAAACGTCTGAATAGTGGACAGGCACTAGAACATTATTGGCTATAACTGGGGACAGGAATGAAGTATCAACACGACACTTGGTATTTGTGATGAGAGTCATGGCCTGAGGTTTCATCCATCGTTTCGTCACAGCTCCACCTAGTGGTCAGACGAATAAAATCATGCTTATAACTTAGGCTGAGTTTAACGTATTTTCATGCGACTTTTTTCCTTGGCGTCCGGAATTGTTGCCGAGTCCAACGATACCAAGCATGCCAGGTTTTGCTTTACGGTTGGTTCTGCACAGGTAAAGAGCGCTTAAAAAACACGCGGAATAACTCCGCGAGGGTTATTCCGATCGACTCGAAACGACCATAGGAAGAACATTGCATTACCTTCTGAACAAAAAAGTCTATTGGCGTTATGTTAAAATTTTTATCAGAAATGGCCGAAAATTACAAAAAACGAAAAATTACCCCAAAATTTGTCGTTTTTACACATAAATGGTTATACCTCTGCAACGAAATGACATTTTTTCACCAGATTTGATACACTGATGTCTGAGCAGAGTCTGAGGCAATACCCAAAAAATAATATGCCTGCACCACTAGTTGGCCTCATAATTGAACAAAACCTTTGACATTGAGCGAGCCCAATGGTCTTACAACAGTTTTTTCACTAAACTGAAGTGTTTAGCCATGATACTAGCTAGATGTAACAAAGGTATGACCTGACGTTGCATGCACAATTTTGTCGTAGCGCCACCCTGTGCTTATTTGTTATTTTCACTTAGAAGTGAGTAGAGAGCTGAGAGATTTCACTGAATGAGAGCCGTTTTCTTGCTGATAACTAATGTATTTAAGGTTGTATCTTCACCAAACGTATGCGTAATGACATTGTACTCGGTAATTCTGATGGCAGTCAGGACCTGAGGGAGCCTGCAGTTTCGGACGCATATTTTACATGCCTACAACTTTGGCTGCAGTCACCGTATTTTCATGGGACTTTTTTCACAGGAGTCCTGAATTGTTGCAGAGTCCAACGATACCAAACATGCCCGGTTTTGCCTTGTGCTTAGTCCTGGGGTCAAGGCCGCCTTAATGCACGGGCTTACCTGGGCTGAAGCCCAGGGGCCTCCCAAGTTCAAGGGCCTCCCAAGTTTGCGTTCATGATGAGCTGAAAAGGTCATATTGTTTTGTAACTTGTCAGGTTTTCTGTCAATCACTCTAATTGCACGTTACATGGCTGCTGATTGGTCCGTTGTAACTTAACGTGAAATAAAATGTTAGACGTAACATATTTTTTATTCCGCGTGATGTAATTAAGTGCGCGTTGTCAACTTGACATTCCTGCATGTTAGACTGAGTGTGACAGAGAAACGGGAAATAATCCACCAACAAATGAAAGAGTAATTTCTGAAATTTCATAATAAGCACTGAGGTGCAGGTCTCTCTCTCTTTCGCGCGCGCGCTCGCTTGTTTGCTCTCTCTGTGCTCGTGCAGCTGTCTGAGTCTCTGGCATGCAGAAGTCTCTCCAAACGTGCACAAGAAACTGTGCCGCTAAATTAAGAAAGGAGTTCCCGCACATAATGCTGTTAATTGTTATAAAGTTTAAGTTTACTCGCGTTTATATCAGTGACGCGTGCGCAGCTGGAGCGATGTTTGACGCGACGTTAGCTCACAGTACACACATCTGTTGGTTTAGAAAGACGAGAAAGAGACGCAACGGTAAAGGTGCAAGTCTAAGAAAGTAAAGAGCGACTAGACCATCTCAAATGATCATCCCCTGATAGCACCATTATAATCTCATTATCTTAAGATCTTATATACAGGTATGTTCCCTGTCTGTCTTGTGCATATTCATACTTGGTCGTTTTACATGCTTATGTATGCATAAATACTAAATACAATGCATACTATATCTTCAATAGCCTACAAAATAAATAACTGATTAAAAAACAAGATTCTGTCTAAAGACTTATCTTTTGTTATCATTAATGCATTTAACAAGATTCTGTCTATAAAGACTTATCTTTTGTTATCATTAATGCATTTTCACTTTAAAACTAACTATAACTTATTATATTTTTAAAACTGTGGTGAGCATTTAGTTGTGAGTGGCAATTTTCTGCAAATTTGTATTTTCCAAAAACTATATAAATATAAAGCTTATAAACATATATACTTTCACACATTTTGGTTTTATTATCACCACATGTTGCTGTGTGTGGTTGTTAAATAAAGTGTCTTGTGTTTATGCTCAAGTGGGCTCAGTGATATGTTAATAACAATATTATGGTGTTTTCTGTCTCAAAGAGGGAAAACTCACTGTTGTATGTCTCGAAAGAAACTAATGCATTTTGTGATGTACCTAGATATTACACTTAAAAAAAAAATTAGACTATAAATCGAGGGGAAGGGGGGCCTACAAAACCTCTTAGCCCCGGGGCCTCACATTAGGTTAAGGCGCCCCTGCCTGGGGTTATCATAACACAATTCAGGAGGACATTAAATAAGTCAAGCATTATCTTTCCAGCTGTGTTTGATGTTCACTGTAGGTCCTTGCGGTCTGCTGCGCTGCTGTGTTTGTTTCTTATGTACACTTGTGCAGTCTGTTTGCACCATTGCACCATACCACGACTCAATGGCCTTGTAGTTCAACTAAACACGGCCATTTCTGAATTGTATGTTACGTTATAAATCTGAAAAACTAATTCTCCTTAACAAATTATCCTCATAACGTCACATTAAGGACATTACATGTTTGTCTTATAGGTGCACCTGTGTGTAAGCATACATAGTCTGTATGATCCTTTTTTGACCATCTCTTTCATTTTCTGAAGCGAGGTGGTCTAACATTCATTGTGGCTGTGTTCGGGTTTAACTGCTCAGCCTGGTAAGCGAAGTGTGAGGTTTTTGACGTTGCCTTAAAGCTCGAAACCCGGCAATTGCTGCTTGCAGCTATATTTATTATTATTAGGGTTTTGAGCACGAAGTGCTTAAAAACCTATTGTATTTGTCTGTTTTTAGGGGTTCAAGCCCGTAGGGCTGAAACCCTATTGTAATTGTTAAGATTTTTATTTATTATTATTATTTTGCCGTAAAACGGAACGTGCAGACCAAACCGTAAGGCCTAGAGACTTGAAACTTGGTCAAATGGTAGGACCCAATTTGGGGAGAGGTTGATAGAGTATCAACCCGATTGGCCTATAGGTGGCGCAATAGCGATAACAAACGCGTTGATGATCATAACTCCCACAAATCTTGTCCAAATGTCAAGTGTCTTATATCACTGGAATCCTTGCGTCAAGTCGAACAAAACGTATATCTCCGATTTCATTTCCGTCATGAAATTTTTTTCGCTATTTTCGATTTTGTCGAAAAAAATAAAAACGAACTAGTCCTAGGTTTTTTGTCCGATCGGAACCGTTCCAGTGCTGTAATATTCCTTGGAGTGTGAATATCAAAAGTTATCAAAAAAAATGTGAACTTTTGACTCACCGTCGTAAAGCCACGCCCAAACGCCCCCAATGGGCGGAGCCTCTTGGACTTAAATGGCTATAACTTGGGATTGGAAAGAGGTATCGACACCAAATTTGGTACAAATATACAGGGCACTATTCTGGGGTGACGTGCAAAAAATTGCGCCGCTTGACCACTAGTTGGCGCTATAACACCACCTCAACTTTAAAGGGCTGTAACTACAGAAATATGGGGCCGATCAACTTGACCTTTGGCACCGGTGCTCCTGGTCTAGGGTACTATCTGTGTCTAAAAGGAATTTCGCGTAGCTCAAAAAACATGGCCGCCATCGGCCAATCAAGAAAAAGCAGCTATTAGGCAGGGTTAACGGAGGCCGATCGAAACGAAACGTGGTGGGCCTGTTTGTCTCTTGGCCATGAAGGTCTGTGCAGAGTAAGAAAAAATTCGGCCTCCGGGAGGCGCTATCACGTTTTTTCAGTGTTTAAGTGATTGTGTATTATGCAGTGTTTTAGATATCAACAAGATCCTCATATCATTTAATAGAGGTACTTATAATGAACAACTTTTCCTCAAGCAGCACTTGTCTCAGTCGAATCCTTTGTTAGATATTCATCATTTTCTTATAAACCTACTTTTGCGAACTAGTCCTAGGTTTTTTGACCGATCTGAACCAATCCAGTGCTGGAATATTCCTTAGACACTGAATATCAATAATTATCAAAAAAAAGTTGAACTTTGCACTCGTCGTCGCAATACCACAGTCAAAAGTACGAAGAGGCGGTGCCACAAATACTTAAATGGCTATCATTTATGATAGGAATCAGATATCAACACGAAATTTGGTACACATATGTATAGACCTAGGCCGAGGTCACATGCAAAAAATTTCAGAGATTGTCCACTAGGTGGCGCTATAACCTAAGATCAAAGAACGATGACTATAGCATATGTATACGACACATAAATATTTGTCTGACCTACTTGTTATTTTGCACTTAACATCTGCTTTCAGATTCTTATAAGGGTCTATTAGGATAATTACATATCTTAGAAAACATGAGACCAACAGCCGCCAGCATTAACCATGTACCAGTCCAGTGTAATGGTGTGCGATTACAACTAAACTGATGGGCCTGTTTGTCTTATGTTCTCAAGTGTCTGTGAGGATTTTTGGCTCATCATTCCGGAAATATTTGCATATAGAACAACGGGTGTTACGTTAACTGTCCCCTAGATCAGTGGTTCTCAAAATTATTCCTGGAGGCCCACTGCTCTGCACATATACAAAAGTCTTAGATTAGATTAGATTAGATTATTTTATTTGTCAATTTCTTCACATGTTTGGAGCATACAAAGGAATCGAAATTACGTTTCTCTCCATCCCACGGTGAAATACAAAAAACATATAATTACAGAAATAGACTATAGCACATCAAACAAAAAAAGACAAGACATGTAATTACAAGGATACACTGAAATTACGAACATCCAAAGTGTGCAAATGGCATGAGAAATATAAGACTTTATCAAAGATAGTATCCGAAATGTGCAAATGGCATTGTAGTGCATAGTTTGGTCATAGCAGCATAAATATGTGTGCAACTGGCATGTTAGTGCGAGGACAGTCATGGGGGGGGGGGGTCAGAAATGTGCAAATGGCACGGTAGTGTAAAACAGTATCAAAAACACTATTCGAAATTGTGTGGGGCACCAATGATCTTTCCGGCTGTATTAACTATACGCTGAAGAGCTTTCCTGTTGTATTCAGTGCAGCTCCCACCCCACACAGTGATGCAGCTGGAAAGGATGCTTTCAATGGTGCCTTTATAGAAAGTGCTCATGATGACTGGAGGAGCCCTTGCTCGTCTAAGCCTGCGCAGGAAGTAGAGACGCTGCTGAGCCTTCTTCACCAGAGATGCAGTGTTGGTTGTCCAGGAGAGGTCTTCGCTGATGTGCACCCCCAGGAATTTGGTGCTGCTTACTCTCTCCACATCGGCACCGTCGATGGATAATTGCAGGTGTTCAGTGTTACCTCTCCGGAAGTCAACAATAATTTCCTTTGTTTTGCTGACATTCAGCAGGAGGTTGTTGCTCCTGCACCACGTGGTCAGAATGTCCACCTCCTTCCTGTAGTGAGTCTCGTCTCCCTTGGTGATGAGACCCACCAGAGTTGTGTCGTCCGCAAACTTAATAATGTGGTTAGTGTTATGGGTTGTTGTGCAGTCGTGTGTCAGCAGCGTGAAAAGCAGCCTTGAGGGGCCCCTGTGCTCAGTGTGATGCTGCTTGAGGTGTTGTTGCCTACACTCACTACTTGAGACCTCTGACTGAGGAAGTTCAGTATCCAATTGCAAAGTGAAATACTTAGTCCTAGTTTATGAAGTTTGCAAATTAGTTGATGTGGAATTATTGTGTTGAATGCAGAACTAAAGTCTATGAATAGCATTCTCACGTATGTGTCTTTTTTATCCAGATGGGTAAGGGCTAGATGAAGAGCATAGCAGATTGCATCATCTGTAGATCGTTTGGCTCGGTATGCAAACTGGTAGGGGTCCAGGGTGGGTGGGATTACAGATTTGATGTGTGACATGACAAGCCGTTCGAAGCACTTCATAATGATGGGTGTCAGTGCCACAGGGCGGTAGTCATTAAAGCAGGATGGTGCAGGTTTCTTTGGCACAGGTATGATGGTGGCTGCTTTGAAGCATGATGGAACTGTGGCTTGCTTCAGGGAAGTGTTGAAGATATCTGTGAAGACCTCCTTCAGCTCCTCTGCGCAGTCCTTCAGTACCCGACCAGGGATGTTGTCTGGACCTGTTGCTTTGCGGGAGTTAATAGTGGTGAGTGTCCTCTTCACGCTGGCGGTGGAGAGGCACAGAGGCTGATCATGGGAAGGGGTCTTCTTTGGCCTTGTGTTGTTCTGTTTTTCAAAGCGTGCGAAAAAACTATTTAAGTTGTTGAGCAGTGAGGTGCTGCTCTCGCTGCTCTGTGGTGCGGGCCTGTAGTCTGTGATGGCCTGAATGCCCTGCCAGAGGCTTCGTGCGTTTCTGCTGTCTCTGAAGTGGGAGGTCATCCTTTGTGTGTAAACCTGTTTTGCTTTCCTGATGCCGCGCGACAGGTTGGCTCTCGCTGTTTTCAGTCCAGATTCATCCCCATCTCTGAAGGCTATGTTTCTAGCTCTCAGTAGCCTAAGGACATCACCTGTCAGCCATGGCTTCTTGTTCGCCCGAATGATGATGTTTGTTGTATGAGTCACATCATTGATGCACTTGGTGATATAGGAGGTTACAGTGACTGTGTATTCCTCAAGTTCTATCTGGTTATTATAAGTGGCTGCTTCTTTAAACATTTCCCAATCAGTTTTTTCAAAGCAGTCTTGAAGAGCAGAAGTTGCGCCCTCTGGCCACACCCTTACCTGTTTCCTAACTGGTTTGATGGTTTTCACTCTCTGTCTGTGAGCTGGCAGTAGCATAACAGAGATGTGGTCAGAGAGACCAAGGTGGGGGAGGGGAATGGCCTTATAGGCTCCTTTTTGTGTGGTGTACACTAAGTCCAAGTTGTTTTTCCCCCTTGTTGGGAAATTAACATGCTGGTGTAATCTCGGAAGGACAGTCTTGAGGTCAGCATGATTGAAATCCCCCGCGAGGATGATGAAACCGTCTGGGTACGCTGTCTGTTGTTCACTGATAGCCTTGTCTTCTATTTTAAACAAATCTACTTTAATCATCAGTAGAGATTTGTATGAACTGAACTGATTGTGTCAGATGAGAGAATCATACAAAATGTGCCGAGCATTGGGTCTCGAGAAACCACTGCGTTTCAGTGAGTTGAAAGTACTTCTCTAGATGTTTATGTTTATATGAAAAACTATTTTGTGAATTTACTGTACTATATCTATTTTATTTTATAATCAAATCATCAAAATGTATTAAAACTAATTAAAATCTAATTATCTCCACTTCTGTTTTCAAATTAAAATATGAACAATTTATATATATATATATATATTAATTTTAGAAACTCATTACTATAATATTACAATCAAATAGTTTGAATCAAAACTTGTTTAAAGGTTGAACTGCAGATTAGTATGGTTTACATCTAGGCAAATATTCACTTCTACATTCATTTCTGTTCTTATAAAAAAGTTATTAATTTTTTTTCTAGAATATTTACTCTATTAATACATAACTGAGTATTATGTAAGGAGTTACAATCATAAGATGTATAACATTGAAAGAGTTGAATAAGTCCACTAGGTATGGCATCAAATACAACTGCAAATTCCTTAGCAGTTACTGGAATCTTATAGTGATTGAGGAATTCACAATAATTAAAGAGGTGACCATCATCTTTAAATAACTGCCTCACTAATATTATATTATTATCATACCAATTTCTATAAAATAAGGATCTGTTTCTTGTATAGAATATGTTTGTTATTCCAAATAACAGATCTATGTGGAGAAAAGTTATGTTTTTATATGAGCATCCAAGAAAACAAACCTGTTTATGGAAACCTGACAGTTTTATGGGAAACTTGTTTCTATCAAAATTGTATCGCAAAAAAAATTCCAAACCACCCAATTTCTTAAAAATCATTTCTGGTATGATGTTCCATATACTACCTTTGCAACTTCAGTAACTTTTTATCCACTTATATTTAAAAACACAGTTAGCAGTATTAAAATCTAGTAAAAAAAGTATCCTCCTTTCTCAACTGGATTGCATAGAATTGACTTTTTAATGTAGTGCTTCACTGCTGGGTCTGTCGTTCATACGTGGATTACTCAGTTAGCTGGATTTCATTGTTGACGATTTAGCTTCATGTTGAATTATTTGTTTCTTCGAAGGTCATCCTAGAGTTGTTGTTATAGTAACATGTCCGTAAGGTTAAAACTGCTCGGGATTCAAATTCAACTCGTAATAAAAAATGATACATTTAATATTTTAGTAATGTTATTTAAAAAAACTATATAATATAAAAAACATAATTAAGACTGTGTTTTAAGGACTAGTCTGAAGAATTAGTAGTTAGTTAGGGCTAATCAGTCTAACTATTTGGATTTAAATATATTTTAAATAATTTAAATATTTTTTCACATGATACTTAAAGCAGTTATGTTCAATCATGAAGACAAAAATGTATGACTAACTTTGAATACTAGTCTTAGAGATTAATGTTACTGACCATTGGTTTAAATGTAGTTCCAGACTAAAATTTAGGCTTAAGTTTTAGTTGTCTTACTTGAAAATAGCTTACACTGGCCTACCTTTAAATATATCTGGGCCATAGTTTTGTCTTAAGATGTACACCAGAAATGTTTTTTATAAGGTTTGTTTGTAAAAAGTACCTAAATGTTTTTACATAACTAATGGCTAGTCATGCATCAATCTAAACCTGTGAGAAACAACCCAATAAAGTTATAAAGCTTCAAATGTTGTCTTAGAATTTTTCAAATCCTAAAGGTATGAAAAAGATTGCTGTAAATATGTGGATCCTTAAAGAACAATAATAGGCCAACATTAGAAATAATAACTAATAATCATACATAAAGAGAATATATATTTGGTTATCAGAAGCTTTAGTATTCTAATCTACTTTCCAGAACATAAACATGTCATGATGTATCTTATAAAGTTTTAAATAATTGTTTATAGAATTATTGCAATGAAATTGTAATGTTATTATACAATTGGTTATTTTAAATGTAAATGATTTGCTGAAAACTTACTCTAGCACAGCACATGTGTGAACACTAATAAGTGCTTAATAGCAAATCTGACTGACATTTGCTTAATGACATCATTTGTTATTAACTCCATTTGATATAAACAACACATCTGTATCAGTTATGTATGGACATAGCCAGTGGTTAAATATAAAAAATGTAGAGCTTTAGTACTACTTTTAGGTCTACTATAATATGACAGAGGCTGTTATCTGAAATACTTGTATGTTTGCACATAATATCTATGTCAAAGAATATATATGTTCTATAAGAACAATTACTTTTGTTAAAAAAATGTCTAAAAGATTTAAACAAGCAAACATTTAGTAAGACCTACAGAATAGATCTCTATTAACTAAAATGACTGTTTCAGATGAGAGAAACATACAAAATGTGCAGAACATGTTTGTGTATATGTTCCTTTTGTCCATAAAAATATATACGGTTTAATAACTTGCATACCTCACTTTATTTACCTAATTAAAACAGAAAGCCTTCATGGTACTCGATTAAAGGACATGAACATGAATCTGCTAAATGAAATGATATTTGTTATTGACAGGATTGAATAACACCATTGTAGCGATTCAGCGGGAGGAGGGGAATAAAGTTATTTGAAACAATATAAACCTCCGACTGTAATACTACGGGGATTCCCAAGGGAATCTTAGATTTTAGCTCAAAAGGGAATATTATGTATAACTAACTGTAATTAATTATACAAGTTTATCAGGTTTTACCTGGCGTAGCAGAATTAATAATAACAATTAATTAATATGTTCGTCCACCGAAGACATATATCCATAATCGTATATTAACGTCTAAGAAATGTTAATTTCATGGCCTTTAAAATTAACCTTCTTACTGATATACAATGCTACTCGCAGCGTGTAGCTGGATCAAAAGGCAGAAATAGTGACTTTAATTTCGTGAGCATTGAACACAGAAACAATTCAATTGTGAAAATGCAAAACCGGTTTATTAACTACAAAACGAAGTACACACAACGACTAACTAAACATACACATATACAATAACATAAAACATAGATGAGAAAGAAAAGACTGAAAAGCTAGAGAGAGAGTAAAAGATTGGCAAAAACACTATTGCTTAACATCTGCACAAACCATCGGAAAATCTCTAAGGATCGCCTTAATTTTCATAAGGGGTAAAGCTTAAACATCAGCGAGTAGAACAAGGTTAATACTTGCATTTGGCTCTTTATGATGTAGTACGACGTGTCTGGTGCGCGCGGGTGCGAGCAGAGAGAGAGAGAGAGAGAGAGAGAGATAATCCAGGTGTGCTCGTAAGTCCGTTTGGTTGTTCCGTATGGCGGAGTGTTCCGCGTAAATTGTCCGAACTCGAAGTGCAAAGTGCAAGCCAGGAAATTACTGTCCCGAAGAGTAGGACAGGGCTCAGAGAAAAGATGATGAATCCGAGGGACTCTGGGTGAGTCTCAGCGAGTTTCCAAACTGCGCTGACGGGTTACCTGAGTAACCGAGCGACTGAGCGCTCCTGGGTGATTGAGCGATTGAGCAACTGAGCAACTGAGCAACGATGGCTTGGACGATAGGCCGTTTTGACCTTTCACGCGCCCAGCCCATTTTAGGTGAAATGACCAATGTACGAAGTGTTCGATCGCGCGGGAAACAAGCCTTTGTTCTTTCAGACATCACATTTGCGTAAATGCCAAATGATAAAAGTTTGTTTCCATAACTCTTCAAATCGATATTAAATGACATTGATGCGGCTTATGGTAATATGATACATAGAAATGATTAGGAAATAAAGAGTGGATTAATTTGATACTAGACAAGACATGGGTTTAAGATCACGTTGAATAATAATTTCATACCTAAGATATGAACCATGCTACAGTGAACAAAATCTAACTAGAGTGTTAACACACAGTTACATCACACATACACGATCATGCAGTAAAGGGATATAAAATATATACACATTTAAACAGCTCATTGTGATCTTTAAATGTGGTTTCATCAGAGACATATAGTCCGTGCCCCCCCCTGCTGTGTCTCTGGCGACTGTGGACTCTGGTGGAATTCCTTTGAACTTCCTTTGAAGACGGCATTTGTTTTAATTGTCGCCCACTTTACAGCCTTGATAGGTGATAGAGGAGACAGGGTTATCTAATTATCACAATTTTAGGGCTGTTGAAATCCAGATGCCAAATGGCCCCAATCTGACTCCGAGCCATTTGCTACATATCCCCCCTTCATGGCCACCAGGGTCTTGAGAGACTTTGGTGGGCGATGGTTCAATAGGCGATGGTTGGACAGGTCATTTGGTCTGGATGGCAGGTGTATCTTAATTTTCTGCAGCGCTTCTGCATGCCTGCAGAGGGGTGATTTCGATGAGGTTGGGCTCTTGCTCAGCTTGTGTGTCTTGCTTCCCACGGTTCCGCTTGAAGGCTCGAGGGAGGGCAGCTGTGCACTTGTTCACTGTTTCCTGCATCCCGCTGACTCTTCGGTACAGGATGAAAGCGAGGCCAAGAGTAAGGGCATATCCTACTCCTGTGGAGAGGCACAGTACCGTGTCAGCGGCGGTCCAGGCTTGGACAACAGGGAGGCTGTGCATAGCTGGCATCCGAGCAAGTGCCTGGAGGGCAGTGTCGATGGGCGTGACATCAATTAGTTGGGTCCCCCCTTCTGCAATCCTCATCTCCAGTTCAGGGTCTAAAGTGAAGTTGTGGTCCCTGAAGAAAGTTGAAATTTCCAGTTCGGTGTGGTACTCCTCACTGGGAAGGTGATAGAGTGCGAGTTCGTCGATGTGAAGAATCGCATCCTTTGGAACTTGAATCCACATCGTCTGGTTTGGTAGACTGATGCGGGTGGCTGTGTCGTGTTGGTCGTAGGTCAAAATGGCTGTGCTGGCTGGGGTGTTGACCAGCCATCGGTCACCTACGATT
The DNA here is from genome assembly GCF_030506205.2 of Paramisgurnus dabryanus. Lineage (NCBI taxonomy): Eukaryota > Metazoa > Chordata > Actinopteri > Cypriniformes > Cobitidae > Paramisgurnus > Paramisgurnus dabryanus. Next base: position 23,928,945 of record NC_133337.1, read on the forward strand.
TCTGCTTGGGTGTTAGTGACCTCGGCTCGTGGTTTAGCTGAGGCAGGACAACGAGAGTCAATCTTCATGGGCCGCAGCCCACAGATGCCGTCAGTGTTGTCCCGAAGGAAAGGTTTGCTGGGGCAGAGATAATGAATGTCTTTCGTGAGGCTGCACATGCGCAGGTTTGGTGCAAGGTACAGCTGTTCATTGCTGTCATGGTAAGCCACAACGTCGGGGGTGCGTATTCTGATGTGGGTGTTTCCCTGCCAAAAGCCAACATTGACAATGTCTTTGAGTCTGTAGATGTTGTGTGACTCAATGATTGGCAGGTTTATCAGAAAAGCAAGTTCGCCTTGTTCAGGGGCTATGCTTAAGGGAATTGCGCTACCTAGGGAGTAGGCCAGATGCGCCTGCAGAGTGTTTGTTGGCCCTGCAGTGGCAGAGGATAAAATGGTCTGTACCAGGCTTAGGGGTACCAGGTAGGGTGGAATTCTACCCATGGCTAGACTGTCCACAGAGGAGCTCACCTCGCGCAGCATGTCTGACATCAGAGCTGTGACCAGTTGAGAATAGGCATGATCCACCTGCAGTACTGAGAAAATCTGTTTCAAAGAGTTCACTGTTTGTTTCAGTGCGACACTGTGTGTGTTGAGAATTACGACAGTATCTTTTAAGGATTTTCCCATGGTTTGCAGTGATTTGCTTTGAGCTGTCAGTTGTTCTCTCAGTTGAGGTATTTCCTCCTGGATCTCATTCACATGTCGTCTCACCGTGGCTATGCTGACTGCATTGACACTGGTGACTCCAATGTTGAACAAAGTTCCGACTGCTGCGGCGGCTCCGAGTAGGGCTCCCAGGAACCGCTTGGGACGCTTGGTTTGTCCGCTGAGATCTGCTTGTGTGACAGTCATCTTCTGAAGTTGGTACAGCATGTGTGTGATGTCGGCCTCTGCGTGAAACATAGCGTTCTGCGCCCATCGTTCTCCTGCCCAACTGGTTTCTGGTGCTGATGCTGTGTAGTGTGCTCTGTAGACATCACGGGGGTTGAGTCGGACATAGACCTTTTGGCTATGTGTTCTGCAGTTTGTGATCAGGAGTCCAGGTTGCTCTTTTAGGACGATGCCTGAGGCTGGACCCGGCGACACGATTTCAGGTTGTGACCACCCCCCTTGTAGGCTGATGTACAGGACAGTGATCCACAGCAGCATCCTGGTGACAGAGAGAGAGAGAGAGAAAGAACAATAGGTGAGCGCTACAGGTCCTTGTTTGGTCAGGACAGCTCTCTTTCTTTTCATTAGCGGCTGTTCCCTAGGTGGCAGAGTTTTAGTGATGAGGCAGTGTGGTGGGAGTTTGGCCTGGTTAGTGCTAGTCCCCCCTTTACTGTCATGCCACAATGTTGAGTGTCTCTTGACTTGGTTCCGGTGGACCCCTCTGAAAATTGGTTCCTTCTGACTCCTGCCCATCTTGATTCGGTATGCGACGGGAGAGAGTTTGTCCACAATCTCATGAGGTCCTGCCCAGTGTGGCAGAAATTTCTTTGACAGCTGCTGGTGAGCTGTCTGAATTGGCGGGGCGAAACTGTAGAACCAGATCTTGGTTGTTTGAAAAGCGAAGGTCGTTCCCAGATGAAGTTCATCCAGATACTGGTGAGTGGTGTATGCTGTGGTCTGGGTGGTGTCATTGGGTGCTGGAAAGCATTCTACCAACTTTATGAATTGGCAGATGACCGTGAGAAAGTGTTCGTTGACCCTCGTTGACCTGGGTAATGGTCCAACCCGGTCTATCTGGAGGTCTGACAATGGGAAGTTGACACCTCTTTTTTGCAGTGGTGCCCATTGGTTTGGGTTAGCCGGATGGAACTGGCAGCAAACCAGACATCCCTTGATGTATTGTGCTACATCCTGCTGCATTTCAGGCCAGTATGCCACCTGTTTCAGTGTTTCATACGTGGCTTTTGTGCGATGGTGTCCAGCACATGCTGTGTCATGCGCATGCATCAGTAGGACCCCCCTATGGGCCTGAGGAACCACAAGCGCAGGTGTAGTGCGGTCATCAGGGACATACCAGAGGATGTTGTGTTGTATGCACAGCAGGTGCCTGACATCGTTGAGACGTTTGGGGGTTGGAGCAGCAGACATGTCAGAGTTTGTGATAGGGTAGGTGGAGGGGTCTGAGAGGTGGTTTAACATAGCTTGGGTAGCGATGTTAAAGGCTTGTAGTTTCTGATGATCTGCATCATCCTGCATGGCATCTGCATCTTTTACATTTTGTTGAATTTGTGCGTCAAGTCCTGGGTATGGCTCTGAGTCTTTGGCTGGGTGCAGAGTGTAGAGCGGTGAACTTTTGGAGTTTAGGTCTGAGACGAAGTTCCCGCGGCTGGCTGGGGGGTCGTCCATGACCTGTGTGACCTGGCAGTTTACCTCAGATGATCTGGCTGATTGAAAGGGTAAAGGTTCTCGCACTTGAGCCCAAATTTTTAACTGTTTAAAGTCCATTAAGGGTTCAAAGCGGTCTAGCAGGTCTTTGCCAATGAGGAGAGGATATGAGTCCATTGGTGAGATGTACACAGGGTGTATGATGCTCATAGGACCGATTGTCAGGTGGATGGGAATCACCTGTTGCAGTTGAACTTCAGTCTGGCTGTAAGACTGCACATTCAGCATACACCTTTGGGGTTTAAGGGTCAAATTTTGGGCCTTAGCTCTGTTCTGGAGTCTGGTGAAAAGCTGGGATGACATCAGCGTTAGGTCAGCTCCGGTGTCGACGAGGGCTTCTAGTTCGACCTCATTTTCCAAGGTGATGGATAGATATAGCTTTTTGGCTTCTCCTCTTTCGATCAGGTTTCCCAGGAGGCTTGGTACTGGGGCTGTTGTATTAATAGGCAGGCAGTTAAGGCTGGTTTCCTGTGACTCTGTAGGGAAGGAGACAGTTAACACAGCACTCTCTGGTACTTGCAGGCTTTGGTTGGTTGGTGTCTGAGATATTGTTTGTACGCCAAAGTCTTTGGTTTGTGAAATGAATAAGGAGTCGGGTTTGTCTTCGTGGTCCTGCTTGTTGGGCCTCTTTTGGATTAACTCCTTCAATATTCTCAGAATCTCTGCTGATTCAGACGTGTCTGTGTCACTCTGTTTCTGGGGTAGTTCAGGCTTAACCCTGCTCTGTGTGTATCGATGTTGACTGTTACCAGTTTTTGATCTGCCAGGTGCAGGACGGTTACCTCTAGGTCGTCGGCCAGGTTCCCACGAGCCGCCACCCTTCTGGTTGTCTGATGAGTTTGGCCGGCTCCATGACCTCTCGGCGCGTCCCATTTGGTGCTTGGGACGAGCCCCTTCATGGCCGTACCATTCCTGGCTGGCTGTAAAGTCTCTTGACCCTCTGTTGAAAGGTCTTTCACTGTGGCGCGGTCGTGCGCCCTCCAGTGGTAGTTCAGGGTACAGTTCAGAGACAGGGAGAATGACAGGGTTTTTAACAGTCTTTTCAGAGGCCGCTCTTTGTTTACCATAAGCTTTATGGGCCAAGTCCCGCAACTGCCTGGTTGTCATCGTGCGAGGGCAGGCCATAACCCCTAAGTGTTGGCTTACTGTGAAATGAAGATTTCGCAGGAAAAGGGTCCTGAAGTTAAAGTCCTCCTCCATTCCTGGCTCATTCCGTGAGCCAAAGTAAGCTCGCCTGAGTCTGTTGTAGTAGGCCTGTGGAGTTTCGTTTCTGCTCTGTTTGAGGTCCATTGCTGTAACTAGTCCATGTTCTGACTCTGGATCCGAAAACTCTTCTATTAAAGCCTTTTGCAGCTGCTTGTAATCCATCTTGACGTTTTCTGGCTGCCGGTCAAGGAAACTCCTCACCTCACGACTGGAAGTAACCCGTAGCAGATACAGTTTGTCTCTTGTGGTTACATTTGGCAGTGTTTGCAAATAAAAGTCAATGTCCTGCAGGTAAGAGTGGATATCATGGCCACCTGCAGGGTCTGGGGTAAATGTTGGGATATTTCTAGCCAGCTTGTCGAGGTCTTTGGGTGCCACGCCGGGCATGTCTGCAGGTGACCTCGGGAAATTTGTTTGTTCCCACCCCTCTGTGGTAGTGAGAGGTTCTGGGATGCTGGCTGATGTCTTTAACAGTGGGCTCCCGCCCCCCTTTTCAACAGAAAAGCTTTGGTGGGGGGGTGCAGGCTCACTGGTTGAATGAAAGGGAAAGGTTGCTTTTTCCCTTACTTGTTCAGCTTGCAGTTTATATGCATAAATGAGTTCTCTTTGGGCGGAGTCAAGGTCGTCCCTCGCCTGGTCTCGTTGCTGAGCCAGAGCTCGACCTTCATCTCGAGCCGCTCGCAGGTGATTCTCACAGGCCTTCAGCTTGGCATCACGTTCCTTCAGTTCTACCTTTGCTCTGACCAGAAGATGTTCAGCCTGCTGGAGCTTTCCGGACAGCTCTTCTCTGGCTGTCTTTTCCTGTTGCTCCTTGTGCTCTGTGTCTGTGCGGAGTTTTGACAAGGCCTCTTGGAGTTGTCCAATCTCGTCCTTTAGCCTCCAGTGTTCCTCCTCCGTCGATGGGTGTTGATCCTCTAATCCCTGTGTCAGCTGATCTAGACGATTCTGCGCGTCCTCCTGATTCCTCCGTGCCTCTGCCGCTTGGAGCTGTAGAGCTGCTGCATCCTGTTCCAGTTGGGCGATGTTCCTTTCGCCCAGTTTACGCTGGATGATGAGGTTGTGAGCGATGGCACCTGTGATCTTGGCTATATCCTTGTGACTGTAGCTCCTCGTTGGGTCGAGGGCTATGAACTTGTTCAGGGTGCCGTCGAGTTGCTCTCTTTCCAAGTGTTGCAGTTCATTGGCGAGGTTGGGCAGGAGTTCAGATGTCACAGCGCTGAGCCAGGCCTCTAGCTGGTCCCAGTGGTTGACAGGGCTTGGTGATCTGGACATGTTGACACACTGATAGAAGAGAAAACACAAAGAGCCAATGCGAGTCCGCACAGTTCAACGAGCTACGGCAATAAAAAAGGTATATATATATATATATATATATATATATATATATATATATATATGTGTGGGCTATGAGCTTATTATCAGGGCCTTTCTCCAGCGGCACAGATAATCAGTGTGGGGGGAAAAAGAAAGGGAAAAAGTTTAGTAATTTGTCGCTTTGTTAAAACCTATAGGTCGCCTTGGACATTTGGTTTATCGAGCGTATTACTAATGAATTCTCCTTATGGTTTGTGCAGTTTTGCTCTTTCAGCCCAAAATAAAGTGAATCAAAATAATTAAAATTAATTAATTATAATGATTAAAATAAAATAAAACAAAATAAAATAAAGAATTAGGAGGATAGGTTGCTTGAAATGAAATAGGACTGGAAAAGAGAGGAAAGAAAAACAAAAAAAATAAAAAAATAAAATAAATAAAATGAAAATAATACTAATAAAATAAAATGAAAATGGGAATTGAGACAGCCAACAGACGAAGTCCTAAGGCTGGGAAAATGAAGAGGATAGGAGGTGGAAAAGGGGTTTCCTGTTTCAGCTTAGCAGGTTCTCTACCCTAGATTTGATGACAGGGCCTTACAGGGAGAGGGCACTATGGAGTCATGCGAGCTAGGGGAGTGGCTTAGCTAGAGTGGCTGGGCTAGACCCAACGTGAGAGGGATCTGGTGCCTCTAGTGGCTACAGAGGGGAGAAAAGTGCATCTCTTTTACACTAACACCTGTTGACTATTTAAGACAACCCAGGGTGGAACACAGAGACAAGGCGCTTCCCTGAGCACGCAGCCAAGAGTGCCGGGCCTTCTGCCCTCCCCACCTCGACCGCTCAACAGTCACGCCCTTCACACCGCCAGGCCGCACTCAAAGGTGTCACCCACCAACTGGCACTGCCGCTAGGGCTTTGTGTGTCAGCTGGCACGGTTAGCGATTGGAGTGCCCGGTGGCAGAGGTCGCACTGTGTCTTGCTGCCTAAGGTGCTAAAGGAGGGAGCTACCGCAGCACCCCGACTGTACACACTCGAGTCAGTTCAACGGGACCGGTCTCTTGTAGAACTCACCGCTGGCGAAGTCCTGATTCATCTATCAAGTGTTAGCTTTAAAGAGATGCACAGGGGCTTATCCTATTGCACCAGTTAAAACATAAATGAATTCACTGAGAATGGGACTTATGGGGCTGAATTCTATTCACAGTAAAGAATTGATTCAATTAAAATTTAAAATAAATCAAACTGCATTAAATTTAAATTTAAACTTAATTAAAATACAATCTCTACAATAGAAAAGAGAACAGGAAAGTAAGGAGCGAGAGAGAACAGCAAAAATGAAATAAAATAAAATAAAATAAAGAAATAATAAATTAATAAAGCCACAGCAATATTAATTATTATTTATCATTTAAGACCATAACCTTCAATATGTAGGAAATAAAACTACAAAGTAGTAGAATAACCTAGTTATTGAAGTAAGGTAAAAATTTCAAGTTTGACTCCTGTCATACACTTCCCAAAAGAGTTTATGAGAGGGCCAAACGAACTTTCCCCACCAGATGGCGATATTTCGCCCAACAAACAAAGAAAGCGGAAGTCAGGCTTAAAGTAAAGGAGAAGGAGAAGTGTTAGACACTCAAGACTGACATCTAGTGTTAGAACTAGGTAGTACGCTTTAAACTGACAAAGATTCGCTTCTATTCAACAATTACATCGGCGGCCGCTCCGTTGCTAAGACGACGGATGTAATTTGCTCATGTTTGCGCTGCCTATTTTAATTTTGGCTTAGTTACCGGGACACGCAATAAACAAAGAGTCCAACGTGCTTTATCGTACGTTGTGACTATAAATACTTGATCAAGTTTTCATCTCCTTAAAAAAAATTGAAGTCTTACCCTCGGTGCTTTCAATTAAAAAAAATCCACGTACGTGAATAAAATGGAAAAATACAATAGACAGCTTCTCTAATTGCAAATCATTTCCTGGAGATTTAACAAAAAGGCCTTATCAGATGGGAGTACTCACTCGACCACCGCTTCGCTCTAAATAAAGGAATTCTACTCTTTATTAGGCGGAATTAGACGGTAATGCAGCGTATCAAAGGGTTTTTAATACGGTTACCTTAAAGACTGCAGTAAACTATACATAACAGGGGCGCGAGTCTGTTACGTCCTGAAAATGATACAGGAAAATACATTTTCATTCATACAAATAAAGAACGAAATCAGTTATAGCTGATAGTTCTTTTTCATTCACACAATGCAAAACACATTTGACTTGTAACTGGTTTGCTCAGAAAATAATGTTTAAATCTGCCCGCGCGTTCTCCACCATTAATATGTAGCGATTCAGCGGGAGGAGGGGAATAAAGTTATTTGAAACAATATAAACCTCCGACTGTAATACTACGGGGATTCCCAAGGGAATCTTAGATTTTAGCTCAAAAGGGAATATTATGTATAACTAACTGTAATTAATTATACAAGTTTATCAGGTTTTACCTGGCGTAGCAGAATTAATAATAACAATTAATTAATATGTTCGTCCACCGAAGACATATATCCATAATCGTATATTAACGTCTAAGAAATGTTAATTTCATGGCCTTTAAAATTAACCTTCTTACTGATATACAATGCTACTCGCAGCGTGTAGCTGGATCAAAAGGCAGAAATAGTGACTTTAATTTCGTGAGCATTGAACACAGAAACAATTCAATTGTGAAAATGCAAAACCGGTTTATTAACTACAAAACGAAGTACACACAACGACTAACTAAACATACACATATACAATAACATAAAACATAGATGAGAAAGAAAAGACTGAAAAGCTAGAGAGAGAGTAAAAGATTGGCAAAAACACTATTGCTTAACATCTGCACAAACCATCGGAAAATCTCTAAGGATCGCCTTAATTTTCATAAGGGGTAAAGCTTAAACATCAGCGAGTAGAACAAGGTTAATACTTGCATTTGGCTCTTTATGATGTAGTACGACGTGTCTGGTGCGCGCGGGTGCGAGCAGAGAGAGAGAGAGAGAGAGAGAGAGATAATCCAGGTGTGCTCGTAAGTCCGTTTGGTTGTTCCGTATGGCGGAGTGTTCCGCGTAAATTGTCCGAACTCGAAGTGCAAAGTGCAAGCCAGGAAATTACTGTCCCGAAGAGTAGGACAGGGCTCAGAGAAAAGATGATGAATCCGAGGGACTCTGGGTGAGTCTCAGCGAGTTTCCAAACTGCGCTGACGGGTTACCTGAGTAACCGAGCGACTGAGCGCTCCTGGGTGATTGAGCGATTGAGCAACTGAGCAACTGAGCAACGATGGCTTGGACGATAGGCCGTTTTGACCTTTCACGCGCCCAGCCCATTTTAGGTGAAATGACCAATGTACGAAGTGTTCGATCGCGCGGGAAACAAGCCTTTGTTCTTTCAGACATCACATTTGCGTAAATGCCAAATGATAAAAGTTTGTTTCCATAACTCTTCAAATCGATATTAAATGACATTGATGCGGCTTATGGTAATATGATACATAGAAATGATTAGGAAATAAAGAGTGGATTAATTTGATACTAGACAAGACATGGGTTTAAGATCACGTTGAATAATAATTTCATACCTAAGATATGAACCATGCTACAGTGAACAAAATCTAACTAGAGTGTTAACACACAGTTACATCACACATACACGATCATGCAGTAAAGGGATATAAAATATATACACATTTAAACAGCTCATTGTGATCTTTAAATGTGGTTTCATCAGAGACATATAGTCCGTGCCCCCCCCTGCTGTGTCTCTGGCGACTGTGGACTCTGGTGGAATTCCTTTGAACTTCCTTTGAAGACGGCATTTGTTTTAATTGTCGCCCACTTTACAGCCTTGATAGGTGATAGAGGAGACAGGGTTATCTAATTATCACAATTTTAGGGCTGTTGAAATCCAGATGCCAAATGGCCCCAATCTGACTCCGAGCCATTTGCTACACCATCCACCATTCTGATAACGTATCTGGTTGTTTTATTAAATTGTTTCAGTTCTTACACTCAACAACAGTAAAGCCATATATATATATATATATATATCAAATACAAAAACAACTTTGCAAAAGTATAGCTATCACACAGTCATTTTGAAAATGACCCTGACGAACGGCCCCTAAAGCTTATGACAAAGCATACAATGTATTATTGAGATCAGGCAATATACTCAAATTCCTTATTGTGGATTTTAGGTGCAATTTTCCGTTATGTCCACTAGATGGCAGAAGAGGATCAATCACTGGCTGACATTTGAACTCACAGAAAACACAGAAGATGATTACTCTTAAACTAATTCTACTATTAATAGAAATCTGTTCACATTTAAAGGTGCAGTGTGTTATTTTTAGAAGGATCTCTTGACAGAAATGCAAAATGATATACAAAACTATATTATCAGGGGTGTATAAAGACCTTTCATAATGAACCGGTATGTGTTTATTAGCTTAGAACGAGACCTTTTTATCTACAAACACCAAGGTCCCCTTACATGGAAGTCAACATTTTGTGGCGCCATTTTTCTACAGACGGACACATTTTTTACTAAGTTGTCTCCGACGATGACATGTTTGTCTGGTGGCGGCTACCGTAGCTTCTCTATGTGTTTCAAAAGCGAGGGGTGAGCAGTGGACTAAGCCATTGGTTGCATTTCGTGACCTCACCACTAGATGCCACTAAAATGTACACACTGCACCTTTAACTTCATGATTTTACTGTTATAATATTAAAATCAAATTTAGTGAAAGACTACCACTTCAATTGTTCTGAGTTGTCGGTTTTATCACTCATGTCACTTTATGATAGCTGTGAAACGTGAACATAATTTTGGAGGCACTTACACGACATTTGCAGTAAGAATTATATTTTTATGTTTTTTATAAAAAAAACTACATACAAAATGAGTGTGTAACCATGTCAGTATTAAGTCTTGTTCTTTAACAGTCTTGTTTCTCCTTTCTGAGGTAAACGTGTATGTGTATAATATACAATGCAGAATATCTATATGGCCATGTCCTTAAACGTCTTGTGATCCCAAATAGCTTGAACCCCGCTAATCGCTGCTTGCAGCTATATTATTATTATTAGGGTTTCGAGCACGAAGTGCTGAAAACCTATTGTATTTGTCTGTTTTATTATTATTATTATTATTATTATTATTATTATTATTATTTTTCCGCCATAAAACGCGTCGCCCAGCACAAACCGTAAGTCGTAGAAACTTGCCACTTGGTCAACTGGTTGTATATTAGCAGGCTACTCAGATACAGTGAATCAGCCATATCGGCCCATAGGTGGCGCTATAGCAATGCCCGACGCGTTGGGGCTCATAACTCCTAAACCGGACAACCTACACTCAAGTGTTTGGTATCATTGGAATCCCTGGCTCCAAACTTAAAAAATGTATATCTCCGATTTCATTTCCGGTATGCAAATTTTTTCGCTAATTTGCATAATATGCATTTCAAGCCAAAATGAACTAGTCCTAGGTTTTTCGCCCGATCGGAATCGTTCCAAAGCAGGAGAAATCTGTGGAGTGAGTAGGTAAATAATTATCGAACAGAATGTGTAATTTCGCTTCAGTGTCACTAAGGGGCGCCAAAATTCAATACCGGAAGTAGACTATCTCCAGGAAAATGGCTATAACTCGTGAACGGTTAGAGATATCTTAACGCGGTTTGGTACACATGTGTATCAGCTCACTCCGGGGTCACAGGAAAAAATACGCGGATTTTGGCCACTAGGTGGCGCTATAACAGGCTTGAGCACGGAAATGGCTATTACTACACAACCGTAAGCCCAATACACTTAATATTTTGTTCTGTGTGTCTTTGTGCAATGTACCATGAGGGTCTAGAAGGACATTGGCGTATCTCCAAAAACATGGCTGTCATCGGCCAATGAAGATTGAGGACTGATTTGAAAGGGTTAACAAGAGTCGATCGGAACAAAACGCACTGTGCTTCTTCGTGTACTGCTCTTGAAGGCCTGTAAGAATTACGGTGTCATTTGGCCACTAGGGGGCGTAATACCGTATTTTGGTGCCTGTATCACGTGACGTTTGACATACACACACAAACATGACATCATATGATAGATCGGCTCATGACGAAAAACTTTGCCTCTTGAAGCGTTGCTGTCAATCAAACGGTTCGTTAGTTATTGGAGATAACGTTCAAACCTACTTTTGCGAACTAGTCCTAGGTTTTTCGTCCGATCTGAACCTAACCAAGGCTGATTGACTCTGTGGAGTGTGAATATGAATAATTATCAAAAAAAAGTTGAAATTTGTATTCATACACGCGAGGAGTGGCCAAAAACCGAACTGGGCGGAGCTTAGAACATTTAAACGGCCATAACTCGAGAGGGGTTTGTGATATCATCATGGGGCTTGAATAATATGTGTAGGCCATCGGTCTAAGGTCGTGATATAAAAAGCTCGCCGATCGGACACTAGATGGCGCTATAACGGGGAAAATGGCACTAAATACTGTGATTATGCAATAGTTACAACTTTTACGCCTATAACTTTATCTGTGGTCAAGAGATTTTCATGGGAGTTGTTTTTTTAGCATCCTGAATTGTTGCCGAGTCCAACGATACCAAGCATGCCAGGTTTCGCCTTACAGTTAGTTCTGCACAGGAAAATAGCGCTTAAAAAACACGCGCGAATAACTCCGCGAGGGTTATTCTGATCAACTCGAAACGACCATAGGAAGAACATTGCATTACCTTCTGAACAAAAAAGTCTATTGGCATTATGTTAAAATTTCCATCAGAAATGGCCGAAAATTACAAAAAACGAAAAATTACCTCAAAATGTGTCGTTTTTTACACATAAATGGTTATACCTCCGCAACGAAATGACTTTTTTCACCAGATTTGATACGCTGATGTTTGAGAAGAGTCTGGGGCAATACAAAAAAAATGGTATGCCTGCACCACTAGTTGGCCTCATAATTGAACAAAACCTTTGACGTTGATCGAGCCCAATGGTCTTACAACTGTTTTTTACTAAACTAAAGTGTGCAGCCATGATACTAGCTAGATGTAACAAAGTCATGACCTGACGTTGCATGCACAATTTTGTCATAGCGCCATCCTGTGGTTATTTGTTATTTTCACTTAAAAGTGAGTAGAGAGCGGAGAGATTTCACTGAATGAGAGCCGTTTTTTGCTGATAACTAATGTATTTAAGGTTGTATCTTCGCCAAACGTATGCGTAATGACACGGTACTTGGTAATTCTGATGGCAGTCAGGGCCTGAGGGAGCCTGCAGTTTCGTTGCACCGCCACCTAGTGGTCGGACGCATATTTTACACGCCTAGAACTTTGGCTGCAGTTACCGTATTTTCATGGGACTTTTTTCACAGGAGTCCTGAATTGTTGCAGAGTCCAACGATACCAAACATGCCAGGTTTTGCCTTATGCTTAGTCCTGGAGTTATCAGAACAAATTCAAGGAGGACATTAAATAAGTCAAGCATTATCTTTCCAGCTGTGTTTGCTGTCCACTGTAGGTCCTTGCGGTTTGTTGCGTTGCTGTGTGGGTGCCTTATGTGCACGTCTGCAGTCTGTTTACACCATTGCACCATACCACGACTCAATGGCCTTGTAGTTCAACTAAACACGGCCATTTCTGAATTGTATGTTACGGTATAAATCTGAAAAACTTTTTCTCGTTAACAAATTATCGGAATGACTTAACATTAAGGATGTGACCTATTTGTCCTATAGGTGCACCTGTGTGTAAGCATACATAGTCTGTATGAACCGTTTCTGACCATCTCTTTCGTTTTTCTGGATGCGATGTGGTGTATCAGCCTGGTCGACGACGTCTGACGTCTCTGATGTGCTTTAATGCTCGAAACCCGGTAAATGCTGCTTGCAGCTTTAATTATTATTTATTATTTTTCCACGGTAAAACGCGTTGCCCAGGCCAAACCGTAAGTCGTAGAAACTTGCCACTTGGTCAACTGGTTGTATATTAGCAGGCTACTCAGATACAGTGAATCAGCCAAATCGGCCCATAGGTGGCGCTATAGCAATGCTCGACGTGTTGGGGCTCATAACTCCTAAACCGGACATCATACACTCAAGTGTTTGGTCTCATTGTAATCCCTGGCTCCAAACTTAAAAAATGTATATCTCCGATTTCATTTCCGGTATGCAAATTTTTCCGCTAATTTGCATAATATACATTTCAAGCCAAAATGAACTAGTCCTAGGTTTTTCGCCCGATCAGAACCGTTCCAATGCAGGAGAAATCTGTGGAGTGAGTAGGTAAATAATTATCGAACAGAATTTGAAATTACGCTTTAGGGTCACTAAGGGGCGCCAAAACTCCATACAGGAAGTAGCCTACCATCAATGAAATGGCTATAACTGGTGAACGGTTTGAGATATCTTAACGAGGTTTGGTACACATGTGTACTAGCTCAGTCCGGGGTCACAGTAAAAAAGATGCAGATTTTGGCCACTAGGTGGCGCTATAACAGGCTTGAGCTCGGGAATGGCTATTACTACACAACCGTTAGCCCGATACACTTAATATTTTGTATGGTGTGTCTTTGTGCAATGTACCATGAGGGTCTAGAAGGACATTGGTGTTTCTCCAAAAACATGGCCGTCATCAGCCAATGAATGTTGAGGACTGATTTGACAGGGTTAACGGAGGTCGATCGAAAAGAAATGCACTGTGCTTCTTCGTGTACTGCTCCTGAAGGCCTGTAAGATTTGTGGTGTAATTTGGCCACTAGGGGGCGTAATACCGTATTTCGGTGCCTGTATCACGTGACGTTTGACATACACACACAAACATGACATCATATGATAGATCGGCTCATGACGAAAAACTTTGCCTCTTGAAGCATTGCTGTCAATCAAACGGTTCGTTAGTTATTGACGATAACATTCAAATATACTTTTGCGAACTAGTCCTAGGTTTTTTGCCCGATCCGAACCTAACCAAGGCTGATTGATTCTGTGGAGTGTGAATATGAATAATTATCGAAAAAAAGTTGAAATTTGTATTCAAACATGCAAGGAGTGGCCAAAAACCGAACTGCGCGGAGCTTAAAACATTTAAACGGCCATAACTCGAGAGGCGTTTGAGATATCATCATAGGGCTTGAATCATATGTGTAGGCCATCGGTCTAATGTCGTGATATAAAAATCTCGCCGATCGGACACTAGATGACGCTATAACGGGGAAAATGGCACTAAATACTGTGATAATGCAATGGTTCCAACTTTCACGCCTATAACTTTAACTGTGGTCAAGAGATTTTCATGTGAGTTGTTTTTTTTAGCATCCTGAATTGTTTCCGAGTCCTACGATACCAAGCATGCCAGGTTTCGCCTTACAGTTAGTTCTGCACAGGAAAATAGCGCTTAAAAAACACGCGCGAATAACTCCGCGAGGGTTATTCCGATCGACTCGAAACGACCATAGGAAGAACATTGCATTACCTTCTGAACAAAAAAGTCTATTCGCGTTATGTTAAAATTTTTATCAGAAATGGCCGAAAATTACAAAAAACGAAAAATTACCCCAAAATTTGTCGTTTTTACACATAAATGGTTATATCTCTGCAACGAAATGACATTTTTTCACCAGATTTGATACACTGATGTCTGAGCAGAGTCTGAGGCAGTACCCAAAAAATAATATGCCTGCACCACTAGTTGGCCTCATAATTGAACAAAACCTTTGACATTGAGCGAGCCCAATGGTCTTACAACAGTTTTTTCACTAAACTGAAGTGTTTAGCCATGATACTAGCTAGATGTAACAAAGGTATGACCTGACGTTGCATGCACAATTTTGTCGTAGCGCCACCCTGTGCTTATTTGTTATTTTCACTTAGAAGTGAGTAGAGAGCGGAGAGATTTCACTGAATGAGAGCCGTTTTCTTGCTGATAACTAATGTATTTAAGGTTGTATCTTCACCAAACGTATGCGTAATGACATTGTACTCGGTAATTCTGATGGCAGTCAGGACCTGAGGGAGCCTGCAGTTTCGGACGCATATTTTACATGCCTACAACTTTGGCTGCAGTCACCGTATTTTCATGGGACTTTTTTCACAGGAGTCCTGAATTGTTGCAGAGTCCAACGATACCAAACATGCCCGGTTTTGCCTTGTGCTTAGTCCTGGGGTCAAGGCCGCCTTAATGCACGGGCTTACCTGGGCTGAAGCCCAGGGGCCTCCCAAGTTCAAGGGCCTCCCAAGTTTGCGTTCATGATGAGCTGAAAAGGTCATATTGTTTTGTAACTTGTCAGGTTTTCTGTCAATCACTCTAATTGCACGTTACATGGCTGCTGATTGGTCCGTTGTAACTTAACGTGAAATAAAATGTTAGACGTAACATATTTTTTATTCCGCGTGATGTAATTAAGTGCGCGTTGTCAACTTGACATTCCTGCATGTTAGACTGAGTGTGACAGAGAAACGGGAAATAATCCACCAACAAATGAAAGAGTAATTTCTGAAATTTCATAATAAGCACTGAGGTGCAGGTCTCTCTCTCTTTCGCGCGCGCGCTCGCTCTTTTGCTCTCTCTGTGCTCGTGCAGCTGTCTGAGTCTCTGGCATGCAGAAGTCTCTCCAAACGTGCACAAGAAACTGTGCCGCTAAATTAAGAAAGGAGTTCCCGCACATAATGCTGTTAGTTGTTATAAAGTTTAAGTTTACTCGCGTTTATATCAGTGACGCGTGCGCAGCTGGAGCGATGTTTGACGCGACGTTAGCTCACAGTACACACATCTGTTGGTTTAGAAAGACGAGAAAGAGACGCAACGGTAAAGGTGCAAGTCTAAGAAAGTAAAGAGCGACTAGACCATCTCAAATGATCATCCCCTGATAGCACCATTATAATCTCATTATCTTAAGATCTTATATACAGGTATGTTCCCTGTCTGTCTTGTGCATATTCATACTTGGTCGTTTTACATGCTTATGTATGCATAAATACTAAATACAATGCATACTATATCTTCAATAGCCTACAAAATAAATAACTGATTAAAAAACAAGATTCTGTCTAAAGACTTATCTTTTGTTATCATTAATGCATTTAACAAGATTCTGTCTATAAAGACTTATCTTTTGTTATCATTAATGCATTTTCACTTTAAAACTAACTTTAACTTATTATATTTTTAAAACTGTGGTGAGCATTTAGTTGTGAGTGGCAATTTTCTGCAAATTTGTATTTTCCAAAAACTATATAAATATAAAGCTTATAAACATATATACTTTCACACATTTTGGTTTTATTATCACCACATGTTGCTGTGTGTGGTTGTTAAATAAAGTGTCTTGTGTTTATGCTCAAGTGGGCTCAGTGATATGTTAATAACAATATTATGGTGTTTTCTGGCTCAAAGAGGGAAAACTCACTGTTGTATGTCTCGAAAGAAACTAATGCATTTTGTGATGTACCTAGATATTACACTTTAAAAAAAAATTAGACTATAAATCGAGGGGAAGGGGGGCCTACAAAACCTCTTAGCCCCGGGGCCTCACATTAGGTTAAGGCGGCCCTGCCTGGGGTTATCATAACACAATTCAGGAGGACATTAAATAAGTCAAGCATTATCTTTCCAGCTGTGTTTGATGTTCACTGTAGGTCCTTGCGGTCTGCTGCGCTGCTGTGTTTGTTTCTTATGTACACTTGTGCAGTCTGTTTGCACCATTGCACCATACCACGACTCAATGGCCTTGTAGTTCAACTAAACACGGCCATTTCTGAATTGTATGTTACGTTATAAATCTGAAAAACTAATTCTCCTTAACAAATTATCCTCATAACGTCACATTAAGGACATTACATGTTTGTCTTATAGGTGCACCTGTGTGTAAGCATACATAGTCTGTATGATCCTTTTTTGACCATCTCTTTAATTTTCTGAAGCGAGGTGGTCTAACATTCATTGTGGCTGTGTTCGGGTTTAACTGCTCCGCCTGGTAAGCGAAGTGTGAGGTTTTTGACGTTGCCTTAAAGCTCGAAACCCGGCAATTGCTGCTTGCAGCTATATTTAGGGTTTTGAGCACGAAGTGCTTAAAAACCTATTGTATTTGTCTGTTTTATTATTATTATTATTTATTATTTTTCCACTGTAAAACGCGTTGCCCAGGCCAAACCGTAAGTCGTAGAAACTTGCCACTTGGTCAACTGGTTGTATATTAGCAGGCTACTCAGATACAGTGAATCAGCCAAATCGGCCCATAGGTGGCGCTATAGCAATGCTCGACGTGTTGGGGCTCATAACTCCTAAACCGGACATCATACACTCAAGTGTTTGGTCTCATTGTAATCCCTGGCTCCAAACTTAAAAAATGTATATCTCCGATTTCATTTCCGGTATGCAAATTTTTCCGCTAATTTGCATAATATACATTTCAAGCCAAAATGAACTAGTCCTAGGTTTTTCGCCCGATCCGAACCGTTCCAATACAGGAGAAATCTGTGGAGTGAGTAGGTAAATAATTATCGAACAGAATTTGAAATTACGCTTTAGGGTCACTAAGGGGCGCCAAAACTCCATACAGGAAGTAGCCTACCATCAATGAAATGGCTATAACTGGTGAACGGTTTGAGATATCTTAACGAGGTTTGGTACACATGTGTACTAGCTCAGTCCGGGGTCACAGTAAAAAAGATGCAGATATTGGCCACTAGGTGGCGCTATAACAGGCTTGAGCTCGGGAATGGCTATTACTACACAACCGTTAGCCCGATACACTTAATATTTTGTATGGTGTGTCTTTGTGCAATGTACCATGAGGGTCTAGAAGGACATTGGTGTTTCTCCAAAAACATGGCCGTCATCAGCCAATGAATGTTGAGGACTGATTTGACAGGGTTAACGGAGGTCGATCGGAAAGAAATGCACTGTGCTTCTTCGTGTACTGCTCCTGAAGGCCTGTAAGATTTGTGGTGTAATTTGGCCACTAGGGGGCGTAATACCGTATTTCGGTGCCTGTATCACGTGACGTTTGACATACACACACAAACATGACATCATATGATAGATCGGCTCATGACGAAAAACTTTGCCTCTTGAAGCATTGCTGTCAATCAAACGGTTCGTTAGTTATTGACGATAACATTCAAATATACTTTTGCGAACTAGTCCTAGGTTTTTTGCCCGATCCGAACCTAACCAAGGCTGATTGATTCTGTGGAGTGTGAATATGAATAATTATCGAAAAAAAGTTGAAATTTGTATTCAAACATGCAAGGAGTGGCCAAAAACCGAACTGGGCGGAGCTTAAAACATTTAAACGGCCATAACTCGAGAGGCGTTTGAGATATCATCATAGGGCTTGAATCATATGTGTAGGCCATCGGTCTAAGGTCGTGATATAAAAATCTCGCCGATCGGACACTAGATGGCGCTATAACGGGGAAAATGGCACTAAATACTGTGATTATGCAATGGTTCCAACTTTCACGCCTATAACTTTATCTGTGGTCAAGAGATTTTCATGGGAGTTGTTTTTTTTAGCATCCTGAATTGTTTCCGAGTCCTACGATACCAAGCATGCCAGGTTTCGCCTTACAGTTAGTTCTGCACAGGAAAATAGCGCTTAAAAAACACGCGTGAATAACTCCGCGAGGGTTATTCCGATCGACTCGAAACGACCATAGGAAGAACATTGCATTACCTTCTGAACAAAAAAGTCTATTGGCGTTATGTTAAAATTTTTATCAGAAATGGCCGAAAATTACAAAAAACGAAAAATTACCCCAAAATTTGTCGTTTTTACACATAAATGGTTATACCTCTGCAACGAAATGACATTTTTTCACCAGATTTGATACACTGATGTCTGAGCAGAGTCTGAGGCAATACCCAAAAAATAATATGCCTGCACCACTAGTTGGCCTCATAATTGAACAAAACCTTTGACATTGAGCGAGCCCAATGGTCTTACAACAGTTTTTTCACTAAACTGAAGTGTTTAGCCATGATACTAGCTAGATGTAACAAAGGTATGACCTGACGTTGCATGCACAATTTTGTCGTAGCGCCACCCTGTGCTTATTTGTTATTTTCACTTAGAAGTGAATAGAGAGCGGAGAGATTTCACTGAATGAGAGCCGTTTTCTTGCTGATAACTAATGTATTTAAGGTTGTATCTTCACCAAACGTATGCGTAATGACATGGTACTCGGTAATTCTGATGGCTGTCAGGACCTGAGGGAGCCTGCAGTTTCGGACGCATATTTTACATGCCTACAACTTTGGCTGCAGTCACCGTATTTTCATGGGACTTTTTTCACAGGAGTCCTGAATTGTTGCAGAGTCCAACGATACCAAACATGCCCGGTTTTGCCTTGTGCTTAGTCCTGGGGTCAAGGCCGCCTTAATGCACGGGCTTACCTGGGCTGAAGCCCAGGGGCCTCCCAAGTTCAAGGGCCTCCCAAGTTTGCGTTCATGATGAGCTGAAAAGGTCATATTGTTTTGTAACTTGTCAGGTTTTCTGTCAATCACTCTAATTGCACGTTACATGGCTGCTGATTGGTCCGTTGTAACTTAACGTGAAATAAAATGTTAGACGTAACATATTTTTTATTCCGCGTGATGTAATTAAGTGCGCGTTGTCAACTTGACATTCCTGCATGTTAGACTGAGTGTGACAGAGAAACGGGAAATAATCCACCAACAAATGTAAGAGTAATTTCTGAAATTTCATAATAAGCACTGAGGTGC
Organism: Paramisgurnus dabryanus; assembly: GCF_030506205.2. Taxonomy (NCBI): domain Eukaryota; kingdom Metazoa; phylum Chordata; class Actinopteri; order Cypriniformes; family Cobitidae; genus Paramisgurnus; species Paramisgurnus dabryanus. The sequence goes on from NC_133337.1 coordinate 23,948,646, forward strand.
AGGTCTCTCTCTCTTTCGCGCGCACGCTCGCTCGTTTGCTCTCTCTGTGCTCGTGCAGCTGTCTGAGTCTCTGGCATGCAGAAGTCTCTCCAAATGTGCACAAGAAACTGTGCCGCTAAATAAAGAAAGGAGTTCCCGCACATAATGCTGTTAGTTGTTATAAAGTTTAAGTTTACTCGCGTTTATATCAGTGACGCGTGCGCAGCTGGAGCGATGTTTGACGCGACGTTAGCTCACAGTACACACATCTGTTGGTTTAGAAAGACGAGAAAGAGACGCAACGGTAAAGGTGCAAGTCTAAGAAAGTAAAGAGCGACTAGACCATCTCAAATGATCATCCCCTGATAGCACCATTATAATCTCATTATCTTAAGATCTTATATACAGGTATGTTCCCTGTCTGTCTTGTGCATATTCATACTTGGTCGTTTTACATGCTTATGTATGCATAAATACTAAATACAATGCATACTATATCTTCAATAGCCTACAAAATAAATAACTGATTAAAAAACAAGATTCTGTCTAAAGACTTATCTTTTGTTATCATTAATGCATTTAACAAGATTCTGTCTATAAAGACTTATCTTTTGTTATCATTAATGCATTTTCACTTTAAAACTAACTTTAACTTATTATATTTTTAAAACTGTGGTGAGCATTTAGTTGTGAGTGGCAATTTTCTGCAAATTTGTATTTTCCAAAAACTATATAAATATAAAGCTTATAAACATATATACTTTCAAACATTTTGGTTTTATTATCACCACATGTTGCTGTGTGTGGTTGTTAAATAAAGTGTCTTGTGTTTATGCTCAAGTGGGCTCAGTGATATGTTAATAACAATATTATGGTGTTTTCTGGCTCAAAGAGGGAAACTCACTGTTGTATGTCTCGAAAGAAACTAATGCATTTTGTGATGTACCTAGATATTACACTTAAAAAAAAATTAGACTAAAAATCGAGTGGAAGGGGGGCCTACAAAACCTCTTAGCCCCGGGGCATCACATTAGGTTAAGGCGGTTGACCCGACCCCTGCCTGGGGTTATCATAACACAATTCAGGAGGACATTAAATAAGTCAAGCATTATCTTTCCAGCTGTGTTTGCTGTTCACTGTAGGTCCTTGCGGTCTGCTGCGCTGCTGTGTTTGTTTCTTATGTACACTTGTGCAGTCTGTTTGCACCATTGCACCATACCACGACTCAATGGCCTTGTAGTTCAACTAAACACGGCCATTTCTGAATTGTATGTTACGTTATAAATCTGAAAAACTAATTCTCCTTAACAAATTATCCTCATAACGTCACATTAAGGACATTACATGTTTGTCTTATAGGTGCACCTGTGTGTAAGCATACATAGTCTGTATGATCTTTTTTTGACCATCTCTTTCATTTTCTGAAGCGAGGTGGTCTAACATTCATTGTGGCTGTGTTCGGGTTTAACTGCTCAGCCTGGTAAGCGAAGTGTGAGGTTTTTGACATTGCCTTAAAGCTCGAAACCCGGCAATTGCTGCTTGCAGCTATATTTAGGGTTTCGAGCACGAAGTGCTGAAAACCTATTGTATTTGTCTGTTTTATTATTATTATTATTATTATTATTATTATTATTATTTTTCCGCCATAAAACGCGTCGCCCAGCACAAACCGTAAGTCGTAGAAACTTGCCACTTGGTCAACTGGTTGTATATTAGCAGGCTACTCAGATACAGTGAATCAGCCAAATCGGCCCATAGGTGGCGCTATAGCAATGCCCGACGCGTTGGGGCTCATAACTCCTAAACCGGACATCCTACACTCAAGTGTTTGGTATCATTGTAATCCTTGGCTCCAAACTTAAAAAATGTATATCTCCGATTTCATTTCCGGTATGCAAATTTTTTCGCTAATTTGCATAATATGCATTTCAAGCCAAACTGAACTAGTCCTAGGTTTTTCGCCCGATCGGAATCGTTCCAACGCAGGAGAAATCTGTGGAGTGAGTAGGTAAATAATTATCGAACAGAATGTGTAATTTCGCTTCAGTGTCACTAAGGGGCGCCAAAATTCAATACCGGAAGTAGACTATCTCCAGGAAAATGGCTATAACTCGTGAACGGTTAGAGATATCTTAACGCGGTTTGGTACACATGTGTATCAGCTCACTCCGGGGTCACAGGAAAAAATACGCGGATTTTGGCCACTAGGTGGCGCTATAATAAGCTTGAGGGTCGAAAATGGCTATCACTACACAACCGTAAGCCCGATACACTTCATATTTGGTATGGTGTGTCTTTGTACAATGTACCATGAGGTTCTAGAAGGACATTGGCGTATCTGCAAAAACATGGCCGTCATCGGCCAATGAAGTGTGAGGGCTGATTTGACAGGGTTAACGAAGGTCGATCGGAACGACACTCACTGTGCTTGTTCGTGTACTGCTCTAGAAGGTCTGTAAGAATTATGGTGTCATTTGGCCACTAGGGGGCGTAATACCGTATGTCGGTGCCTGTATCACGTGACGTTTGACATACATACACAAACATGACATCATATGATAGATCGGTTCATGACGAAAAACTTTGCCTCTTAAAGCGTTGTTGTCAATCAAACGGTTCGTTAGTTATTGGCGATAACGTTCAAACCTACTTTTGCGAACTAGTCCTAGGTTTTTCATCCGATCTGAACCTAACGAAAGCTGATTGATTCTGTGGAGTGGGAATATGAATAATTATCGAAAAAAAGTTGAAATTTGTATTCAAACATGCAAGGAGTGGCCAAAAACCGTACTGGGCGGAGCTTAAAACATTTAAACGGCCATAACTCGAGAGGCGTTTGAGATATCATCATGGGGCTTGAATCATATGTGTAGGCCATCGGTCTAAGGTCGTGATATAAAAAGCTCCCCGATTGGACACTAGATGGCGCTATAACGGGGAAAATAGCACTAAATACTGTGATTATGCAATGGTTGCAACTTTCACGCCTATAACTTTATCTGTGGTCAAGAGATTTTCATGGGAGTTAGTTTTTTAGCATCCTGAATTGTTTCCGAGTCCTACGATACCAAGCATGCCAGGTTTCGCCTTACGGTTAGTTCTGCACAGCAAAAATAGCACTTACAAAACATGCGCGAATAACTCTGCGAGGATTATTCCGATTGACTTTAAACGACCATAGGAAGAACATTGCATTACCTTCTGAACAAAAAAGTCTATTGGCGTTATGTTAAAATTTCTATCAGAAATGGCAGAAAATTGCAAAAAACGAAAAATTACCTCAAAATTTTGTGTTTTTTACACATAAATGGTTATACCTCCGCAACGAAATGACATTTTTTCACCAGATTTGATACGCTGATGGCTGAGCAGAGTCTGAGGCAATACCCAAAAAATAATATGCCTGTTCCACTCGTTGGCCTCATAATTGAACAAAACCTTTGACATTGAGCGAGCCCAATGGTCTTACAACTGTTTTTTTCACTAAACTAAAGTGTTCAGCCATGATACTAGCTAGATGTAACAAAGTCATGACCTGACGTTGCATGCACAATTTTGTCGTAGCGCCACCCTGTGGTTATTTGTTATTTTCACTTAAAAGTGAGTAGAGAGCAGAGAAATTTCACTGAATGAGAGCTGTTTTTTTGCTGATAGCTAATGTATTTAAGGTTGTATCTTCGCCAAACGTATGCGTAATGACACAGTACTTGGTAATTCTGATGGCAGTCAGGACCTGAGGGAGCCTGCAGTTTTGTTGCACCAACACGTAGTGGTCGGAAGCATATTTTAGAAACCTAAATCTTTGGCTGCAGTCACCGTATTTTCATGGGACTTTTTTCACAAGAGTCCTGAATTGTTGCAGAGTCCAACGATACCAAACATGCCAGGTTTTGCCTTATGCTTAGTCCTGGAGTTATCAGAACACAATTAAGGAGGACATTAAATAAGTCAAGCATTATCTTTTCAGCTGTGTTTGCTGTCCACTGTAGGTCCTTGCGGTTTGCTGCGCTGCTGTGTGTGTGCCTTATGTGCACGTCTGCAGTCTGTTTACACCATTGCACCATACCACGACTCAATGGCCTTGTAGTTCAACTAAACACGGCCATTTCTGAATTGTATGTTACGGTATAAATCTGAAAAACTAATTCTCGTTAACAAATTATCTGAATGACTTAACATTAAGGACGTGACATATTTGTCCTATAGGTGCACCTGTGTGTAAGCATACATAGTCTGTATGAACCGTTTCTGACCATCTCTTTCGTTTTTCTGCATGCGATGTGGTGTATCAGCCTGGTCGACGACGTCTGACGTCTCTGACGTGCTTTAATGCTCGAAACCCGGTAAATGCTGCTTGCAGCTTTAATTATTAGGGGTTCAAGCCCGAAGGGCTGAAACCCTATTGTATTTGTACTGATTTTTATTATTATTTATTATTAGGGGTTCAAGCCCGAAGGGCTGAAACCCTATTGTATTTGTACTGATTTTTATTATTATTATTATTATTATTATTATTATTATTATTATTATTATTTTTATTATTTTTCTTCTGCCGTAAAACGGATCGTGCAGACCAAACCGTAAGGCCTAGAGACTTGAGACTTGGCCAAATGGTAGGTCTCATTCGTGCGCGAAGATGACAGAGTGTCATCCCAATCGGCCTATGGGGGGCGCTACAGCGATGGCAAACGCGTTGATGCTCATAACTTCGACAATTCTTGTCCAAATGTCAAGTGTCTTATATTCCTGGATTCCTTGCGTCAAGACGAACAAAATGTATATCTCCGATTTCATTTCCGTCATTAAAAATTTTCCGCTATTTTTGATTTTGTCGAAATAAATAAAAACGAACTAGTCCTAGGTTTTTCGCTCGATCGGAATCGTTTCGGGGCTAAAATGTTCCTTGGAGTTCGAATATCAATAATTATTGAAAAAAAGTTGAACTTTCGACTCACGGTCGACATGCCACGCCCAAACGTCTGAAGTGTGCTCAGCCACTAGGGATTTATTGGATATAACTGCGGACAGGAATGAAGTATTAACACGACACTTGGTACTTGTGATGACAGTCATGGCCTGAGGTGGCATGCGTCGTTTCGTCACAGCGCCACCTAGTGGTCAGACGAATCATTTAAACGCTTATAACTTAGGCTGAGTTTAACATATTTTCATGCAACTTTTTTCTTTGGAGTCCTGAATTGTTGCCGAGTCCAACGATACCAAGCATGCCAGGTTTTGCTTTACGGTTGGTTCTGCACAGGAAAATAGCGCTTAAAAAACACGCGCGAATAACTCCGCGAGGGTTATTCCGATCGACTCGAAACGACCATAGGAAGAACATTGTATTACCTTCTGAACAAAAAGTTCTATTGGCGTTATGTTAAAATTTTCATCAGAAATGGCCGAAAATTGCAAAAAACGAAAAATTACCTCAAAATTTTGTGTTTTTACACATAAATGGTTATAACTCCGCAACGAAATGATATTTTTTCACCAGATTTGATACGCTGATGTCTGAGCACAGTCTGAGGCAATACAAAAAAAAATGGTATGCCTGCACCACTAGTTGGCCTCATAATTTAACAAAACCTATGACATTGAACAAACCCTATGGTCAAACAACTGTTTTTTCAATAAACTAAAGTGTACAGCCATGATACTAGCTAGATGTAACACAGTCATGACCTGAGATTCCATGCACGAGTTTGTCATAGCGCCACCTAGTGGTAATTTGTTATTTTCACTTAAAAATACTGTAACCTTACATTTAAAATCATGAGTCATCATGGATTATTCCTTTCATGGCTTTGAGTATAATCATTGATGGATTGCAAGTCACTCCCTAGCAACCAATGAGAATACCCTAGCAACCATTTAGCAAGCTGTATCTCTGTATCAGAACATCGTAGAGACGTGGGGTTCGGCTCTTTTGACTCATTAACCCTATTTTAACATTTTGTGACCCGAGTTTTGCCATTGCAAGCACCACAAACATTTCCTTCAGTGTTCTATTTGTCAATGTTCCGTGAGAAGAGAGGGAGACATTTCACTGAACGATAGCAATTTTTGCTAATAACTTTGAACACGTGTGTCTGGTATCTTATTTTTCATCATTTATTTTGTACAATGCAGCAAATCTACACAGCCATGCCCTTAAAGGTCTTAATGTCCCAAATCGCTTGAACCCCGGTAATCGCTGCTTGCAGCTATATTTAGGGGTTCAAGCCCGAAGGGCTGAAACCCTATTGTATTTGTATGGATTTTTATTATTATTATTATTATTAGGGGTTCAAGCCCGAAGGGCTGAAACCCTATTGTATTTGTACTGATTTTTATTATTATTATTATTATTATTATTATTATTATTATTATTATTATTTTTCTTCTGCCGTAAAACGGATCGTGCAGACCAAACCGTAAGGCCTAGAGACTTGAGACTTGGCCAAATGGTAGGTCTCATTCGTGCGCGAAGATGACAGAGTGTCATCCCAATCGGCCTATGGGGGGCGCTACAGCGATGGCAAACGCGTTGATGCTCATAACTTCGACAATTCTTGTCCAAATGTCAAGTGTCTTATATTCCTGGATTCCTTGCGTCAAGACGAACAAAATGTATATCTCCGATTTCATTTCCGTCATTAAAAATTTTCCGCTATTTTTGATTTTGTCGAAAAAAATAAAAACGAACTAGTCCTAGGTTTTTCGCTCGATCGGAATCGTTTCGGTGCTAAAATGTTCCTTGGAGTTCGAATATCAATAATTATTGAAAAAAAGTTGAACTTTCGACTTACGGTCGACATGCCACGCCCAAACGTTTGAAGTGTGCGCAGCCACTAGGGATTTATTGGATATAACTGCGGACAGGAATGAAGTATTAACACGACACTTGGTACTTGTGATGACAGTCATGGCCTGAGGTGGCATGCGTCGTTTCGTCACAGCGCCACCTAGTGGTCAGACGAATCATTTAAACGCTTATAACTTAGGCTGAGTTTAACATATTTTCATGCAACTTTTTTCTTTGGAGTCCTGAATTGTTGCCGAGTCCAACGATACCAAGCATGCCAGGTTTTGCTTTACGGTTGGTTCTGCACAGGAAAATAGCGCTTAAAAAACACGCGCGAATAACTCCGCGAGGGTTATTCCGATCGACTCGAAACGACCATAGGAAGAACATTGTATTACCTTCTGAACAAAAAGTTCTATTGGCGTTATGTTAAAATTTTCATCAGAAATGGCCGAAAATTGCAAAAAACGAAAAATTACCTCAAAATTTTGTGTTTTTACACATAAATGGTTATAACTCCGCAACGAAATTTTATTTTTTCACCAGATTTGATACGCTGATGTCTGAGCACAGTCTGAGGCAATACAAAAAAAAATGGTATGCCTGCACCACTAGTTGGCCTCATAATTTAACAAAACCTATGACATTGAGCAAACCCTATGGTCAAACAACTGTTTTTTCAATAAACTAAAGTGTACAGCCATGATACTAGCTAGATGTAACACAGTCATGACCTGAGATTCCATGCACGAGTTTGTCATAGCGCCACCTAGTGGTAATTTGTTATTTTCACTTAAAAATACTGTAACCTTACATTTAAAATCATGAGTCATCATGGATTATTCCTTTCATGGCTTTGAGTATAATCATTGATGGATTGCAAGTCACTCCCTAGCAACCAATGAGAATACCCTAGCAACCATTTAGCAAGCTGTATCTCTGTATCAGAACATCGTAGAGACGTGGGGTTCGGCTCTTTTGACTCATTAACCCTATTTTAACATTTTGTGACCCGAGTTTTGCCATTGCAAGCACCACAAACATTTCCTTCAGTGTTCTATTTGTCAATGTTCCGTGAGAAGAGAGGGAGACATTTCACTGAACGATAGCAATTTTTGCTAATAACTTTGAACACGTGTGTCTGGTATCTTATTTTTCATCATTTATTTTGTACAATGCAGCAAATCTACACAGCCATGCCCTTAATGGTCTTAATGTCCCAAATCGCTTGAACCCCGGTAATCGCTGCTTGCAGCTATATTTATTATTATTATTATTATTTTTCCGCCATAAAACGCGTCGCCCAGCACAAACCGTAAGTCGTAGAAACTTGCCACTTGGTCAACTGGTTGTATATTAGCAGGCTACTCAGATACAGTGAATCAGCCAAATCGGCCCATAGGTGGCGCTATAGCAATGCCCGACGCGTTGGGGCTCATAACTCCTAAACCGGACATCCTACACTCAAGTGTTTGGTATCATTGTAATCCCTGGCTCCAAACTTAAAAAATGTATATCTCCGATTTCATTTCCGTCATGAAAAATTTTCCGCTATTTTCGATTTTGTCGAAAAAAATAAAAACGAACTAGTCCTAGGTTTTTCGCCCGATCGGAATCATTCCAGTGCTAAAATGTTCCTTGGAGTTTGAATATCAATAATTATCAAAAAAAAGTTGAACTTTCGACTCATGGTCAACATGCCACGCCCACACGTCTGAATTGTGGGCAGGCACTAGAACATTATTGGCTATAACTGGGGACAGGAATGAAGTATCAACACGACACTTGGTACTTGTGATGAGAGTCATGGCCTGAGGTTTCATGCATCGTTTCGTCACAGCGCCACCTAGTGGTCATACGAATCGAATAATGCTTATAACTTAGGCTGAGTTTAACGTATTTTCATGCGACGTTTTTCCTTGGACTCCTGAATTGTTGCCGAGTCCAATGATACCAAGCATGCCAGGTTTTGCTTTACGGTTGGTTCTGCACAGGAAAATAGCACTTAAAAAACATGCGCGAATAACTCCGCGAGGGTTCATCCGATCGACTCGAAACAACCATAGGAAGAATATTGTATTACCTTCTGAACAAAAAGTTCTATTGGCATTATGTTAAAATTTCCATCAGAAATGGCCGAAAATTGCAAAAAACGAAAAATTTACTCCAAATTTTGTGTTTTTTACACATAAATGGTTATAACTCCGCAACGAAATGATTTTTTTTACCAGATTTGATACGCTGATGTCTGAGCAGAGTCTGAGGCAATACAAAAAAAATGGTATGCCTGCACCACTAGTTGGCCTCATAATTGAACAAAACCTTTGACGTTGAGCTAGCACAATGGTCATACAACAGTTTTTTTCACTAAACTTAAGTGTATAGCCATGATACTAGGTAGATGTAACACATTCATGACGTTGCATGCACAAGTTTTTCATAGCGCCACCTAGTGGTTATTTGTTATTTTGACTTAAAAATACTGCAACCTTATATCTAAAATCATGAGTCATCGTGGATTATGCCTTTCATGGCTTTGAGTATAATCATTGGTGGATTGCAATTCACTCCCTAGCAACCAATCAGAATACCCTAGCAACCATTTAGCAAGAGCTGTATCTTTGTATCAGAACATCGTAGAGATATGGGGTTCGGCTCGTTTGACTTTTTTACACTATTTTAACATTTTGTGACCCAAGTTTTGCCACTGTAAGCACCACAAACATTTCCTTCAGTGTTCTATTTGTCAATGCTTCGTGAGAAGAGAGGGAGACATTTCACTGAATGATAGCACCTTTTTTGCTGATGACTTTGAACAGGTGTGTGAGGTAGCTTATTTTTTATAATTTATTTTGTACAATTCAGCAAAACTACACAGGCATGCCCTTAAAGGTCTTAAGGTCCCAAATCGCTTGAACCCGACTCAATGGCCTTGTAATTCAACTAAACACGGCCATTTCTGAATTGTATTTTACGGTATAAATCTGAAAAACTAATTCTCGTTAACAAATTATCAGAATGACTTAACATTAAGGATGTGACATGTTTGTCCTATAGGTGCACCTGTGTGTAAGCTACATAGTCTGTCTGAACCGTTTCTGACCATCTCTTACGTTTTTCTGGATGCGATGTGGTGTATCAGCCTGGTCGACGACATCTGACATGTTGTATGTGCTTTAATGCTCGAAACCCGGTAAACGCTGCTTGCAGCTTTAATTATTAGGGTTTTGAGCACGAAGTGCTTAAAAACCTATTGTATTTGTCTGTTTTATTATTATTAGGGGTTCAAGCCCGAAGGGCTGAAACCCTATTGTATTTGTACTGATTTTTATTATTATTATTATTATTAGGGGTTCAAGCCCGTAGGGCTGAAACCCTATTGTATTTGTATGGATTTTTATTATTATTCTATTTATTATTTTTCTTCTGCCGTAAAACGGAACGTGCAGACCAAACCGTAAGGCCTAGAGACTTGAGACTTGGCCAAATGGTAGGTCTCATTCGTGCGCGAAGTTGACAGAGTGTCACCACAATCGGCCTATGGGGGGCGCTATAGCGATGGCAAACACGTTGATGCTCATAACTTCCACAATTCTTGTCCTAATGTCAAGTGTCTTATATCCCTGGATTCCTTGCGTCAAGACGAACAAAATGTATATCTCCGATTTCATTTCCGTCATTAAAAATTTTCCGCTATTTTCGATTTTGTCGAAAAAAATAAAAATGAACTAGTCCTAGGTTTTTTGTCCGATCGGAACCGTTCCAGTGCTGTAATATTCCTTGGAGTGTGAATATAAAAAGTTATCAAAAAAAAGTTGAACTTTATACTCGTCGTCGTCAAGCCACGCCCAAACGCCCCCAATGGGCGGAGCTTCTTGGACTTAAATGACTATAACTTGGGACTGAAAAGAGGTATCGAAACCAAATTTGGTACACATATACAGCGGACTATTCTGGGGTCACGTGAAAAAAATTGCATCGCTTGACCACTAGTTGGCGCTATAACACCACCTCAACTTTGAAGGGCTGTAACCAGAGAAATATGGAACCGATCAACTTAAGATTTGGCACCGGTGCTCCTGGTCTAGGGTGCTATCTATGTCTCAAAGGAATTTCGCGTAGGTCAAAAAACATGGCCGCCATCGGCCAATCAAGAAAAAGCAGCTATTAGGCAGGGTTAACGGAGGCCGATCGAAACGAAACGCGGTGGGCCTGTTTGTCTCTTGGCCTTGAAGGTCTGTGCAGAGTAAGAAAAAATTCGGCCTCCGGGGGGCGCTATGACGTTTTTTCAGTGTTTAAGTGATTGTGTATTATGCAGTGTTTCAGATATCAACAAGATCCTCATATCATTTAATAGAGGTACTTAAAATGAACAACATTGCCTCAAGAAGCACTTGTCTCAGTCGAATCGTTTGTGAGATATTCATCATTTTCTTTTAAACCTACTTTTGCGAACTAGTCCTAGGTTTTTTGACCGATCTGAACCAATCCAGTGCTGGAATATTCCTTAGACACTGAATATCAATAATTATCAAAAAAAAGTTGAACTTTGCCCTCGTCGTCTCAACACCATGGTCAAAAGTACGAAGAGGCGGGGGCACAAATACTTAAATGGCTATCATTTATGATAGGAATGAGATATCAACACAAAACTTGGTACACATATGTATAGACCTAGGCCAAGGTCACATGCAAAAAATTGCAGAGATTGTCCACTAGGTGGCGCTATAAACTAAGAACAAAGAACGATGACTATAGCATATGTATACGACACATAAATATTTGTCTGACCTACTTGTTATTTTGCACATAACATATGCTTTCAGATTCTTATAATGGTCTATTAGGATAATTACATATCTTAGAAAACATGCCAACCAACAGCCAACCAGCATTTACCATGTACGAGTCAAGCGAAATGGTGTGAGATTACAACTACACTGATGGGCCTGTTTGTTTTATGTTCTCAAGTCTCTGTGAGGATTTTTAGTTCATCTTTCTGAAAATCTTTGCGTCTAACACAATGTGTGCAAAGTAAACAGATCAGTGGTTCTCAACACACCTGCTTCAAATAATCAGCACAATAGTAGAGATTTCTATGAACTAAACTGATTGTGTCAGATGAGAGAAACATACAAAATGTGCAGAGCAGTGGTCCTCCAGATACAGAGTAGAGAACCATTGCTCTAGATGTTCATGTTTATATGAAAAAAAATATTTTGTGAACTAATACTTGGTTTTTCACTCAACAACAGTAAAGCCAATGCAGTACAATTTCCTGTAGTCTGTGAGCCAATATAAATGCCAAATTTTGATCACCAATTGTAAGTCTTATTCCTTTAGTTGTTTAAGTTTGAATTACAAAAACAATTTTTCAAAACTCATCCTAGGTTTTTCAGTCAACAAAAATAAAATCAGTGTAGTAAATTTTTTCTGTCCTCTGTGTGTATAGATTTATCAAGTACAAAATGTAATGAATTTGAATATCTGCTGTTGTATGCATAGATTTCATGTGATGTCACACAGTGGTGTAGGTGCCATTTGTACGATTGAATTGCAGCATGCATGTTTAAAGGAAATCATAAAGATATGGATTAAAGTTTTCCATTATCCCCAAAACTCTGAGCATAATCAGAAATGAATTGCTGCTATCAAGATGATATACAGTCTTGTTCAAAATAATAGCAGTACAATGTGACTAACCAGAATAATCAAGGTTTTTAGTATATTTTTTATTGTTACGTGGCAAACAAGTTACCAGTAGGTTCAGTAGATTCTCAGAAAACAAACAAGACCCAGCATTCATGATATGCACGCTCTTAAGGCTGTGCAATTGGGCAATTAGTTGAAAGGGGTGTGTTCAAAAAAATAGCAGTGTCTACCTTTGACTGTACAAACTCAAAACTATTTTGTACAAACATTTTTTTTTTCTGGGATTTAGCAATCCTGTGAATCACTAAACTAATATTTAGTTGTATGACCACAGTTTTTTAAAACTGCTTGACATCTGTGTGGCATGGAGTCAACCAACTTGTGGCACCTCTCAGCTGTTATTCCACTCCATGAATCTTTAACAACATTCCACAATTCATTCACATTTCTTGGTTTTGCTTCAGAAACAGCATTTTTGATATCACCCCACAAGTTCTCAATTGGATTAAGGTCTGGAGATTGGGCTGGCCACTCCATAACATAAATTTTGTTGGTTTGGAACCAAGACTTTGCCCATTTACTAGTGTGTTTTGGGTCATTGTCTTGTTGAAACAACCATTTCAAGGGCATGTCCTCTTTAGCATAGGGCAACATGACCTCTTCAAGTATTTTAACATATGCAAACTGATCCATGATCCCTGGTATGCGATAAATAGGCCCAACACCATAGTAGGAGAAACATGCCCATATCATGATGCTTGCACCTCCATGCTTCACTGTCTTCACTGTGTACTGTGGATTGAATTCAGAGTTTGGGGGTCGTCTCACAAACTGCCTGTGGCCCTTGGACCCAAAAAGAACAATTTTACTCTCATCAGTCCACAAAATGTTCCTCCATTTCTCTTTAGGCCAGTTGATGTGTTCCTTGGCAAATTGTAACCTCTTCTGCACATGCCTTTTTTTAACAGAGGGACTTTGCGGGGGATCCTTGAAAATAGATTAGCTTCACACAGACGTCTTCTAACTGTCACAGTACTTACAGGTAACTCCAGACTGTCTTTGATCATCCTGGAGGTGATCATTGGCTGAGCCTTTGTCATTCTGGTTATTCTTCTATCCATTTTGATGGTTGTCTTCCGTTTTCTTCCACGTCTCTCTGGTTTTGCTCTCCATTTTAAGGCATTGGAGATAATTTTAGCTGAACAGCCTATCATTTTTTGCACCTCTTTATAGGTTTTCCCCTCTCCAATCAACTTTTTAATCAAAGTACGCTGTTCTTCTGAACAATGTCTTGAACGACCCATTTTCCTCAGCTTTCAAATGCATGTTCAACAAGTGTTGGCTTCATCCTTAAATAGGGGCCACCTGATTCACACCTGTTTCTTCACAAAATTGATGACCTCAGTGATTGAATACCACACTGCTATTTTTTTGAACACACCCCTTTCAACTAATTCAACTAATTGCCCAATTGCACAGCCTTAAGAGCGTGCATATCATGAATGCTGGGTCTCATTTGTTTTCTGAGAATCTACTGAACCTACTGGTAACTTGTTTGCCACGTAGCAATAAAAAATAAACTAAAAACCTTGATTATTCTGGTTAGTCACATTGTACTGCCATTATTTTGAACAAGACTGTATGTCTGGCTGTATTTACATCAGTAGCATTAGGATTCTAGTCTACCTTCCATGACATAAACGTGTCATGACATGATGTATAATACAAAGTAGTTACATTTTTATACGTTCTTTTTAAAATATTGCAGCCCAAAACTTCACGTAATAATGCATTTGGATATTATTCACACAAATGACCTGCCAGAACCCAACTAAATGGCTGCACTTTATGAAAGTGACCACAGACAAATGCTCACCAGCAAATATGCTGCAAGTCTACTAAATGACATGACATTTGTTATTGACAGAATTTGATATTGAAAACATAGTTGGATCAGTTATGTATTGGCCCAGCCTATAATCACATACCAATGATTGCAGAGCTATACCACTATTTGACAATTTAACATGACAGAGCCTGAAAATGTTTTTATTAAAATATGTAACATTGCTTTATTGTTTCCAAATCCAAAATGTGTTCACAGGTTTCATCAATGGATACATGATTTATGAAGTCCCTATTATTATGTTAAAATAACATTTCATCAATCATTCTGTTGGTATCCGTTTTAACAGTCATGTGACAATCGGACAAGGGTTAAACATTTAAATAGGTTGATGGAATCTTCAAGGACACCAAGCATATGGAGATTGGTCATTTATTTCAAAGTATTATTTCCTAACCCTGCCATTTCTGCTTCTGTGTGTGTGTTAGCTTATTCTTCACCATTGCTGTGTTATAGGTTAGCCCTGTGAGACGTATATCTCTATATCAGAACATCGTAGAGAACTTGTGGTGGGCTGTTTTGTCTCTTGTTAACAATTTTTGAAACCTTTTGTGTGGCAAATCTTGCCATGGCATGCACCACATCATATTCTCTACAGAAAATTGGTAACATGTTAGTATTCCAGATTCTAAGTAGCAGCAAATCTACACAGGCATGCCCTTAAAGGGGTCATATTATGAGATTTTATTAAGATGTAAAATAAATTGTTTGTGTCCCCAGAGTGTGTATGTGAAGTGTTACCTCAAAATACTCCACAGACCATTTATGATTGCATGTTAAAATTGACACTTTGTAGGCCGGAGCAAAAGTGTGCCGTTTTTGGCTGTTTCCTTTAAAATGCAAATGAGTGGATGAAATGCAAACACTAATCACAATGATGGTGGTTTGTTGTAATTGAATCTCAATTGTGAGGTCAATTATTTTTTTCCCTTCTTTCTCTCTGCACTAAATGGCAGTGCTGTGGTTGGATAGTGCAGATAAAGGGGGCAGTATTATTGTAATTCGCTTTGCTACCTACCTCACAAAACAGGTCAAATTTGAACTACGTAAATTTTCACATGCTTACAGAGAATGGTTTTCCCAAAGAAAGTTACTGGGTTGATCTGTTTTACGTTGTCTAGGTTGATAGAAGAACTGGGGACCCAATTATACCACTTCCACATGGAAAAGTGAGATTTTCACGCTATGACCCCTTTAAGGTCCCAGATCGCTTGAACCCCGCTAATCGCTGCTTGCAGCTATATTTATTATTATTATTATTATTATTATTATTTTTATTATTTTTCTTCTGCCGTAAAACGGATCATGCAGACCAAACCGTAAGGCCTAGAGACTTGAGACTTGGCCAAATGGTAGGTCTCATTCGTGCGCGAAGATGACAGAGTGTCATCCCAATCGGCCTATGGGGGGCGCTACAGCGATGGCAAACGCGTTGATGCTCATAACTTCGACAATTCTTGTCCAAATGTCAAGTGTCTTATATTCCTGGATTCCTTGCGTCAAGACGAACAAAATGTATATCTCCGATTTCATTTCCGTCATTAAAAAGTTTCCGCTATTTTTGATTTTGTCGAAAAAAATAAAAACGAACTAGTCCTAGGTTTTTCGCTCGATCGGAATCGTTTCGGTGCTAAAATGTTCCTTGGAGTTCGAATATCAATAATTATTGAAAAAAAGTTGAACTTTCGACTCACGGTCGACATGCCACGCCCAAACGTCTGAAGTGTGCGCAGCCACTAGGGATTTATTGGATATAACTGCGGACAGGAATGAAGTATCAACACGACACTTGGTACTTGTGATGACAGTCATGGCCTGAGGTGGCATGCGTCGTTTCGTCACAGCGCCACCTAGTGGTCAGACGAATCATTTAAACGCTTATAACTTAGGCTGAGTTTAACATATTTTCATGCAACTTTTTTCTTTGGAGTCCTGAATTGTTGCCGAGTCCAACGATACCAAGCATGCCAGGTTTTGCTTTACGGTTGGTTCTGCACAGGAAAATAGCGCTTAAAAAACACGCGCGAATAACTCCGCGAGGGTTATTCCGATCGACTCGAAACGACCATAGGAAGAACATTGTATTACCTTCTGAACAAAAAGTTCTATTGGCGTTATGTTAAAATTTTCATCAGAAATGGCCGAAAATTGCAAAAAACGAAAAATTACCTCAAAATTTTGTGTTTTTACACATAAATGGTTATAACTCCGCAACGAAATGATATTTTTTCACCAGATTTGATACGCTGATGTCTGAGCACAGTCTGAGGCAATACAAAAAAAAATGGTATGCCTGCACCACTAGTTGGCCTCATAATTTAACAAAACCTATGACATTGAGCAAACCCTATGGTCAAACAACTGTTTTTTCAATAAACTAAAGTGTACAGCCATGATACTAGCTTGATGTAACACAGTCATGACCTGAGATTCCATGCACGAGTTTGTCATAGCGCCACCTAGTAGTAATTTGTTATTTTCACTTAAAAATACTGTAACCTTACCTTTAAAATCATGAGTCATCATGGATTATTCCTTTCATGGCTTTGAGTATAATCATTGATGGATTGCAAGTCACTCCCTAGCAACCAATGAGAATACCCTAGCAACCATTTAGCAAGCTGTATCTCTGTATCAGAACATCGTAGAGACGTGGGGTTCGGCTCTTTTGACTCATTAACCCTATTTTAACATTTTGTGACCCGAGTTTTGCCATTGCAAGCACCACAAACATTTCCTTCAGTGTTCTATTTGTCAATGTTCCGTGAGAAGAGAGGGAGACATTTCACTGAACGATAGCAATTTTTGCTAATAACTTTGAACACGTGTGTCTGGTATCTTATTTTTCATCATTTATTTTGTACAATGCAGCAAATCTACACAGCCATGCCCTTAATGGTCTTAATGTCCCAAATCGCTTGAACCCCGGTAATCGCTGCTTGCAGCTATATTTATTATTTATTATTTTTCCACTGTAAAACGCGTTGCCCAGGCCAGACCGTAAGTCGTAGAAACTTGCCACTTGGTCAACTGGTTGTATATTAGCAGGCTACTCAGATACAGTGAATCAGCCAAATCGGCCCATAGGTGGCGCTATAGCAATGCTCGACGTGTTGGGGCTCATAACTCCTAAACCGGACATCATACACTCAAGTGTTTGGTCTCATTGTAATCCCTGGCTCCAAACTTAAAAAATGTATATCTCCGATTTCATTTCCGGTATGCAAATTTTTCCGCTAATTTGCATAATATACATTTCAAGCCAAAATGAACTAGTCCTAGGTTTTTCGCCCGATCGGAACCGTTCCAATGCAGGAGAAATCTGTGGAGTGAGTAGGTAAATAATTATCGAACAGAATTTGAAATTACGCTTTAGGGTCACTAAGGGGCGCCAAAACTCCATACAGGAAGTAGCCTACCATCAATGAAATGGCTATAACTGGTGAACGGTTTGAGATATCTTAACGAGGTTTGGTACACATGTGTACTAGCTCAGTCCGGGGTCACAGTAAAAAAGATGCAGATTTTGGCCACTAGGTGGCGCTATAACAGGCTTGAGCTCGGGAATGGCTATTACTACACAACCGTTAGCCCGATACACTTAATATTTTGTATGGTGTGTCTTTGTGCAATGTACCATGAGGGTCTAGAAGGACATTGGTGTTTCTCCAAAAACATGGCCGTCATCAGCCAATGAATGTTGAGGACTGATTTGACAGGGTTAACGGAGGTCGATCGGAAAGAAATGCACTGTGCTTCTTCGTGTACTGCTCCTGAAGGCCTGTAAGATTTGTGGTGTAATTTGGCCACTAGGGGGCGTAATACCGTATTTCGGTGCCTGTATCACGTGACGTTTGACATACACACACAAACATGACATCATATGATAGATCGGCTCATGACGAAAAACTTTGCCTCTTGAAGCATTGCTGTCAATCAAACGGTTCGTTAGTTATTGACGATAACATTCAAATATACTTTTGCGAACTAGTCCTAGGTTTTTTGCCCGATCCGAACCTAACCAAGGCTGATTGATTCTGTGGAGTGTGAATATGAATAATTATCGAAAAAAAGTTGAAATTTGTATTCAAACATGCAAGGAGTGGCCAAAAACCGAACTGGGCGGAGCTTAAAACATTTAAACGGCCATAACTCGAGAGGCGTTTGAGATATCATCATAGGGCTTGAATCATATGTGTAGGCCATCGGTCTAAGGTCGTGATATAAAAATCTCGCCGATCGGACACTAGATGGCGCTATAACGGGGAAAATGGCACTAAATACTGTGATTATGCAATGGTTCCAACTTTCACGCCTATAACTTTATCTGTGGTCAAGAGATTTTCATGGGAGTTGTTTTTTTTAGCATCCTGAATTGTTTCCGAGTCCTACGATACCAAGTATGCCAGGTTTCGCCTTACAGTTAGTTCTGCACAGGAAAATAGCGCTTAAAAAACACGCGTGAATAACTCCGCGAGGGTTATTCCGATCGACTCGAAACGACCATAGGAAGAACATTGCATTACCTTCTGAACAAAAAAGTCTATTGGCGTTATGTTAAAATTTTTATCAGAAATGGCCGAAAATTACAAAAAACGAAAAATTACCCCAAAATTTGTCGTTTTTACACATAAATGGTTATACCTCTGCAACGAAATGACATTTTTTCACCAGATTTGATACACTGATGTCTGAGCAGAGTCTGAGGCAATACCCAAAAAATAATATGCCTGCACCACTAGTTGGCCTCATAATTGAACAAAACCTTTGACATTGAGCGAGCCCAATGGTCTTACAACAGTTTTTTCACTAAACTGAAGTGTTTAGCCATGATACTAGCTAGATGTAACAAAGGTATGACCTGACGTTGCATGCACAATTTTGTCGTAGCGCCACCCTGTGCTTATTTGTTATTTTCACTTAGAAGTGAGTAGAGAGCTGAGAGATTTCACTGAATGAGAGCCGTTTTCTTGCTGATAACTAATGTATTTAAGGTTGTATCTTCACCAAACGTATGCGTAATGACATTGTACTCGGTAATTCTGATGGCAGTCAGGACCTGAGGGAGCCTGCAGTTTCGGACGCATATTTTACATGCCTACAACTTTGGCTGCAGTCACCGTATTTTCATGGGACTTTTTTCACAGGAGTCCTGAATTGTTGCAGAGTCCAACGATACCAAACATGCCCGGTTTTGCCTTGTGCTTAGTCCTGGGGTCAAGGCCGCCTTAATGCACGGGCTTACCTGGGCTGAAGCCCAGGGGCCTCCCAAGTTCAAGGGCCTCCCAAGTTTGCGTTCATGATGAGCTGAAAAGGTCATATTGTTTTGTAACTTGTCAGGTTTTCTGTCAATCACTCTAATTGCACGTTACATGGCTGCTGATTGGTCCGTTGTAACTTAACGTGAAATAAAATGTTAGACGTAACATATTTTTTATTCCGCGTGATGTAATTAAGTGCGCGTTGTCAACTTGACATTCCTGCATGTTAGACTGAGTGTGACAGAGAAACGGGAAATAATCCACCAACAAATGAAAGAGTAATTTCTGAAATTTCATAATAAGCACTGAGGTGCAGGTCTCTCTCTCTTTCGCGCGCGCGCTCGCTTGTTTGCTCTCTCTGTGCTCGTGCAGCTGTCTGAGTCTCTGGCATGCAGAAGTCTCTCCAAACGTGCACAAGAAACTGTGCCGCTAAATTAAGAAAGGAGTTCCCGCACATAATGCTGTTAATTGTTATAAAGTTTAAGTTTACTCGCGTTTATATCAGTGACGCGTGCGCAGCTGGAGCGATGTTTGACGCGACGTTAGCTCACAGTACACACATCTGTTGGTTTAGAAAGACGAGAAAGAGACGCAACGGTAAAGGTGCAAGTCTAAGAAAGTAAAGAGCGACTAGACCATCTCAAATGATC
Organism: Paramisgurnus dabryanus; assembly: GCF_030506205.2. NCBI lineage: Eukaryota > Metazoa > Chordata > Actinopteri > Cypriniformes > Cobitidae > Paramisgurnus > Paramisgurnus dabryanus. Next base: position 23,968,881 of record NC_133337.1, read on the forward strand.
ATCCCCTGATAGCACCATTATAATCTCATTATCTTAAGATCTTATATACAGGTATGTTCCCTGTCTGTCTTGTGCATATTCATACTTGGTCGTTTTACATGCTTATGTATGCATAAATACTAAATACAATGCATACTATATCTTCAATAGCCTACAAAATAAATAACTGATTAAAAAACAAGATTCTGTCTAAAGACTTATCTTTTGTTATCATTAATGCATTTAACAAGATTCTGTCTATAAAGACTTATCTTTTGTTATCATTAATGCATTTTCACTTTAAAACTAACTATAACTTATTATATTTTTAAAACTGTGGTGAGCATTTAGTTGTGAGTGGCAATTTTCTGCAAATTTGTATTTTCCAAAAACTATATAAATATAAAGCTTATAAACATATATACTTTCACACATTTTGGTTTTATTATCACCACATGTTGCTGTGTGTGGTTGTTAAATAAAGTGTCTTGTGTTTATGCTCAAGTGGGCTCAGTGATATGTTAATAACAATATTATGGTGTTTTCTGTCTCAAAGAGGGAAAACTCACTGTTGTATGTCTCGAAAGAAACTAATGCATTTTGTGATGTACCTAGATATTACACTTAAAAAAAAAATTAGACTATAAATCGAGGGGAAGGGGGGCCTACAAAACCTCTTAGCCCCGGGGCCTCACATTAGGTTAAGGCGCCCCTGCCTGGGGTTATCATAACACAATTCAGGAGGACATTAAATAAGTCAAGCATTATCTTTCCAGCTGTGTTTGATGTTCACTGTAGGTCCTTGCGGTCTGCTGCGCTGCTGTGTTTGTTTCTTATGTACACTTGTGCAGTCTGTTTGCACCATTGCACCATACCACGACTCAATGGCCTTGTAGTTCAACTAAACACGGCCATTTCTGAATTGTATGTTACGTTATAAATCTGAAAAACTAATTCTCCTTAACAAATTATCCTCATAACGTCACATTAAGGACATTACATGTTTGTCTTATAGGTGCACCTGTGTGTAAGCATACATAGTCTGTATGATCCTTTTTTGACCATCTCTTTCATTTTCTGAAGCGAGGTGGTCTAACATTCATTGTGGCTGTGTTCGGGTTTAACTGCTCAGCCTGGTAAGCGAAGTGTGAGGTTTTTGACGTTGCCTTAAAGCTCGAAACCCGGCAATTGCTGCTTGCAGCTATATTTATTATTATTAGGGTTTTGAGCACGAAGTGCTTAAAAACCTATTGTATTTGTCTGTTTTATTATTATTATTATTTATTATTTTTCCACGGTAAAACGCGTTGCCCAGGCCAAACCGTAAGTCGTAGAAACTTGCCACTTGGTCAACTGGTTGTATATTAGCAGGCTACTCAGATACAGTGAATCAGCCAAATCGGCCCATAGGTGGCGCTATAGCAATGCTCGACGTGTTGGGGCTCATAACTCCTAAACCGGACATCATACACTCAAGTGTTTGGTCTCATTGTAATCCCTGGCTCCAAACTTAAAAAATGTATATCTCCGATTTCATTTCCGGTATGCAAATTTTTCCGCTAATTTGCATAATATACATTTCAAGCCAAAATGAACTAGTCCTAGGTTTTTCGCCCGATCAGAACCGTTCCAATGCAGGAGAAATCTGTGGAGTGAGTAGGTAAATAATTATCGAACAGAATTTGAAATTACGCTTTAGGGTCACTAAGGGGCGCCAAAACTCCATACAGGAAGTAGCCTACCATCAATGAAATGGCTATAACTGGTGAACGGTTTGAGATATCTTAACGAGGTTTGGTACACATGTGTACTAGCTCAGTCCGGGGTCACAGTAAAAAAGATGCAGATTTTGGCCACTAGGTGGCGCTATAACAGGCTTGAGCTCGGGAATGGCTATTACTACACAACCGTTAGCCCGATACACTTAATATTTTGTATGGTGTGTCTTTGTGCAATGTACCATGAGGGTCTAGAAGGACATTGGTGTTTCTCCAAAAACATGGCCGTCATCAGCCAATGAATGTTGAGGACTGATTTGACAGGGTTAACGGAGGTCGATCGAAAAGAAATGCACTGTGCTTCTTCGTGTACTGCTCCTGAAGGCCTGTAAGATTTGTGGTGTAATTTGGCCACTAGGGGGCGTAATACCGTATTTCGGTGCCTGTATCACGTGACGTTTGACATACACACACAAACATGACATCATATGATAGATCGGCTCATGACGAAAAACTTTGCCTCTTGAAGCATTGCTGTCAATCAAACGGTTCGTTAGTTATTGACGATAACATTCAAATATACTTTTGCGAACTAGTCCTAGGTTTTTTGCCCGATCCGAACCTAACCAAGGCTGATTGATTCTGTGGAGTGTGAATATGAATAATTATCGAAAAAAAGTTGAAATTTGTATTCAAACATGCAAGGAGTGGCCAAAAACCGAACTGCGCGGAGCTTAAAACATTTAAACGGCCATAACTCGAGAGGCGTTTGAGATATCATCATAGGGCTTGAATCATATGTGTAGGCCATCGGTCTAATGTCGTGATATAAAAATCTCGCCGATCGGACACTAGATGACGCTATAACGGGGAAAATGGCACTAAATACTGTGATAATGCAATGGTTCCAACTTTCACGCCTATAACTTTAACTGTGGTCAAGAGATTTTCATGTGAGTTGTTTTTTTTAGCATCCTGAATTGTTTCCGAGTCCTACGATACCAAGCATGCCAGGTTTCGCCTTACAGTTAGTTCTGCACAGGAAAATAGCGCTTAAAAAACACGCGCGAATAACTCCGCGAGGGTTATTCCGATCGACTCGAAACGACCATAGGAAGAACATTGCATTACCTTCTGAACAAAAAAGTCTATTCGCGTTATGTTAAAATTTTTATCAGAAATGGCCGAAAATTACAAAAAACGAAAAATTACCCCAAAATTTGTCGTTTTTACACATAAATGGTTATATCTCTGCAACGAAATGACATTTTTTCACCAGATTTGATACACTGATGTCTGAGCAGAGTCTGAGGCAGTACCCAAAAAATAATATGCCTGCACCACTAGTTGGCCTCATAATTGAACAAAACCTTTGACATTGAGCGAGCCCAATGGTCTTACAACAGTTTTTTCACTAAACTGAAGTGTTTAGCCATGATACTAGCTAGATGTAACAAAGGTATGACCTGACGTTGCATGCACAATTTTGTCGTAGCGCCACCCTGTGCTTATTTGTTATTTTCACTTAGAAGTGAGTAGAGAGCGGAGAGATTTCACTGAATGAGAGCCGTTTTCTTGCTGATAACTAATGTATTTAAGGTTGTATCTTCACCAAACGTATGCGTAATGACATTGTACTCGGTAATTCTGATGGCAGTCAGGACCTGAGGGAGCCTGCAGTTTCGGACGCATATTTTACATGCCTACAACTTTGGCTGCAGTCACCGTATTTTCATGGGACTTTTTTCACAGGAGTCCTGAATTGTTGCAGAGTCCAACGATACCAAACATGCCCGGTTTTGCCTTGTGCTTAGTCCTGGGGTCAAGGCCGCCTTAATGCACGGGCTTACCTGGGCTGAAGCCCAGGGGCCTCCCAAGTTCAAGGGCCTCCCAAGTTTGCGTTCATGATGAGCTGAAAAGGTCATATTGTTTTGTAACTTGTCAGGTTTTCTGTCAATCACTCTAATTGCACGTTACATGGCTGCTGATTGGTCCGTTGTAACTTAACGTGAAATAAAATGTTAGACGTAACATATTTTTTATTCCGCGTGATGTAATTAAGTGCGCGTTGTCAACTTGACATTCCTGCATGTTAGACTGAGTGTGACAGAGAAACGGGAAATAATCCACCAACAAATGAAAGAGTAATTTCTGAAATTTCATAATAAGCACTGAGGTGCAGGTCTCTCTCTCTTTCGCGCGCGCGCTCGCTCTTTTGCTCTCTCTGTGCTCGTGCAGCTGTCTGAGTCTCTGGCATGCAGAAGTCTCTCCAAACGTGCACAAGAAACTGTGCCGCTAAATTAAGAAAGGAGTTCCCGCACATAATGCTGTTAGTTGTTATAAAGTTTAAGTTTACTCGCGTTTATATCAGTGACGCGTGCGCAGCTGGAGCGATGTTTGACGCGACGTTAGCTCACAGTACACACATCTGTTGGTTTAGAAAGACGAGAAAGAGACGCAACGGTAAAGGTGCAAGTCTAAGAAAGTAAAGAGCGACTAGACCATCTCAAATGATCATCCCCTGATAGCACCATTATAATCTCATTATCTTAAGATCTTATATACAGGTATGTTCCCTGTCTGTCTTGTGCATATTCATACTTGGTCGTTTTACATGCTTATGTATGCATAAATACTAAATACAATGCATACTATATCTTCAATAGCCTACAAAATAAATAACTGATTAAAAAACAAGATTCTGTCTAAAGACTTATCTTTTGTTATCATTAATGCATTTAACAAGATTCTGTCTATAAAGACTTATCTTTTGTTATCATTAATGCATTTTCACTTTAAAACTAACTTTAACTTATTATATTTTTAAAACTGTGGTGAGCATTTAGTTGTGAGTGGCAATTTTCTGCAAATTTGTATTTTCCAAAAACTATATAAATATAAAGCTTATAAACATATATACTTTCACACATTTTGGTTTTATTATCACCACATGTTGCTGTGTGTGGTTGTTAAATAAAGTGTCTTGTGTTTATGCTCAAGTGGGCTCAGTGATATGTTAATAACAATATTATGGTGTTTTCTGGCTCAAAGAGGGAAAACTCACTGTTGTATGTCTCGAAAGAAACTAATGCATTTTGTGATGTACCTAGATATTACACTTTAAAAAAAAATTAGACTATAAATCGAGGGGAAGGGGGGCCTACAAAACCTCTTAGCCCCGGGGCCTCACATTAGGTTAAGGCGGCCCTGCCTGGGGTTATCATAACACAATTCAGGAGGACATTAAATAAGTCAAGCATTATCTTTCCAGCTGTGTTTGATGTTCACTGTAGGTCCTTGCGGTCTGCTGCGCTGCTGTGTTTGTTTCTTATGTACACTTGTGCAGTCTGTTTGCACCATTGCACCATACCACGACTCAATGGCCTTGTAGTTCAACTAAACACGGCCATTTCTGAATTGTATGTTACGTTATAAATCTGAAAAACTAATTCTCCTTAACAAATTATCCTCATAACGTCACATTAAGGACATTACATGTTTGTCTTATAGGTGCACCTGTGTGTAAGCATACATAGTCTGTATGATCCTTTTTTGACCATCTCTTTAATTTTCTGAAGCGAGGTGGTCTAACATTCATTGTGGCTGTGTTCGGGTTTAACTGCTCCGCCTGGTAAGCGAAGTGTGAGGTTTTTGACGTTGCCTTAAAGCTCGAAACCCGGCAATTGCTGCTTGCAGCTATATTTAGGGTTTTGAGCACGAAGTGCTTAAAAACCTATTGTATTTGTCTGTTTTATTAGGGGTTCAAGCCCGTAGGGCTGAAACCCTATTGTATTTGTATGGATTTTTATTATTCTAGTTATTATTTTTCTTCTGCCGTAGAACGGATCGTGCAGACCAAACCGTAAGGCCTAGAGACTTGAGACTTGGCCAAATGGTAGGACCCAATTTGGGGAGAGGTTGATAGAGTATCAACCCGATTGGCCTATAGGTGGCGCTATAGCGATAACAAACGCGTTGATGCTCATAACTCCCAGAATTCTTGTCCAAATGTCAAGTGTCTTATATCCCTGGATTCCTTGCGTCAAGACGAACAAAACGTATATCTCCGATTTCATTTCCGTCATGAAAATTTTTTCGCTATTTTCGATTTTGTCGAAAAAAATAAAAACGAACTAGTCCTAGGTTTTTTGTCCGATCGGAACCGTTCCAGTGCTGTAATATTCCTTGGAGTGTGAATATGAAAAGTTATCAAAAAAAAGTTGAACTTTATACTCGTCGTCGTCAAGCCACGCCCAAACGCCCCCAATGGGCGGAGCCTCTTGGACTTCAATGGCTGTAACTTGGGATTGGAAAGAGGTATCGAAACCAAATTTGGTACACATATACAGCGGACTATTCTGGGGTCACGTGCAAAAAATTGCATCGCTTGACCACTAGTTGGCGCTATAACACTACTTCAACTTTGAAGAGCTGTAACTAGAGAAATATGGGACCGATCAACTTGAGATTTGGCACGGGTGCTCTTGGTCTAGGGTACTATCTGTGTGGGAAAGGAATTTCGCGTAGCTCAAAAAACATGGCCGCCATCGGCCAATCAAGAAAAAGCAGCTATTGGGCAGGGTTAACGGAGGCCGATCGAAACGAAACGTGGTGGACCTGTTTGTCTCTTGGCCATGAAGGTCTGTGCAGAGTAAGAAAAAATTCGGCCTCCGGGAGGCGCTATCACGTTTTTTCAATGTTTAAGTGATTGTGTATTATGCAGTGTTTCAGATATCAACAAGATCTTTATATCATTTAATAGAGCTACATTTAATGAACAACTTTTCCTAAAGAAGCACTTGTCTCAGTCGAATCGTTTGTTAGATATTCATAATTTTCTCTTAAACCTACTTTTGCGAACTAGTCCTAGGTTTTTTGACCGATCTGAACCAATCCAGTGCTGGAATATTCCTTAGACACTGAATATCAATAATTATCGAAAAAAAGTTGAACTTTGCACTCGTCGTCGCAACACTACGGTCAAAAGTACGAAGAGGCGGGGCCACAAATACTCAAATTGCTATCATTTATGATAGGAATGAGATATCAACATGAAACTTGGTACACATATGTATAGACCCAAGCTGAGGTCACATGCAAAAAATTGCAGAGATTGTCCATTAGGTGGCGCTATAACTTAAGAACAAATAACCATAACTATAGCATATGTATATGACACATAAATATTTGTCTGACCTACTTGTTATTTTGCACATTACATCTACTTTCAGGTTTTTATAATGGTCTATGAGGATAATTATTTATCTTTGAAAACATGCCACTCAACAGCCAACCAGTATTAACCATGTACGAGTCAAGCCTAATGGTGTGTGATTACAACTAAACTCATGGGACTGTTGGTCTTATGTTTCCAAGTGTCTGTGAGGATTTTTAGTTCATCTTTCTGAAAATCTTTGCATCTAACACAATGTGTGCAAAGTAAACAGTTCTCTAGATCAGTGGTTCTCAACACACCTGCTTCACATAATCAGCACAATAGTAGAGATCTCTATTAACTAAACTGATTGTGTCAGATGAGAGAAACATACAAAATGGAGTGGTTCTCCAGAAACGGAGTAGAGAACCACTGCTCTATATGTTTATGTTTATATGAAAAAACTATTTTGTGAACTAATACTTGGTTTTTCACTCAACACCACTAAAGCCAATGCAATACAATTTCCTGTAGTCTGTGAGCAAATATGAATGCCAAATTGTTATCACCAATTGTACGTCTTATTCCTTTAGTTGTTTAGCTTTGAATTACAAAAACAACTTTTCAAAACTACTAGAATTTTTTCAGTCAACAACAATAAAATCAGCGCAGTACATTTTTCTGTCCTCTGTGTGTAAAGGTATATCAAATACAAAATGTAATGAATTTGAATACCTGCTTTTGTAAGCATAGATTTCATGTGATGTCACACATTGGTGTAGGTGCCATTTGTACGACTGAATTGCAGCATGTGTGTTTAAAGGAACTCATAAAGATATGGATTAAAGTTTTTCATTATCTCCATTTATTTACATCAGTAGCATTAGGATTCTATTCTACCTTCCATGACATAAACGTGTCCTGACATGATGTATAATACAAAGTTGTTACATTTTTATATGTTATTTTTCAAATATTGCACCAAAAACTTCATGTGATAATGCAATTGGTTATTATTCACATAAATGACCTGCTAGAACCCGACTAAAAAGCAGCACTTTATGAAAGTAACACAGACAAATGCTCACCAGCAAATCTGCTGCAAATCTACTAAATAACATGACATTTGTTATTGACATAATTTGATATTGAAAACATATCTGGATCAGTTATTTATTGGCCCAGCCTAAAATCACATGAAAATAATTGCAGAGCTATACCACTATTTGACAATTTAACATGACAGAGCCTAAAAATGTTTCTATTAAAATATGTAACTTTGCTTTATTGTTTCCAAATCCATAAATTAGTATTCTCTTACAATAACACAATAAAAGGATTATATGAAAAATATATACTCTCTGTGTGAAACACAGACCCTCATTAATATACTTAAGAGCATGCTTATCAGGATTTGAGTTAAAAATGTGTCTACCTTTATTTACTTTTAAATATTCAATACTAATTTTATGTTAAATTAATTGTAAAAGGAAAACAATAATTTTAGCCAACAGATGGCAGAATGTCATCTTCTGCCATCTGCTGGCTAAAATTATTATTTATTATTTAAAATGTATACTCAATGAAATTGTGTTCACAGGTTTCATCAATGGATGCATGATTTAACTTTATGAAGTCAGTATTATTATGTTAAAATAACATTTCGTCAATCATTCTGACGGTATCCGTTTTAACAGTCATGTGACATTCGAACATAGGATAAACATTTAAATAGGTTGATGAACTCTTAAAGGACACCAAGCATATGGAGATTGGTCATTTATTTCAAAGTCTTATTTCCTAACCCTGCCATTTCTGCTTCTGTGTGTAAATGCATGTATGTGTTTTAGCTTATTCTTCATCATTGCTGTGTTATAGATTAGCCATGTGAGACCTATATCTCTATATCAGAACATCGTAGAGAAATTGTGGTGGGCTGTTTTGTCTCATGTTAACAATTTTTGAAACATTTTGTGTGACAAATCTTGCAACAGCATGCACCACATAATTTTCTCTTCAGAAAATTTACCTAATTGGTAACATGTTAGTAGTTCATATTCTAAGTAGATTTGATAACAATGCAGCAAATCTAAACAGGCATGCCCTTAAAGGTCTTAAAGGGTCATATAATGAGATTTTTTAAAGATGTAAAATAAATTGTTTGTGTACCCAGAGTGTGTATGTGAAGTGTTATCTCAAAATACTCCACAGATCATTTATTATAGCATGTTAAAATTGACACTTTGTAGGCCTGAGCAAAATTGTGCAGTTTTTGGGTGTTTCCTTTAAAATGCAAATGAGAGGATGAAATGCAAACACTGATCACAATGATGGTGGTTTGTTGTAATTGAAATTCAATTGTGCTCTCGATTATTTTATTTTTTATCTTTTTCATGTTTTCTAGGTTGATATAAGCACTGGGGACCCAATTATAGCACTTACACTTGGAAAAAGTCAGATTTTCACGCTATGACCCCTTTAAGGTCCCAGATCGCTTGAACCCCGCTAATCGCTGCTTGCAGCTATATTTATTATTATTATTTATTATTTTTCCACTGTAAAACGCGTTGCCCAGGCCAAACCGTAAGTCGTAGAAACTTGCCACTTGGTCAACTGGTTGTATATTAGCAGGCTACTCAGATACAGTGAATCAGCCAAATCGGCCCATAGGTGGCGCTATAGCAATGCTCGACGTGTTGGGGCTCATAACTCCTAAACCGGACATCATACACTCAAGTGTTTGGTCTCATTGTAATCCCTGGCTCCAAACTTAAAAAATGTATATCTCCGATTTCATTTCCGGTATGCAAATTTTTCCGCTAATTTGCATAATATACATTTCAAGCCAAAATGAACTAGTCCTAGGTTTTTCGCCCGATCGGAACCGTTCCAATGCAGGAGAAATCTGTGGAGTGAGTAGGTAAATAATTATCGAACAGAATTTGAAATTACGCTTTAGGGTCACTAAGGGGCGCCAAAACTCCATACAGGAAGTAGCCTACCATCAATGAAATGGCTATAACTGGTGAACGGTTTGAGATATCTTAACGAGGTTTGGTACACATGTGTACTAGCTCAGTCCGGGGTCACAGTAAAAAAGATGCAGATATTGGCCACTAGGTGGCGCTATAACAGGCTTGAGCTCGGGAATGGCTATTACTACACAACCGTTAGCCCGATACACTTAATATTTTGTATGGTGTGTCTTTGTGCAATGTACCATGAGGGTCTAGAAGGACATTGGTGTTTCTCCAAAAACATGGCCGTCATCAGCCAATGAATGTTGAGGACTGATTTGACAGGGTTAACGGAGGTCGATCGGAAAGAAATGCACTGTGCTTCTTCGTGTACTGCTCCTGAAGGCCTGTAAGATTTGTGGTGTAATTTGGCCACTAGGGGGCGTAATACCGTATTTCGGTGCCTGTATCACGTGACGTTTGACATACACACACAAACATGACATCATATGATAGATCGGCTCATGACGAAAAACTTTGCCTCTTGAAGCATTGCTGTCAATCAAACGGTTCGTTCGTTATTGACGATAACATTCAAATATACTTTTGCGAACTAGTCCTAGGTTTTTTGCCCGATCCGAACCTAACCAAGGCTGATTGATTCTGTGGAGTGTGAATATGAATAATTATCGAAAAAAAGTTGAAATTTGTATTCAAACATGCAAGGAGTGGCCAAAAACCGAACTGGGCGGAGCTTAAAACATTTAAACGGCCATAACTCGAGAGGCGTTTGAGATATCATCATAGGGCTTGAATCATATGTGTAGGCCATCGGTCTAAGGTCGTGATATAAAAATCTCGCCGATCGGACACTAGATGGCGCTATAACGGGGAAAATGGCACTAAATACTGTGATTATGCAATGGTTCCAACTTTCACGCCTATAACTTTATCTGTGGTCAAGAGATTTTCATGGGAGTTGTTTTTTTTAGCATCCTGAATTGTTTCCGAGTCCTACGATACCAAGCATGCCAGGTTTCGCCTTACAGTTAGTTCTGCACAGGAAAATAGCGCTTAAAAAACACGCGTGAATAACTCCGCGAGGGTTATTCCGATCGACTCGAAACGACCATAGGAAGAACATTGCATTACCTTCTGAACAAAAAAGTCTATTGGCGTTATGTTAAAATTTTTATCAGAAATGGCCGAAAATTACAAAAAACGAAAAATTACCCCAAAATTTGTCGTTTTTACACATAAATGGTTATACCTCTGCAACGAAATGACATTTTTTCACCAGATTTGATACACTGATGTCTGAGCAGAGTCTGAGGCAATACCCAAAAAATAATATGCCTGCACCACTAGTTGGCCTCATAATTGAACAAAACCTTTGACATTGAGCGAGCCCAATGGTCTTACAACAGTTTTTTCACTAAACTGAAGTGTTTAGCCATGATACTAGCTAGATGTAACAAAGGTATGACCTGACGTTGCATGCACAATTTTGTCGTAGCGCCACCCTGTGCTTATTTGTTATTTTCACTTAGAAGTGAGTAGAGAGCGGAGAGATTTCACTGAATGAGAGCCGTTTTCTTGCTGATAACTAATGTATTTAAGGTTGTATCTTCACCAAACGTATGCGTAATGACATTGTACTCGGTAATTCTGATGGCAGTCAGGACCTGAGGGAGCCTGCAGTTTCGGACGCATATTTTACATGCCTACAACTTTGGCTGCAGTCACCGTATTTTCATGGGACTTTTTTCACAGGAGTCCTGAATTGTTGCAGAGTCCAACGATACCAAACATGCCCGGTTTTGCCTTGTGCTTAGTCCTGGGGTCAAGGCCGCCTTAATGCACGGGCTTACCTGGGCTGAAGCCCAGGGGCCTCCCAAGTTCAAGGGCCTCCCAAGTTTGCGTTCATGATGAGCTGAAAAGGTCATATTGTTTTGTAACTTGTCAGGTTTTCTGTCAATCACTCTAATTGCACGTTACATGGCTGCTGATTGGTCCGTTGTAACTTACGTGAAATAAAATGTTAGACGTAACATATTTTTTATTCCGCGTGATGTAATTAAGTGCGCGTTGTCAACTTGACATTCCTGCATGTTAGACTGAGTGTGACAGAGAAACGGGAAATAATCCACCAACAAATGTAAGAGTAATTTCTGAAATTTCATAATAAGCACTGAGGTGCAGGTCTCTCTCTCTTTCGCGCGCACGCTCGCTCGTTTGCTCTCTCTGTGCTCCTGCAGCTGTCTGAGTCTCTGGCATGCAGAAGTCTCTCCAAACGTGCACAAGAAACTGTGCCGCTAAATTAAGAAAGGAGTTCCCGCACATAATGCTGTTAATTGTTATAAAGTTTAAGTTTACTCGCGTTTATATCAGTGACGCGTGCGCAGCTGGAGCGATGTTTGATGCGACGTTAGCTCACAGTACACACATCTGTTGGTTTAGAAAGACGAGAAAGAGACGCAACGGTAAAGGTGCAAGTCTAAGAAAGTAAAGAGCGACTAGACCATCTCAAATGATCATCCCCTGATAGCACCATTATAATCTCATTATCTTAAGATCTTATATACAGGTATGTTCCCTGTCTGTCTTGTGCATATTCATACTTGGTCGTTTTACATGCTTATGTATGCATAAATACTAAATACAATGCATACTATATCTTCAATAGCCTACAAAATAAATAACTGATTAAAAAACAAGATTCTGTCTAAAGACTTATCTTTTGTTATCATTAATGCATTTAACAAGATTCTGTCTATAAAGACTTATCTTTTGTTATCATTAATGCATTTTCACTTTAAAACTAACTTTAACTTATTATATTTTTAAAACTGTGGTGAGCATTTAGTTGTGAGTGGCAATTTTCTGCAAATTTGTATTTTCCAAAAACTATATAAATATAAAGCTTATAAACATATATACTTTCACACATTTTGGTTTTATTATCACCACATGTTGCTGTGTGTGGTTGTTAAATAAAGTGTCTTGTGTTTATGCTCAAGTGGGCTCAGTGATATGTTAATAACAATATTATGGTGTTTTCTGGCTCAAAGAGGGAAAACTCACTGTTGTATGTCTCGAAAGAAACTAATGCATTTTGTGATGTACCTAGATATTACACTTAAAAAAAAAATTAGACTATAAATCGAGGGGAAGGGGGGCCTACAAAACCTCTTAGCCCCGGGGCCTCACATTAGGTTAAGGCGGCCCTGCCTGGGGTTATCATAACACAATTCAGGAGGACATTAAATAAGTCAAGCATTATCTTTCCAGCTGTGTTTGATGTTCACTGTAGGTCCTTGCGGTCTGCTGCGCTGCTGTGTTTGTTTCTTATGTACACTTGTGCAGTCTGTTTGCACCATTGCACCATACCACGACTCAATGGCCTTGTAGTTCAACTAAACACGGCCATTTCTGAATTGTATGTTACGTTATAAATCTGAAAAACTAATTCTCCTTAACAAATTATCCTCATAACGTCACATTAAGGACATTACATGTTTGTCTTATAGGTGCACCTGTGTGTAAGCATACATAGTCTGTATGATCCTTTTTTGACCATCTCTTTCATTTTCTGAAGCGAGGTGGTCTAACATTCATTGTGGCTGTGTTCGGGTTTAACTGCTCAGCCTGGTAAGCGAAGTGTGAAGTTTTTGACGTTGCCTTAAAGCTCGAAACCCGGCAATTGCTGCTTGCAGCTATATTTAGGGTTTTGAGCACGAAGTGCTTAAAAACCTATTGTATTTGTCTGTTTTATTATTATTATTATTTATTATTTTTCCACTGTAAAACGCGTTGCCCAGGCCAAACCGTAAGTCGTAGAAACTTGCCACTTGGTCAACTGGTTGTATATTAGCAGGCTACTCAGATACAGTGAATCAGCCAAATCGGCCCATAGGTGGCGCTATAGCAATGCTCGACGTGTTGGGGCTCATAACTCCTAAACCGGACATCATACACTCAAGTGTTTGGTCTCATTGTAATCCCTGGCTCCAAACTTAAAAAATGTATATCTCCGATTTCATTTCCGGTATGCAAATTTTTCCGCTAATTTGCATAATATACATTTCAAGCCAAAATGAACTAGTCCTAGGTTTTTCGCCCGATCGGAACCGTTCCAATGCAGGAGAAATCTGTGGAGTGAGTAGGTAAATAATTATCGAACAGAATTTGAAATTACGCTTTAGGGTCACTAAGGGGCGCCAAAACTCCATACAGGAAGTAGCCTACCATCAATGAAATGGCTATAACTGGTGAACGGTTTGAGATATCTTAACGAGGTTTGGTACACATGTGTACTAGCTCAGTCCGGGGTCACAGTAAAAAAGATGCAGATATTGGCCACTAGGTGGCGCTATAACAGGCTTGAGCTCGGGAATGGCTATTACTACACAACCGTTAGCCCGATACACTTAATATTTTGTATGGTGTGTCTTTGTGCAATGTACCATGAGGGTCTAGAAGGACATTGGTGTTTCTCCAAAAACATGGCCGTCATCAGCCAATGAATGTTGAGGACTGATTTGACAGGGTTAACGGAGGTCGATCGGAAAGAAATGCACTGTGCTTCTTCGTGTACTGCTCCTGAAGGCCTGTAAGATTTGTGGTGTAATTTGGCCACTAGGGGGCGTAATACCGTATTTCGGTGCCTGTATCACGTGACGTTTGACATACACACACAAACATGACATCATATGATAGATCGGCTCATGACGAAAAACTTTGCCTCTTGAAGCATTGCTGTCAATCAAACGGTTCGTTAGTTATTGACGATAACATTCAAATATACTTTTGCGAACTAGTCCTAGGTTTTTTGCCCGATCCGAACCTAACCAAGGCTGATTGATTCTGTGGAGTGTGAATATGAATAATTATCGAAAAAAAGTTGAAATTTGTATTCAAACATGCAAGGAGTGGCCAAAAACCGAACTGGGCGGAGCTTAAAACATTTAAACGGCCATAACTCGAGAGGCGTTTGAGATATCATCATAGGGCTTGAATCATATGTGTAGGCCATCGGTCTAAGGTCGTGATATAAAAATCTCGCCGATCGGACACTAGATGGCGCTATAACGGGGAAAATGGCACTAAATACTGTGATTATGCAATGGTTCCAACTTTCACGCCTATAACTTTATCTGTGGTCAAGAGATTTTCATGGGAGTTGTTTTTTTTAGCATCCTGAATTGTTTCCGAGTCCTACGATACCAAGCATGCCAGGTTTCGCCTTACAGTTAGTTCTGCACAGGAAAATAGCGCTTAAAAAACACGCGTGAATAACTCCGCGAGGGTTATTCCGATCGACTCGAAACGACCATAGGAAGAACATTGCATTACCTTCTGAACAAAAAAGTCTATTGGCGTTATGTTAAAATTTTTATCAGAAATGGCCGAAAATTACAAAAAACGAAAAATTACCCCAAAATTTGTCGTTTTTACACATAAATGGTTATACCTCTGCAACGAAATGACATTTTTTCACCAGATTTGATACACTGATGTCTGAGCAGAGTCTGAGGCAATACCCAAAAAATAATATGCCTGCACCACTAGTTGGCCTCATAATTGAACAAAACCTTTGACATTGAGCGAGCCCAATGGTCTTACAACAGTTTTTTCACTAAACTGAAGTGTTTAGCCATGATACTAGCTAGATGTAACAAAGGTATGACCTGACGTTGCATGCACAATTTTGTCGTAGCGCCACCCTGTGCTTATTTGTTATTTTCACTTAGAAGTGAGTAGAGAGCGGAGAGATTTCACTGAATGAGAGCCGTTTTCTTGCTGATAACTAATGTATTTAAGGTTGTATCTTCACCAAACGTATGCGTAATGACATTGTACTCGGTAATTCTGATGGCAGTCAGGACCTGAGGGAGCCTGCAGTTTCGGACGCATATTTTACATGCCTACAACTTTGGCTGCAGTCACCGTATTTTCATGGGACTTTTTTCACAGGAGTCCTGAATTGTTGCAGAGTCCAACGATACCAAACATGCCCGGTTTTGCCTTGTGCTTAGTCCTGGGGTCAAGGCCGCCTTAATGCACGGGCTTACCTGGGCTGAAGCCCAGGGGCCTCCCAAGTTCAAGGGCCTCCCAAGTTTGCGTTCATGATGAGCTGAAAAGGTCATATTGTTTTGTAACTTGTCAGGTTTTCTGTCAATCACTCTAATTGCACGTTACATGGCTGCTGATTGGTCCGTTGTAACTTAACGTGAAATAAAATGTTAGACGTAACATATTTTTTATTCCGCGTGATGTAATTAAGTGCGCGTTGTCAACTTGACATTCCTGCATGTTAGACTGAGTGTGACAGAGAAACGGGAAATAATCCACCAACAAATGAAAGAGTAATTTCTGAAATTTCATAATAAGCACTGAGGTGCAGGTCTCTCTCTCTTTCGCGCGCGCGCTCGCTCGTTTGCTCTCTCTGTGCTCGTGCAGCTGTCTGAGTCTCTGGCATGCAGAAGTCTCTCCAAACGTGCACAAGAAACTGTGCCGCTAAATTAAGAAAGGAGTTCCCGCACATAATGCTGTTAATTGTTATAAAGTTTAAGTTTACTCGCGTTTATATCAGTGACGCGTGCGCAGCTGGAGCGATGTTTGACGCGACGTTAGCTCACAGTACACACATCTGTTGGTTTAGAAAGACGAGAAAGAGACGCAACGGTAAAGGTGCAAGTCTAAGAAAGTAAAGAGCGACTAGACCATCTCAAATGATCATCCCCTGATAGCACCATTATAATCTCATTATCTTAAGATCTTATATACAGGTATGTTCCCTGTCTGTCTTGTGCATATTCATACTTGGTCGTTTTACATGCTTATGTATGCATAAATACTAAATACAATGCATACTATATCTTCAATAGCCTACAAAATAAATAACTGATTAAAAAACAAGATTCTGTCTAAAGACTTATCTTTTGTTATCATTAATGCATTTAACAAGATTCTGTCTATAAAGACTTATCTTTTGTTATCATTAATGCATTTTCACTTTAAAACTAACTTTAACTTATTATATTTTTAAAACTGTGGTGAGCATTTAGTTGTGAGTGGCAATTTTCTGCAAATTTGTATTTTCCAAAAACTATATAAATATAAAGCTTATAAACATATATACTTTCACACATTTTGGTTTTATTATCACCACATGTTGCTGTGTGTGGTTGTTAAATAAAGTGTCTTGTGTTTATGCTCAAGTGGGCTCAGTGATATGTTAATAACAATATTATGGTGTTTTCTGGCTCAAAGAGGGAAAACTCACTGTTGTATGTCTCGAAAGAAACTAATGCATTTTGTGATGTACCTAGATATTACACTTAAAAAAAAAATTAGACTATAAATCGAGGGGAAGGGGGGCCTACAAAACCTCTTAGCCCCGGGGCCTCACATTAGGTTAAGGCAGCCCTGCCTGGGGTTATCATAACACAATTCAGGAGGACATTAAATAAGTCAAGCATTATCTTTCCAGCTGTGTTTGATGTTCACTGTAGGTCCTTGCGGTCTGCTGCGCTGCTGTGTTTGTTTCTTATGTACACTTGTGCAGTCTGTTTGCACCATTGCACCATACCACGACTCAATGGCCTTGTAGTTCAACTAAACACGGCCATTTCTGAATTGTATGTTACGTTATAAATCTGAAAAACTAATTCTCCTTAACAAATTATCCTCATAACGTCACATTAAGGACATTACATGTTTGTCTTATAGGTGCACCTGTGTGTAAGCATACATAGTCTGTATGATCCTTTTTTGACCATCTCTTTCATTTTCTGAAGCGAGGTGGTCTAACATTCATTGTGGCTGTGTTCGGGTTTAACTGCTCAGCCTGGTAAGCGAAGTGTGAGGTTTTTGACGTTGCCTTAAAGCTCGAAACCCGGCAATTGCTGCTTGCAGCTATATTTATTATTATTAGGGGTTCAAGCCCGAAGGGCTGAAACCCTATTGTATTTGTACTGATTTTTATTATTATTATTATTATTATTATTATTATTATTATTATTATTATTTTTATTATTTTTCTTCTGCCGTAAAACGGATCGTGCAGACCAAACCGTAAGGCCTAGAGACTTGAGACTTGGCCAAATGGTAGGTCTCATTCGTGCGCGAAGATGACAGAGTGTCATCCCAATCGGCCTATGGGGGGCGCTACAGCGATGGCAAACGCGTTGATGCTCATAACTTCGACAATTCTTGTCCAAATGTCAAGTGTCT
This sequence comes from Paramisgurnus dabryanus, assembly GCF_030506205.2. NCBI lineage: Eukaryota > Metazoa > Chordata > Actinopteri > Cypriniformes > Cobitidae > Paramisgurnus > Paramisgurnus dabryanus. Next base: position 23,986,928 of record NC_133337.1, read on the forward strand.
TATATTCCTGGATTCCTTGCGTCAAGACGAACAAAATGTATATCTCCGATTTCATTTCCGTCATTAAAAATTTTCCGCTATTTTTGATTTTGTCGAAAAAAATAAAAACGAACTAGTCCTAGGTTTTTCGCTCGATCGGAATCGTTTCGGTGCTAAAATGTTCCTTGGAGTTCGAATATCAATAATTATTGAAAAAAAGTTGAACTTTCGACTCACGGTCGACATGCCACGCCCAAACGTCTGAAGTGTGCGCAGCCACTAGGGATTTATTGGATATAACTGCGGACAGGAATGAAGTATTAACACGACACTTGGTACTTGTGATGACAGTCATGGCCTGAGGTGGCATGCGTCGTTTCGTCACAGCACCACCTAGTGGTCAGACGAATCATTTAAACGCTTATAACTTAGGCTGAGTTTAACATATTTTCATGCAACTTTTTTCTTTGGAGTCCTGAATTGTTGCCGAGTCCAACGATACCAAGCATGCCAGGTTTTGCTTTACGGTTGGTTCTGCACAGGAAAATAGCGCTTAAAAAACACGCGCGAATAACTCCGCGAGGGTTATTCCGATCGACTCGAAACGACCATAGGAAGAACATTGTATTATCTTCTGAACAAAAAGTTCTATTGGCGTTATGTTAAAATTTTCATCAGAAATGGCCGAAAATTGCAAAAAACGAAAAATTACCTCAAAATTTTGTGTTTTTACACATAAATGGTTATAACTCCGCAACGAAATGATATTTTTTCACCAGATTTGATACGCTGATGTCTGAGCACAGTCTGAGGCAATACAAAAAAAAATGGTATGCCTGCACCACTAGTTGGCCTCATAATTTAACAAAACCTATGACATTGAGCAAACCCTATGGTCAAACAACTGTTTTTCAATAAACTAAAGTGTACAGCCATGATACTAGCTAGATGTAACACAGTCATGACCTGAGATTCCATGCACGAGTTTGTCATAGCGCCACCTAGTGGTAATTTGTTATTTTCACTTAAAAATACTGTAACCTTACATTTAAAATCATGAGTCATCATGGATTATTCCTTTCATGGCTTTGAGTATAATCATTGATGGATTGCAAGTCACTCCCTAGCAACCAATGAGAATACCCTAGCAACCATTTAGCAAGCTGTATCTCTGTATCAGAACATCGTAGAGACGTGGGGTTCGGCTCTTTTGACTCATTAACCCTATTTTAACATTTTGTGACCCGAGTTTTGCCATTGCAAGCACCACAAACATTTCCTTCAGTGTTCTATTTGTCAATGTTCCGTGAGAAGAGAGGGAGACATTTCACTGAACGATAGCAATTTTTGCTAATAACTTTGAACACGTGTGTCTGGTATCTTATTTTTCATCATTTATTTTGTACAATGCAGCAAATCTACACAGCCATGCCCTTAATGGTCTTAATGTCCCAAATCGCTTGAACCCCGGTAATCGCTGCTTGCAGCTATATTTAGGGGTTCAAGCGCGAAGCGCTGAAACCCTATTGTAATTGTTAAGATTTTTATTATTATTATTCTGCCGTAAAACGGAACGTGCAGACCAAACCGTAAGGCCTAGAGACTTGAAACTTGGCCAAATGGTAGGACCCAATTTGGGGAGAGGTTGACAGAGTATCAACCCGATTGGCCTATAGGTGGCGCTATAACGACGGAAATCACGTTTATGCTCATAACTCCCAGAAATCTTGTCCAAATGTCAAGTGTCTTATATCACTGGAATCCTTGCGTCAAGACGAACAAAACGTATATCTCCGATTTTATTTGCGCCTAGAATTTTTTTTCGCTATTTTCGATTTTGTCGAAAAAAATAAAAACGAACTAGTCCTAGGTTTTTTGACCGATCGGAACCATTCCAGTGCTGTAATATTCCTTGGAGCGTGAATATCAAAAGTTATCAAAAAAAGTTGAACTTTCGACTCACCGTCGTAAAGCCACGCCCAAACGCCCCCTATAGGCGGAGCCTCTAGGTCTTAAATGGCTATAACTTGGGATTAGAAAGAGGTATCGACACCAAATTTGGTGTATATATACAGGGGACTATTCTGGGCTCACGTTCAAATAATTGCGCCGCTTGACCACTAGTTGGCGTTATAACACCACCTCAACCTTTGAAGGGCTGTAGCTACAAAAGTGTGGGACCGATCAACTTGAAATTTGGCACGGTTGCTCTTGGTCTAGGGTACTATTAATGTCTAAAAGGAATTTTGCATGGCTCAAGAAACATAGCCGCCATCGGCCAATCAAGAAAAAGCAGCTATTAGACAGGGTTAACGAAGGCCGATCGAAACGAAACGCGGTGGGCCTGTTTGTCTCTTGGCCATGAAGGTCTGTGCAGAGTAAGAAAAAATTCGGCCTCCGGGGGGCGCTATCACGTTTTTTTAGTGTTTAAATTATTGTGTATTATGTAGTGTTTTAGATATCCACAAGATCCTCATATCATTTAATAGAGGTACTTACAATGAACAACTTTCCCTCAAGAAGCAACTGTCTCAGTAAAATCGTTTGTTAGATATTCATCATTTTCTTTTAAACCTACTTTTGCAAACTAGTCTTAGGTTTTTTGACCAATCTGAACCAATCCAGTGCTGGAATATTCCTTAGACATTGAATATCAATAATTATCAAAAAAAAGTTGAACTTTGCACTCGTCGTCGCAACACCACGGTCAAAAGTACGAAGAGGCGGTGCCACAAATACTTAAATGGCTATCATTTATGATAGGAATGAGATATCAACACGAAACTTGGTACACATATGTATAGACCTAGACTGAGTTCACATGCAAAAAAAATAGCAGAGATTGTCCACTAGGTGGCGCAATAACCTAAGAACAAAGAACGATGACTATAGCATATGTATACGACACATAAATATTTGTCTCACCTACTATTTTGCACATAACATCTGCTTTCAGATTCTTATAAGGGTCTATTAGGATAATTACATATCTTAGAAAACATGCCGACCAACAGCCAGCCAGCATTAACCATGTACGAGTCCAGCGATTACAACTAAACTGATGGGCTTTTTTGTCTTATGTTCTCAAGTGTCTGTGAGGATTTTTGGCTCATCATTCCGGAAATATTTGCATCTAGAACAATGGGTGTAACGTTAACTGTCCCCTAGATCAGTGGTTTTCAAAAGTATTCCTGGAAGCCCACTGCTCTGCACATATACAAAAGTCTTCTATTTTAAACAAATCCACTTTAATCATCAGTAGAGATTTGTATGAACTGACCTGATTGTGTCAGATGAGGGAATCATAGAAAATGTGCTGAGCATTGGGTCTGGAGAAACCACTGTGTTTCACTTAGTTGAAAGTACTGCTCTAGATGTTTATGTTTATATGAAAAACAATTTTGTGAATTTGCTGTACTATCTGGGCAAATATCAATATGAAACATAAAATAAACTTTTGCCGTTGTATTCCTAGATTTGATATGATGTCTCACAGTGATGTGGGAACCATTTCTAACCTGTATTTGTTATTTCATTTGTAACTGCTGTTATGTTCCTTTTGTCCATGGGTTTGCATCTGCATGAAAATTATTATAAGATTCAATGATCTGCAGTCATTTACCTCATTAAAACTAAAAGACTTGAGGTTATCAATTCAAGCATTTTGAAATGTGACATTTTCAAAATGGGCCAGACTAAGTATATCTAACCAATTAACTAGTAATGTGAAGCTTATGACAAAATATTAATAGTTTTATTAAGATCAGACAATATATGTCTTTCCAAGACTAGGGCTGGTTGAATAATTAAGTTAAAACTGTGTTTTAAGGACTAGTCTGAAGAACTAGTAGTTAGTTAGGGCTAATCAGTCTTACTATTTGGATTTAAATATAATTTAAATAATTTAAATATTTTTTCACATGATACTTAAAGCAGTTATGTTCAGTCATGAAGACAAAAATGTATGACTAACTTTTAAGACTAGTCTTAGAGATTAATGTTACTGACCATTGGTTTAAGTGTAGTTACAGACTAAAATTTAGGTTTATGTTTTAGTTGTCTTACTTGAAAATAGCTTACAATGGCCTATCTTTAAATATATCAGGGCCATAGTTTTGTCTTAAGATGTACACCAGTAATGTTTTTTAAAAGGTTTGTTTGTAAAAAGTACCTAAATGTTTTTAAATAACTAATGGCTAGTCATGCCTCAATTTAAACCTGTGGGAAACAACCCAATAAAGTTATAAAGCTTCAAATGTTGTCTTAGAATTCTTCAAATCCTAAAGGTATGAAAAAGATTGCTGTAAATATGTGGATCCTTAAAGAACAGGCCAACATTAGAAATAATTACTAATAATCACACATAAAGAGAATATATATTTGGTTATCAGTAGCTTTAGTATTTTAATCTATTTTCCATGACATAAACATGTCATGATGTGTCTTATAAAGTTTTTAATAATTGTTTATAGAATTATTGCAATGAAATTGTAATGTTATGATATAATTGGTTGTTTTAAATGTAAATGATTTACTGAAAACTTACTCAAGCACAGCACATGTGTGAACACAAATAAGTGCTTAATAGCAAATCTGACTGACATTTGCTTAATGACATCATATTTCTTATTAACTCCATTGGATATAAACAACACATCTGGATCAGTTATGTATGGGCATAGCCAGTGGTTAACTCTTTCACCGCCAGCGTTTTTAAAAAAAGTTGCCAGCCAGCGCCAGCGTTTTTCATGATTTTCACCAAAGTTTATTGCCTTCCAGAAAATGTTCTTCTTTAAATATATAAACATACAATATACCAAATGAAAGAACAGACCCTCTGCTTTCAAACAGAAAAAAACGTTTCATCTTACCTTTAGTGGTTCTTTTGCAATCAGCTTTTGAATATGGGTAGGTTTTTGCAAAAACACCATATTTTGAGCAAAAAGCAGAGACAATTTCATTTTTTTGACTGACTTTTCATAGAGATCCCATTCAGAGCGATCTTTAAAACAGACACGGACATGCAGCAGCTTGGCATAGGGCAATACTTCCGGTTTTAAAAAGTTGCGGAAGGGCGCCACCTGGTGGATAATAGCGGTATTGCGGAAAGACGGATCTCGTCATTGGCGGGGAAGCGTTTTCTCTTAATTGACGAGATATCTCGTCAATGGCGGGGAAAGAGTTAAATATAAAAATATGTAGAGCTTTAGTACTATTTAGCTTTTTTCATTATTCATTTCAAGAACAAGAACATTGCATACATACAAGAGGATTACAATGTGCTTATTTAACATTTAACATAACAATGGATTAAATAAAATAAAAATAAAAAAATAAATTAACAATAACATGGGGATATTCTACAATAATTCAATAAAACAAAAGGTTTCAAAAATGTTATATATTTGCTTTGCTTTTTTTTGACTTTTAACAGTTTCAAAATAATTTCTTAATTCCGTTCTAAATAAAATGCTATTGGGTTTATTCTTTGCCCATTTTTGTTTATGGATGTGAAATTTTCCATATATAATCAATAAGTTGATTAACAAGTCTTTCTCCACACATTTACTTTTATAATACAAAAATATATCCTTACCAGATAACCGAATTATTATTTTGTGAGTTTAAATATCAAGCATTCCACATCAATCCAAAAAGATTGAGTAAATATACATTGATAAAATAAATGTTTTATGGATTCTACTTCCAAATTGCAAATACAAGTAACCTCCATATCTCTTAAGAATCTGGAGACTACTTGTTTAACTGGATACATTAAATGAACCAATTTATAAGTAATTTGTCACGGTGGAATCCGTGTCATGCTTTGTGTCTGTTCCGATTGTCGTCACCTGGACTCTTGTTAATTAATTACCTGCCTCGTCACACCTGTGTATCGTTAGTCTGTTTGTATATATACCCCTGCCTGTTGTATGTTCACTTGCCGGATGATTGTCGCTGATTCCCTGCCTGTTCCTGTGTTCTACGTTTTAGTGTTCCTGTGTTTATTTACCTGCCTGTTGTTTGATTCTAGTGTTTTGTTTCTTGGTTATTATTAAATGTTATTTATTCATCTCGAACTCTGCACATGCGTCCCACTTCCTGATCTCATGTTCCCGGTCGTGACAGAATCATCCGGCCAGTGAAGGACGCAGCGGGTTCAAGGAGGGAACACCCAGAACTCCAGACCGGGCTCGAGTTAGCCCTCACTACGCCCGATTCATTCCCCGGGGTGGTTGCTGCGAAAGATGAGCCGGGTTCTGGGGATCGTATCGGTTCCGGTGATTCCCCTGCTGGTCGAGTCGTCTGGGGCGGTTCCTGGGAGGTCCACCACTATGCTGGATTTGGGGCTCGAGAACGGACGCCACGCTCGATTTTTCCCCGGGGTGGTCGCCACCGTGGAGGAGCCCCTTTCCCCGGGATGGTGGGAGTCGACTCCCAGGACGACCAGATCCCCGTCGGTTCCCAGGAGGGTGGATTCTTCAGAGTCGGTACCTGGGATGGCCACTCCGGTTCTCCCGGCCGTGCCCCGGCTTCCTGCCCTGCCAGTTTCGCCCTGGTTTCCGCCGGCTCCGTCGTGGCCTCCAAGCCCTCCATCCCTCCCGTGGATCCACCCTACCAGACTTCCAGTTTGTTTTGTTTCCAGTGTCTGGTAGCCACTCATTAAGGGGAGGGTAATGTCACGGTGGAATCCGTGTCATGTTTTGTGTCTGTTCCGATTGTCGTCACCTGGACTCTTGTTAATTAATAACCTGCCTCATCACACCTGTGTATCGTTAGTCTGTTTGTATATATACCCCTGCCTGTTGTATGTTCACTTGCCGGAAGATTGTCGCTGATTCCCTGTCTGTTCCTGTGTTCTACGTTTTAGTGTTCCTGTGTTTATTTACCTGCCTGTTGTTTGATTCTAGTGTTTTGTTTCTTGGTTATTATTAAATGTTATTTATTCATCTCGAACTCTGCACATGCGTCCTACTTCCTGATCTCATGTTCCCGGTCGTGACATAATTTATTTAACCTTATTCGTGAGCCAGTATATATTTAATAAACTCCAAACCTCTTTCCATACAAGTTGACTATATAAGGAGTTCCAGTATGGTTTACATCTAGGCAAATATTCATTTCTACATAGTGTTCTAATAAAAAGTTATTACATTTTTTTTTCTAGAATATTTACTCCATTAATACATAACTGAGCATTATGTAAGGAGTTACAATCATAAGATGTATAACCTTGAAAGAGTTGAATAAGTCCACTAGGTATGACATCAAATACAACTGCAAATTCCTTAGCAGTTACTGGAATCTTATAGTGATTGAGGAATTTCACAATAATTAAAGAGGTGACCATCATCTTTAAATAACTGCCTCCCTAATATTATATTATTATCATACCAATTTCTATAAAATAAGGATTTGTTTTTGTATAGAATATTCTTGTTATTCCAAATAACAGATCTATGTGGAGAAAAGTTATGTTTATATATGAGCATCCAAGATAAACAAACCTGTTTATGGAAACCTGACAGTTTTATGGGAACCTTGTTTATATCAAAATTGAATCGCAAAAAAAAATTCCAAACCACCCAATTTCTTAAAAATCATTTCTAGTATGATGTTCCATATACTACCTTTCCAACTTCAGTTACTTTTTATCCACTTATTTTTAAAAACAGTTTTTAAAATCTAGTACATTTTAACCTCCTTCCTCAACTGGATTGCTTAGAATTGACTTTTTAATGTCAATACATAACTAATGGCTAGTCATGCATCAATTTAAACCTGTGGGAAACAACCCAATAAAGTTATAAAGCTTCAAATGTTGTCTTAGAATTCTTCAAATCCTAAAGGTATGAAAAAGATTGCTGTAAATATGTGGATCCTTAAAGAACAGGCCAACATTAGAAATAATAACTAATAATCATACATAAAGAGAATATATATTTGGTTATCAGTAGCTTTAGTATTCTAATCTATTTTCCATGACATAAACATGTCATGATGTGTCTTATAAAGTTTTTAATAATTGTTTATAGAATTATTGCAATGAAATTGTAATGTAATGATACAATTGGTTGTTTTAAATGTAAATTATTTACTGAAAACTTACTCTAGCACAGCACATGTGTGAACACAAATAAGTGCTTAATAGCAAATCTGACTGACATTTGCTTAATGACATCATATTTGTTATTAACTCCATTTGATATAAACAACACATCTGGATTTGTTATGTTTAGGCCTACTATAATATGACAGAGGCTGTCATCTGAAATACTTGTATGTTTGCACATAATATTTATGTCAAAGAATATATATGTTCTATAAGAACAATTACGTTTGTTAATAAAAAAAATAGTCTAAAAGATTTAAACAAGCAACCATTTAGTAAGACCTTCAGAATATATCTCTATGAACTAAAATGACTGTTTCAGATGAGAGAAACATACAAAATGTGCAGAGCATGTTTGTGTATATGTTCCTTTTGTCCATAAAAATATATACGGTTTAATAACTTGCATACCTCACTTTATTTGCCTAATTAAAACAGAAAGCCTTCATGGTACTCGATTAAAGGACATGAACATGAATCTGCTAAATGAAATGATATTTGTTATTGACACGATTTAATAACATCATCCACCATTCAGAGAAAGTATCTGGTTATGTTTTATTAAATTGTTTCAGTTCTTACACTCAACAACAGTAAAGCCAGTGCAGTACAATTTTCTCTACACTGTATAAATATATATATATCAAATACAAAAACAACTTTGCAGAAGTATAGCTATCACACAGTCATTTTGAAAACGGCTCTGACGAACGGCCCCTAAAGCTTATGACAAAGCATACAATGTATTATTGAGATCAGGCAATATACTCAAATTCCTTATTGTGGTTTTTAGGTGCAATTTTCCGTTATGTCCACTAGATGGTAGAAGAGGATCAATCACTGGCTGACATTTGCACTCACAGAAAACACAGATGATGATTACTCTTTAACTAAGTTTACTATTAATAGAAATCTGTTCACATTTAAAGGTGCAGTGTGTAAATTTTAGAAGGATCTCTTGACAGAAATGCAAAATGATATAAAAAACTATATTATCAGGGATGTATAAAGACCTTTCATAATGAACCGGTATGTGTTTATTACCTTAGAACGAGACCTTTTTATCTACATACACCGAGTGTCCCCTTACATGGAAGTCACCATTTTGTGGCGCCATTTTTCTACAGAAGCCCCTAACGGACATTTTTTTACTAAGTTGTCTCCGACGATGACATGTTTGTCTGGTGGCGGCTACCGTAGATTCTCTATGTGTTTCAAAAGCGAGGGGTGAGCAGTGGACTAAGCCATTGGTTGCAATTCGTGACCTCACCACTAGACGCCGCTAAAATGTACACACTGCACTTTTAACTTCATGATTTTACTGTTATAATATTAAAATCACATTTAGTTAAAGACTACCACTTCAATTGTTCTGAGTTATCAGTTTTAACACTCATGTCATTTTATGAAAGCTGTGAAACGTGAACATAATTTTGGAGGCACTTACACGACATTTGCAGTAAGAATTATATATTTTTAGTTTTTTATAAAAAAAACATACCAAATGAGTGTGTAACCATGTCAATATTAAGTCTTGTTCTTTAACAGTCTTGTTTCTCCTTTCTCAGATAAACGTGTGTGTGTACAATATACAATGCAGAATATCTATATGGCCATGTCCTTAAACGTCTTGTGATCTAAATGGCTTGAACCCCGGTAATCGCTGCTAGCAGCTATATTTAGGGGTTCAAGCCCGAAGGGCTGAAACCCTATTGTATTTGTACTGATTTTTATTATTATTATTATTATTATTATTATTATTATTATTTTTATTATTTTTCTTCTGCCGTAAAACGGATCGTGCAGACCAAACCGTAAGGCCTAGAGACTTGAGACTTGGCCAAATGGTAGGTCTCATTCGTGCGCGAAGATGACAGAGTGTCATCCCAATCGGCCTATGGGGGGCGCTACAGCGATGGCAAACGCGTTGATGCTCATATCTTCGACAATTCTTGTCCAAATGTCAAGTGTCTTATATTCCTGGATTCCTTGCGTCAAGACGAACAAAATGTATATCTCCGATTTCATTTCCGTCATTAAAAATTTTCCGCTATTTTTGATTTTGTCGAAAAAAATAAAAACGAACTAGTCCTAGGTTTTTCGCTCGATCGGAATCGTTTCGGTGCTAAAATGTTCCTTGGAGTTCGAATATCAATAATTATTGAAAAAAAGTTGAACTTTCGACTCACGGTCGACATGCCACGCCCAAACGTCTGAAGTGTGCGCAGCCACTAGGGATTTATTGGATATAACTGCGGACAGGAATGAAGTATTAACACGACACTTGGTACTTGTGATGACAGTCATGGCCTGAGGTGGCATGCGTCGTTTCGTCACAGCGCCACCTAGTGGTCAGACGAATCATTTAAACGCTTATAACTTAGGCTGAGTTTAACATATTTTCATGCAACTTTTTTCTTTGGAGTCCTGAATTGTTGCCGAGTCCAACGATACCAAGCATGCCAGGTTTTGCTTTACGGTTGGTTCTGCACAGGAAAATAGCGCTTAAAAAACACGCGCGAATAACTCCGCGAGGGTTATTCCGATCGACTCGAAACGACCATAGGAAGAACATTGTATTACCTTCTGAACAAAAAGTTCTATTGGCGTTATGTTAAAATTTTCATCAGAAAAGGCCAAAAATTGCAAAAAACGAAAAATTACCTCAAAATTTTGTGTTTTTACACATAAATGGTTATAACTCCGCAACGAAATGATATTTTTTCACCAGATTTGATACGCTGATGTCTGAGCACAGTCTGAGGCAATACAAAAAAAAATGGTATGCCTGCACCACTAGTTGGCCTCATAATTGAACAAAACCTGTGACATTGAGCAAACCCTATGGTCAAACAACTGTTTTTTCAATAAACTAAAGTGTACAGCCATGATACTAGCTAGATGTAATACAGTCATGACCTGAGATTCCATGCACGAGTTTGTCATAGCGCCACCTAGTGGTAATTTGTTATTTTCACTTAAAAATACTGTAACCTTACATTTAAAATCATGAGTCATCATGGATTATTCCTTTCATGGCATTGAGTATAATCATTGATGGATTGCAAGTCACTCCCTAGCAACCAATGAGAATACCCTAGCAACCATTTAGCAAGCTGTATCTCTGTATCAGAACATCGTAGAGACGTGGGGTTCGGCTCTTTTGACTCATTAACCCTATTTTAACATTTTGTGACCCGAGTTTTGCCATTGCAAGCACCACAAACATTTCCTTCAGTGTTCTATTTGTCAATGTTCCGTGAGAAGAGAGGGAGACATTTCACTGAACGATAGCAATTTTTGCTAATAACTTTGAACACGTGTGTCTGGTATCTTATTTTTCATCATTTATTTTGTACAATGCAGCAAATCTACACAGCCATGCCCTTAATGGTCTTAATGTCCCAAATCGCTTGAACCCCGGTAATCGCTGCTTGCAGCTATATTTATTATTATTATTATTATTATTATTATTAGGGTTTCGAGCACGAAGTGCTGAAAACCTATTGTATTTGTCTGTTTTATTATTATTATTATTATTATTATTATTATTATTATTATTTTTCCGCCATAAAACGCGTCGCCCAGCACAAACCGTAAGTCGTAGAAACTTGCCACTTGGTCAACTGGTTGTATATTAGCAGGCTACTCAGATACAGTGAATCAGCCAAATCGGCCCATAGGTGGCGCTATAGCAATGCCCGACGCGTTGGGGCTCATAACTCCTAAACCGGACATCCTACACTCAAGTGTTTGGTATCATTGTAATCCCTGGCTCCAAACTTAAAAAATGTATATCTCCGATTTCATTTCCGGTATGCAAATTTTTTCGCTAATTTGCATAATATGCATTTCAAGCCAAAATGAACTAGTCCTAGGTTTTTCGCCCGATCGGAATCGTTCCAACGCAGGAGAAATCTGTGGAGTGAGTAGGTGAATAATTATCGAACAGAATGTGTAATTTCGCTTCAGTGTCACTAAGGGGCGCCAAAATTCAATCCCGGAAGTAGACTATCTCCAGGAAAATGGCTATAACTCGTGAACGGTTAGAGATATCTTAACGCGGTTTGGTACACATGTGTATCAGCTCACTCCCGGGTCACATGAAAAAATACGCGGATTTTGGCCACTAGGTGGCGCTATAATAAGCTTGAGGTCGAAAATGGCTATCACTACACAACCGTAAGCCCGATACACTTCATATTTGGTATGGTGTGTCTTTGTGCAATGTACCATGAGGGTCTAGAAGGACATTGGCGTATCTGCTAAAACATGGCCGTCATCGGCCAATGAAGTGTGAGGGCTGATTTGACAGGGTTAACGAAGGTCGATCGGAACGACATTCACTGTGCTTGTTCGTGTACTGCTCCAGAAGGTCTGTAAGAATTATGGTGTCATTTGGCCACTAGAGGGCGTAATACCGTATTTCGGTGCATGTATCACGTGACGTTTGACATACACACACAAACATGACATCATATGATAGATCGGTTCATGACGAAAAACTTTGCCTCTTGAAGCGTTGCTGTCAATCAAACGGTTCGTTAGTTATTGGCGATAACGTTCAAACCTACTTTTGCGAACTAGTCCCAGGTTTTTCATCCGATCTGAACCTAACGAAAGCTGATTGATTCTGTGGAGTGGGAATATGAATAATTATCGAAAAAAAGTTGAAATTTGTATTCAAACACGCAAGGAGTGGCCAAAAACCGAACTGGGTGGAGCTTAAAACATTTAAACGGCCATAACTCGAGAGGCGTTTGAGATATCATCATGGGGCTTGAATCATATGTGTAGGCCATCGGTCTAAGGTCGTGATATAAAAAGCTCCCCGATTGGACACTAGATGGCGCTATAACGGGGAAAATAGCATTAAATACTGTGATTATGCAATGGTTGCAACTTTCACGCCTATAACTTTATCTGTGGTCAAGAGATTTTCATGGGAGTTAGTTTTTTAGCATCCTGAATTGTTTCCGAGTCCTACGATACCAAGCATGCCAGATTTCGCCTTACAGTTAGTTCTGCACAGGAAAATAGCGCTTAAAAAACACGCGCGAATAACTCCGCGACGGTTATTCGGATCGTCTCGAAACGACCACAGGAAGAACATTGCATTACCTTCTGAACAAAAAAGTCTATTGGCGTTATGTTAAAATTTCCATCAGAAATGGCCGAAAATTGCAAAAAACGAAAAATTACCTCAAAATTTGTCGTTTTTTACACATAAATGGTTATATGGAGAGATTTCACTGAATGAGAGCCGTTTTTTGCTGATAACTAATGTATTTAAGGTTGAATCTTCACCAAACGTATGCATAATAACATGGTACTTGGTAATTCTGATGGCAGTCAGGACCTGAGGGAGCCTTCAGTTTCGGAAGCATATTTTACACGCCTACAACTTTGGCTGCAGTCACCGTATTTTCATGGGACTTTTTTCACAGGAGTCCTGAATTGTTGTAGAGTCCAACGATACCAAACATGCCCAGTTTTGCCTTATGCTTAGTCCTGGGGTTACTGTTCACTGTAGGTCCTTGCGGTCTGCTGCGCTGCTGTGTTTGTGTCTTATGTACACGTGTGCAGTCTGTTTGCACCATTGCACCATACCACGACTCAATGGCCTTGTAGTTCAACTAAACACGGCCATTTCTGAATTGTATGTTACATTATAAATCTGAAAAACTAATTCTAGTTAACAAATTATCCTCATAACGTCACATTAAGGACATCACATGTTTGTCTTGTAGGTGCACCTGTGTGTAAGCATACATAGTCTGTATGATCTTTTTTTGACCATCTCTTTCATTTTTCTGGAGCGAGGTGGTCTATCATTCATTGTGGCTGTGTTCGGGTGTAACTGCTCCACCTGGTAAGCGACGTGTGAGGTTTTTGACGTTGCCTTAAAGCTCGAAACCCGGCAATTGCTGCTTGCAGCTATATTTTTTATTATTTTTCTTCTGCCGTAAAACGGATCGTGCAGACCAAACCGTAAGGCCTAGAGACTTGAGACTTGGCCAAATGGTAGGTCTCATTCGTGCGCGAAGATGACAGAGTGTCATCCCAATCGGCCTATGGGGGGCGCTACAGCGATGGCAAACGCGTTGATGCTCATAACTTCGACAATTCTTGTCCAAATGTCAAGTGTCTTATATTCCTGGATTCCTTGCGTCAAGACGAACAAAATGTATATCTCCGATTTCATTTCCGTCATTAAAAATTTTCCGCTATTTTTGATTTTGTCGAAAAAAATAAAAACGAACTAGTCCTAGGTTTTTCGCTCGATCGGAATCGTTTCGGTGCTAAAATGTTCCTTGGAGTTCGAATATCAATAATTATTGAAAAAAAGTTGAACTTTCGACTCACGGTCGACATGCCACGCCCAAACGTCTGAAGTGTGCGCAGCCACTAGGGATTTATTGGATATAACTGCGGACAGGAATGAAGTATTAACACGACACTTGGTACTTGTGATGACAGTCATGGCCTGAGGTGGCATGCGTCGTTTCGTCACAGCGCCACCTAGTGGTCAGACGAATCATTTAAATGCTTATAACTTAGGCTGAGTTTAACATATTTTCATGCAACTTTTTTCTTTGGAGTCCTGAATTGTTGCCGAGTCCAACGATACCAAGCATGCCAGGTTTTGCTTTACGGTTGGTTCTGCACAGGAAAATAGCGCTTAAAAAACACGCGCGAATAACTCCGCGAGGGTTATTCCGATCGACTCGAAACGACCATAGGAAGAACATTGTATTACCTTCTGAACAAAAAGTTCTATTGGCGTTATGTTAAAATTTCCATCAGAAATGGCCGAAAATTGCAAAAAACGAAAAATTACCTCAAAATTTTGTGTTTTTACACATAAATGGTTATAACTCCGCAACGAAATGATATTTTTTCACCAGATTTGATACGCTGATGTCTGAGCACAGTCTGAGGCAATACAAAAAAAAATGGTATGCCTGCACCACTAGTTGGCCTCATAATTTAACAAAACCTATGACATTGAGCAAACCCTATGGTCAAACAACTGTTTTTTCAATAAACTAAAGTGTACAGCCATGATACTAGCTAGATGTAACACAGTCATGACCTGAGATTCCATGCACGAGTTTGTCATAGCGCCACCTAGTGGTAATTTGTTATTTTCACTTAAAAATACTGTAACCTTACATTTAAAATCATGAGTCATCATGGATTATTCCTTTCATGGCTTTGAGTATAATCATTGATGGATTGCAAGTCACTCCCTAGCAACCAATGAGAATACCCTAGCAACCATTTAGCAAGCTGTATCTCTGTATCAGAACATCGTAGAGACGTGGGGTTCAGCTCTTTTGACTCATTAACCCTATTTTAACATTTTGTGACCCGAGTTTTGCCATTGCAAGCACCACAAACATTTCCTTCAGTGTTCTATTTGTCAATGTTCCGTGAGAAGAGAGGGAGACATTTCACTGAACGATAGCAATTTTTGCTAATAACTTTGAACACGTGTGTCTGGTATCTTATTTTTCATCATTTATTTTGTACAATGCAGCAAATCTACACAGCCATGCCCTTAATGGTCTTAATGTCCCAAATCGCTTGAACCCCGGTAATCGCTGCTTGCAGCTATATTACCGTTTGTTTTTGTTAGGATATTTATTATTTTTCTGCCGTAAAACGGATTGTACAGACCAAACCGTAAGGCCTAGAGACTTGAGACTTGGCCAAATGATAGGTCTCATTCGTGCGCGAAGTTGACAGAGTATGAACCCAATCGGCCTATGGGGGGCGCTACAGCGATGGCAAACGCGTTTAGGCTCATACCTCCCACAATTCTTGTCCAAATGTCAAGTGTCTCATATCCCTGGATTCCTTGCATCAAGACGAACAAAATGTATATCTCCGATTTTATTTCCGTCATGAAAAATTTTCCGCTATTTTCGATTTTGTCGAAAAAAATAAAAACGAACTAGTCCTTGGTTTTTCGCCCGATCGGAATCATTCCAGTGCTAAAATGTTCTTTGGAGTTTGATTATCAATATTTATTAAAAAAAAGTTGAACTTTCGACTCACGGTCAACATGCCACGCCCAAACGTCTGAATTGTGGGCAGGCACTAGAACATTATTGGCTATAACTGGGGACAGGAATGAAGTATCAACACGACACTTGGTACTTGTGATGAGAGTCAAGGCCTGAGGTTTCATGCATAGTTTCGTCACAGCGCCACCTAGTGGTCATATGAATAAAATAATGCTTATAACTTAGGCTGAGTTTAACGTATTTTCATGCGACTTTTTTCCTTGGAGTCCTGAATTGTTGTCGAGTCCAACGATACCAAGCATGCCAGGTTATGCTTTACGGTTGGTTCTGCACAGGAAAATAGCGCTTAAAAAACATGCGCGAATAACTCCGCGAGAGTTATTCCGATCGACTCGAAACGACCATAGGAAGAACATTGTATTACCTTCTGAACAAAAAGTTCTATTGGCGTTATGTTAAAATTTCCATCAGAAATGGCCGAAAATTGCAAAAAACGAAGAATTACCTCAAAATGTTGTGTTTTTTACACATAAATGGTTATAACTCCGCAACGAAATGATATTTTTTCACCAGATTTGATACGCTGATGTCTGAGCACTTTCTGAGGCAATACAAAAAAAATGGTATGCCTGCACCACTAGTTGGCTTCATAATTTAACAAAACCTTTGACATTGAGCAAGCCCAATGGTCATACAACTGTTTTTTCACTAAACTAAAGTGTACAGCCATACTAGCTAGATGTAACACAGTCATGACCTGAGATTCCATGCACGACTTTGTCATAGCGCCACCTAGTGGTAATTTGTTATTTTCACTTAAAAATACTGTAACCTTACATTTAAAATCATGAGTCATCATGGATTATTCCTTTCATGACTTTGAGTATAATCATTGGTGGATTGCAAGTCACTCCCTAGCAACCAATGAGAATACCCTAGCAACCATTTAGCAAGAGCCGTATCTCTGTATCAGAACATCGTAGAGACATGGGGTTCAGTTCTTTTGACTCATTAACACTATTTTAACATTTTGTGACCCGAGTTTTGCCAATGCAAGCACCACAAACATTTCTTTCATTGTTCCATTTGTCAATGTTTCGTGAGAAGAGAGGGAAACATTTCACTGAATGATAGCACTTTTTTGCTGATAACTTTGAACATGTGTGTCTGGTAACTTATTTTTCATCATTTATTTTGTACAATGCAGTAAATCTACACAGCCATGCCCTTAAAGGTCTTAATGTCCCAAATTGCTTGAACCCCGGTAATCGCTGCTTGCAGCTATATTACCGTTTGTTTTTGTTAGGATATTTATTATTTTTCTGCCATAAAACGGATCGTGCAGACCAAACCGTAAGGCCTAGAGACTTGAGACTTGGCCAAATGATAGGTCTCATTCGTGCGCAAACTTGACAGAGTATGAACCCAATCGGCCTATGGGGGGCGCTACAGCGATGGCAAACGCGTTTAGGCTCATAACTCCCACAATTCTTTTCCAAATGTCAAGTGTCTCATATCCCTGGATTCCTTGCATCAAGACGAACAAAATGTATATCTCCGATTTTATTTCCGTCTTGAATAATTTTCCGCTATTTTCGATTTTGTCGAAAAAAATAAAAACGAACTAGTCCTAGGTTTTTCGCCCGATCGGAATCATTCCAGTGCTAAAATGTTCATTGGAGTTTGAATATCAATAATTATTAAAAAAAAGTTGAACTTTCGACTCACGGTCAACATGCCACGCCCAAACGTCTGAATTGTGGGCAGGCACTAGAACATTATTGGCTATAACTGGGGACAGGAATGAAGTATCAACACGACACTTGGTACTTGTGATGAGAGTCATGACCTGAGGTTTCATGCATCGTTTCGTCACAGCGCCACCTAGTGGTCAGACGAATCAAATAATGCTTATAACTTAGGCTGAGTTCAACGTATTTTCATACGACTTTTTTCCTTGGAATCCTGAATTGTTGCCGAGTCCAACGATACCGAGCATGCCAGGTTTTGCTTTACGGTTGGTTCTGCACAGGAAAATAGCGCTTAAAAAACACGCGCGAATAACTCCGCGAGGGTAATTCCGATCGACTCGAAACGACCATAGGAAGAACATTGTATTACCTTCTGAACAAAAAGTTATATTGGCGTTATGTTAAAATTTTCATCAGAAATGGCAGAAAATTGCAAAAAACCAAAAATTACCTCAAAATTTTCTGTTTTTTACACATAAATGGTTATAACTCTGCAACGAAATGATATTTTTTCACCAGATTTGATACGCTGATGTCTGAGCACATTCTGAGGCAATACAAAAAAAATGGTATGCCTGCACCACTAGTTGGCCACATAATTGAACAAAACCTTTGACATTGAGCAAGCCCAATGGTCATACAACTGTTTTTTCAATAAACTAAAGTATACAGCCATGATACTGGCTAGATGTAACACAGCCATGACCTGAGATTCCATGCACGACTTTGTCATAGCGCCACCTAGTGGTAATTTGTTATTTTCACTTAAAAATACTGTAACCTTACATTTAAAATCATGAGTCATCATGGATTATTCCTTTCATGACTTTGAGTATAATCATTGGTGGATTGCAAGTCACTCCCTAGCAACCAATGAGAATACCCTAGCAACCATTTAGCAAGAGCTGTATCTCTGTGTCAGAACATCGTAGAGACATGGGGTTCAGCTCTTTTGACTCATAAACACTATTTTAACATTTTGTGACCCGAGTTTTGCCAATGCAAGCACCACAAACATTTCCTTAAGTGTTCCATTTGTCAATGTTCCTTGAGAAGAGAGGGAGACATTTCACTGAATGATAGCACTTTTTTGCTGATAACTTTGAACACGTGTGTCTGGTATCTTATTTTTCATCATTTATTTTGTACAATGCAGCAAATCTACACAGCCATGCCCTTAAAGGTCTTAATGTCCCAAATCGCTTGAACCCCGGTAATCGCTGCTTGCAGCTATATTTAGGGTTTCGAGCACGAAGTGCTGAAAACCTATTGTATTTGTCTGTTTTATTAGGGTTTCGAGCACGAAGTGCTGAAAACCTATTGTATTTGTCTGTTTTATTATTATTATTATTATTATTATTATTATTATTATTATTTTTCCGCCATAAAACGCGTCGCCCAGCACAAACCGTAAGTCGTAGAAACTTGCCACTTGGTCAACTGGTTGTATATTAGCAGGCTACTCAGATACAGTGAACCAGCCAAATCGGCCCATAGGTGGCGCTATAGCAATGCCCGACGCGTTTGGGCTCATAACTCCTAAACCGGCCATCATACACTCAAGTGTTTGGTATCATTGTAATCCCTGGCTCCAAACTTAAAAAATGTATATCTCCGTTTTCATTTCCGTCATGAAAAATTTTCCGCTATTTTCGATTTTGTCGAAAAAAATAAAAACGAACTAGTCCTAGGTTTTTCGCCCGATCGGAATCATTCCAGTGCTAAAATGTTCCTTGGAGTTTGAATATCAATAATTATCAAAAAAAAGTTGAACTTTCGACTCACGGTCAACATGCCACGCCCACACGTCTGAATTGTGGGCAGGCACTAGAACATTATTGGCTATAACTGGGGACAGGAATGAAGTATCAACACGACACTTGGTACTTGTGATGAGAGTCATGGCCTGAGGTTTCATGCATCGTTTCGTCACAGCGCCACCTAGTGGTCATACGAATCGAATAATGCTTATAACTTCGGCTGAGTTTAACGTATTTTCATGCGACGTTTTTCCTTGGAGTCCTGAATTGTTGCCGAGTCCAATGATACCAAGCATGCCAGGTTTTGCTTTACGGTTGGTTCTGCACAGGAAAATAGCGCTTAAAAAACATGCGCGAATAACTCCGCGAGGGTTCCTCCGATCGACTCGAAACGACCATAGGAAGAATATTGTATTACCTTCTGAACAAAAAGTTCTATTGGCATTATGTTAAAATTTCCATCAGAAATGGCCGAAAATTGCAAAAAACGAAAAATTTACTCCAAATTTTGTGTTTTTTACACATAAATGGTTATAACTCCGCAACGAAATGATATTTTTTTACCAGATTTGATACGCTGATGTCTGAGCAGAGTCTGAGGCAATACAAAAAAAATGGTATGCCTGCACCACTAGTTGGCCTCATAATTGAACAAAACCTTTGACGTTGAGCTAGCACAATGGTCATACAACAGTTTTTTTCACTAAACTTAAGTGTATAGCCATGATACTAGCTAGATGTAACACATTCATGACGTTGCATGCACAAGTTTTTCATAGCGCCACCTAGTGTTTATTTGTTATTTGACTTAAAAATACTGCAACCTTATATCTAAAATCATGAGTCATCGTGGATTATGCCTTTCATGGCTTTGAGTATAATCATTGGTGGATTGCAATTCACTCCCTAGCAACCAATCAGAATACCCTAGCAACCATTTAGCATGAGCTGTATCTTTGTATCAGAACATCGTAGAGATATGGGGTTCGGCTCGTTTGACTTTTTTACACTATTTTAACATTTTGTGACCCAAGTTTTGCCACTGTAAGCACCACAAACATTTCCTTCAGTGTTCTATTTGTCAATGCTTCGTGAGAAGAGAGGGAGACATTTCACTGAATGATAGCACCTTTTTTGCTGATGACTTTGAACAGGTGTGTGAGGTAGCTTATTTTTTATAATTTATTTTGTACAATTCAGCAAAACTACACAGGCATGCCCTGAAAGGTCTTAAGGTCCCAAATCGCTTGAAGCCGACTCAATGGCCTTGTAATTCAACTAAACACGGCCATTTCTGAATTGTATTTTACGGTATAAATCTGAAAAACTAATTCTCGTTAACAAATTATCAGAATGACTTAACATTAAGGATGTGACATGTTTGTCCTATAGGTGCACCTGTGTGTAAGCTACATAGTCTGTCTGAACCGTTTCTGACCATCTCTTACGTTTTTCTGGATGCGATGTGGTGTATCAGCCTGGTCGACGACATCTGACATGTTGTATGTGCTTTAATGCTCGAAACCCGGTAAACGCTGCTTGCAGCTTTAATTATTATTATTATTATTATTTTTCCGCCATAAAACGCGTCGCCCAGCACAAACCGTAAGTCGTAGAAACTTGCCACTTGGTCAACTGGTTGTATATTAGCAGGCTACTCAGATACAGTGAATCAGCCAAATCGGCCCATAGGTGGCGCTATAGCAATGCCCGACGCGTTGGGGCTCATAACTCCTAAACCGGACATCCTACACTCAAGTGTTTGGTATCATTGTAATCCCTGGCTCCAAACTTAAAAAATGTATATCTCCGATTTCATTTCCGTCATGAAAAATGTTCCGCTATTTTCGATTTTGTCGAAAAAAATAAAAACGAACTAGTCCTAGGTTTTTCGCCCGATCGGAATCATTCCAGTGCTAAAATGTTCCTTGGAGTTTGAATATCAATAATTATCAAAAAAAAGTTGAACTTTCGACTCACGGTCAACATGCCACGCCCACACGTCTGAATTGTGGGCAGGCACTAGAACATTATTGGCTATAACTGGGGACAGGAATGAAGTATCAACACGACACTTGGTACTTGTGATGAGAGTCATGGCCTGAGGTTTCATGCATCGTTTCGTCACAGCGCCACCTAGTGGTCATACGAATCGAATAATGCTTATAACTTAGGCTGAGTTTAACGTATTTTCATGCGACGTTTTTCCTTGGACTCCTGAATTGTTGCCGAGTCCAATGATACCAAGCATGCCAGGTTTTGCTTTACGGTTGGTTCTGCACAGGAAAATAGCACTTAAAAAACATGCGCGAATAACTCCGCGAGGGTTCATCCGATCGACTCGAAACAACCATAGGAAGAATATTGTATTACCTTCTGAACAAAAAGTTCTATTGGCATTATGTTAAAATTTCCATCAGAAATGGCCGAAAATTGCAAAAAACGAAAAATTTACTCCAAATTTTTTGTTTTTTACACATAAATGGTTATAACTCCGCAACGAAATGATATTTTTTTACCAGATTTGATACGCTGATGTCTGAGCAGAGTCTGAGGCAATACAAAAAAAATGGTATGCCTGCACCACTAGTTGGCCTCATAATTGAACAAAACCTTTGACGTTGAGCTAGCACAATGGTCATACAACAGTTTTTTTCACTAAACTTAAGTGTATAGCCATGATACTAGCTAGATGTAACACATTCATGACGTTGCATGCACAAGTTTTTCATAGCGCCACCTAGTGGTTATTTGTTATTTTGACTTAAAAATACTGCAACCTTATATCTAAAATCATGAGTCATCGTGGATTATGCCTTTCATGGCTTTGAGTATAATCATTGGTGGATTGCAATTCACTCCCTAGCAACCAATCAGAATACCCTAGCAACCATTTAGCAAGAGCTGTATCTTTGTATCAGAACATCGTAGAGATATGGGGTTCGGCTCGTTTGACTTTTTTACACTATTTTAACATTTTGTGACCCAAGTTTTGCCACTGTAAGCACCACAAACATTTCCTTCAGTGTTCTATTTGTCAATGCTTCGTGAGAAGAGAGGGAGACATTTCACTGAATGATAGCACCTTTTTTGCTGATGACTTTGAACAGGTGTGTGAGGTAGCTTATTTTTTATAATTTATTTTGTACAATTCAGCAAAACTACACAGGCATGCCCTTAAAGGTCTTAAGGTCCCAAATCGCTTGAACCTGACTCAATGGCCTTGTAATTCAACTAAACACGGCCATTTCTGAATTGTATTTTACGGTATAAATCTGAAAAACTAATTCTCGTTAACAAATTATCAGAATGACTTAACATTAAGGATGTGACATGTTTGTCCTATAGGTGCACCTGTGTGTAAGCTACATAGTCTGTCTGAACCGTTTCTAAACCATCTCTTACGTTTTCCTGGATGCGATGTGGTGTATCAGCCTGGTCGACGACATCTGACATGTTGTATGTGCTTTAATGCTCGAAACCCGGTAAACGCTGCTTGCAGCTTTAATTATTATTATTTTTCCGCCATAAAACGCGTCGCCCAGCACAAACCGTAAGTCGTAGAAACTTGCCACTTGGTCAACTGGTTGTATATTAGCAGGCTACTCAGATACAGTGAATCAGCCAAATCGGCCCATAGGTGGCGCTATAGCAATGTCCGACGCGTTGGGGCTCATAACTCCTAAACCGGACATCCTACACTCAAGTGTTTGGTATCATTGTAATCCCTGGCTCCAAACTTAAAAATTGTATATCTCCGATTTCATTTCCGGTATGCAAATTTTTTCGCTATTTTCGATTTTGTCGAAAAAAATAAAAACGAACTAGTCCTATGTTTTTCGCCCGATCGGAATCATTCCAGTGCTAAAATGTTCCTTGGAGTTTGAATATCAATAATTATCAAAAAAAAGTTGAACTTTCGACTCACGGTCAACATGCCACGCCCACACGTCTGAATTGTGGGCAGGCACTAGAACATTATTGGCTATAACTGGGGACAGGAATGAAGTATCAACACGACACTTGGTACTTGTGATGAGAGTCATGGCCTGAGGTTTCATGCATCGTTTCGTCACAGCGCCACCTAGTGGTCATACGAATCGAATAATGCTTATAACTTCGGCTGAGTTTAACGTATTTTCATGCGACGTTTTTCCTTGGAGTCCTGAATTGTTGCCGAGTCCAATGATACCAAGCATGCCAGGTTTTGCTTTACGGTTGGTTCTGCACAGGAAAATAGCGCTTAAAAAACATGCGCGAATAACTCCGCGAGGGTTCCTCCGATCGACTCGAAACAACCATAGGAAGAATATTGTATTACCTTCTGAACAAAAAGTTCTATTGGCATTATGTTAAAATTTCCATCAGAAATGGCCGAAAATTGCAAAAAACGAAAAATTTACTCCAAATTTTGTGTTTTTTACACATAAATGGTTATAACTCCGCAACAAAATGATATTTTTTTACCAGATTTGATACGCTGATGTCTGAGCAGAGTCTGAGGCAATACAAAAAAAATGGTATGCCTGCACCACTAGTTGGCCTCATAATTGAACAAAACCTTTGACGTTGAGCTAGCACAATGGTCATACAACAGTTTTTTCACTAAACTTAAGTGTATAGCCATGATACTAGCTAGATGTAACTAATTCATGACGTTGCATGCACAAGTTTTTCATAGCGCCACCTAGTGGTTATTTGTTATTTTGACTTAAAAATACTGCAACCTTATATCTAAAATCATGAGTCATCGTGGATTATGCCTTTCATGGCTTTGAGTATAATCATTGGTGGATTGCAATTCACTCCCAACCAATCAGAATACCCTAGCAACCATTTAGCAAGAGCTGTATCTTTGTATCAGAACATCGTAGAGATATGGGGTTCGGCTCGTTTGACTTTTTTACACTATTTTAACATTCAGTTTTGCCACTGTAAGCACCACAAACATTTCCTTCAGTGTTCTATTTGTCAATGCTTCGTGAGAAGAGAGGGAGACATTTCACTGAATGATAGCACCTTTTTTGCTGATGACTTTGAACAGGTGTGTGAGGTAGCTTATTTTTTATAATTTATTTTGTACAATTCAGCAAAACTACACAGGCATGCCCTTAAAGGTCTTAAGGTCCCAAATCGCTTGAACCCGACTCAATGGCCTTGTAATTCAACTAAACACGGCCATTTCTGAATTGTATTTTACGGTATAAATCTGAAAAACTAATTCTCGTTAACAAATTATCAGATTGACTTAACATTAAGGATGTGACATGTTTGTCCTATAGGTGCACCTGTGTGTAAGCTACATAGTCTGTCTGAACCGTTTCTGACCATCTCTTACGTTTTTCTGGATGCGATGTGGTGTATCAGCCTGGTCGACGACATGTGACATGTTGTATGTGCTTTAATGCTCGAAACCCGGTAAACGCTGCTTGCAGCTTTAATTAGGGTTTCGAGCACGAAGTGCTGAAAACCTATTGTATTTGTCTGTTTTATTATTATTATTATTATTATTATTATTATTAGGGGTTCAAGCCCGAAGGGCTGAAACCCTATTGTATTTGTACTGATTTTTATTATTATTATTATTATTAGGGGTTCAAGCCCGAAGGGCTGAAACCCTATTGTATTTGTACTGATTTTTATTATTATTATTATTATTATTATTATTATTATTATTATTATTCTTTTTATTATTTTTCTTCTGCCGTAAAACGGATCGTGCAGACCAAACCGTAAGGCCTAGAGACTTGAGACTTGGCCAAATGGTAGGTCTCATTCGTGCGCGAAGATGACAGAGTGTCATCCCAATCGGCCTATGGGGGGCGCTACAGCGATGGCAAACGCGTTGATGCTCATAACTTCGACAATTCTTGTCCAAATGTCAAGTGTCTTATATTCCTGGATCCCTTGCGTCAAGACGAACAAAATGTATATCTCCGATTTCATTTCCGTCATTAAAAATTTTCCGCTATTTTCGATTTTGTCGAAAAAAATAAAAACGAACTAGTCCTAGGTTTTTCGCTCGATCGGAATCGTTTCGGTGCTAAAATGTTCCTTGGAGTTCGAATATCAATAATTATTGAAAAAAAGTTGAATTTTCGACTCACGGTCGACATGCCACGCCCAAACGTCTGAAGTGTGCGCAGCCACTAGGGATTTATTGGATATAACTGCGGACAGGAATGAAGTATCAACACGACACTTGGTACTTGTGATGACAGTCATGGCCTGAGGTGGCATGCGTCGTTTCGTCACAGCGCCACCTAGTGGTCAGACGAATCATTTAAACGCTTATAACTTAGGCTGAGTTTAACATATTTTCATGCAACTTTTTTCTTTGGAGTCCTGAATTGTTGCCGAGTCCAACGATACCAAGCATGCCAGGTTTTGCTTTACGGTTGGTTCTGCACAGGAAAATAGCGCTTAAAAAACACGCGCGAATAACTCCGCGAGGGTTATTCCGATCGACTCGAAACGACCATAGGAAGAACATTGTATTACCTTCTGAACAAAAAGTTCTATTGGCGTTATGTTAAAATTTTCATCAGAAATGGCCGAAAATTGCAAAAAACGAAAAATTACCTCAAAATTTTGTGTTTTTACACATAAATGGTTATAACTCCGCAACGAAATGATATTTTTTCACCAGATTTGATACGCTGATGTCTGAGCACAGTCTGAGGCAATACAAAAAAAAATGGTATGCCTGCACCACTAGTTGGCCTCATAATTTAACAAAACCTATGACATTGAGCAAACCCTATGGTCAAACAACTGTTTTTTCAATAAACTAAAGTGTACAGCCATGATACTAGCTTGATGTAACACAGTCATGACCTGAGATTCCATGCACGAGTTTGTCATAGCGCCACCTAGTAGTAATTTGTTATTTTCACTTAAAAATACTGTAACCTTACCTTTAAAATCATGAGTCATCATGGATTATTCCTTTCATGGCTTTGAGTATAATCATTGATGGATTGCAAGTCACTCCCTAGCAACCAATGAGAATACCCTAGCAACTATTTAGCAAGCTGTATCTCTGTATCAGAACATCGTAGAGACGTGGGGTTCGGCTCTTTTGACTCATTAACCCTATTTTAACATTTTGTGACCCGAGTTTTGCCATTGCAAGCACCACAAACATTTCCTTCAGTGTTCTATTTGTCAATGTTCCGTGAGATAAGAGGGAGACATTTCACTGAACGATAGCAATTTTTGCTAATAACTTTGAACACGTGTGTCTGGTATCTTATTTTTCATCATTTATTTTGTACAATGCAGCAAATCTACACAGCCATGCCCTTAATGGTCTTAATGTCCCAAATCGCTTGAACCCCGGTAATCGCTGCTTGCAGCTATATTTATTATTATTAGGGGTTCAAGCCCGTAGGGCTGAAACCCTATTGTATTTGTATGGATTTTTATTATTCTAGTTATTATTTTTCTTCTGCCGTAGAACGGATCGTGCAGACCAAACCGTAAGGCCTAGAGACTTGAGACTTGGCCAAATGGTAGGACCCAATTTGGGGAGAGGTTGATAGAGTATCAACCCGATTGGCCTATAGGTGGCGCTATAGCGATAACAAACGCGTTGATGCTCATAACTCCCAGAATTCTTGTCCAAATGTCAAGTGTCTTATATCCCTGGATTCCTTGCGTCAAGACGAACAAAACGTATATCTCCGATTTCATTTCCGTCATGAAAATTTTTTCGCTATTTTCGATTTTGTCGAAAAAAATAAAAACGAACTAGTCCTAGGTTTTTTGTCCGATCGGAACCGTTCCAGTGCTGTAATATTCCTTGGAGTGTGAATATGAAAAGTTATCAAAAAAAAGTTGAACTTTATACTCGTCGTCGTCAAGCCACGCCCAAACGCCCCCAATGGGCGGAGCCTCTTGGACTTCAATGGCTGTAACTTGGGATTGGAAAGAGGTATCGAAACCAAATTTGGTACACATATACAGCGGACTATTCTGGGGTCACGTGCAAAAAATTGCATCGCTTGACCACTAGTTGGCGCTATAACACTACTTCAACTTTGAAGAGCTGTAACTAGAGAAATATGGGACCGATCAACTTGAGATTTGGCACGGGTGCTCTTGGTCTAGGGTACTATCTGTGTGGGAAAGGAATTTCGCGTAGCTCAAAAAACATGGCCGCCATCGGCCAATCAAGAAAAAGCAGCTATTGGGCAGGGTTAACGGAGGCCGATCGAAACGAAACGTGGTGGACCTGTTTGTCTCTTGGCCATGAAGGTCTGTGCAGAGTAAGAAAAAATTCGGCCTCCGGGAGGCGCTATCACGTTTTTTCAATGTTTAAGTGATTGTGTATTATGCAGTGTTTCAGATATCAACAAGATCTTTATATCATTTAATAGAGCTACATTTAATGAACAACTTTTCCTCAAGAAGCACTTGTCTCAGTCGAATCGTTTGTTAGATATTCATAATTTTCTCTTAAACCTACTTTTGCGAACTAGTCCTAGGTTTTTTGACCGATCTGAACCAATCCAGTGCTGGAATATTCCTTAGACACTGAATATCAATAATTATCAAAAAAAAGTTGAACTTTGCACTCGTCGTCGCAACACTACGGTCAAAAGTACGAAGAGGCGGGGCCACAAATACTTAAATTGCTATCATTTATGATAGGAATGAGATATCAACATGAAACTTGGTACACATATGTATAGACCCAAGCTGAGGTCACATGCAAAAAATTGCAGAGATTGTCCATTAGGTGGCGCTATAACTTAAGAACAAATAACCATAACTATAGCATATGTATATGACACATAAATATTTGTCTGACCTACTTGTTATTTTGCACATTACATCTACTTTCAGGTTCTTATAATGGTCTATGAGGATAATTATTTATCTTTGAAAACATGCCACTCAACAGCCAACCAGTATTAACCATGTACGAGTCAAGCCTAATGGTGTGTGATTACAACTAAACTCATGGGACTGTTGGTCTTATGTTTCCAAGTGTCTGTGAGGATTTTTAGTTCATCTTTCTGAAAATCTTTGCATCTAACACAATGTGTGCAAAGTAAACAGTTCTCTAGATCAGTGGTTCTCAACACACCTGCTTCACATAATCAGCACAATAGTAGAGATCTCTATTAACTAAACTGATTGTGTCAGATGAGAGAAACATACAAAATGTGCAGAGCAGTGGTTCTCCAGAAACGGAGTAGAGAACCACTGCTCTATATGTTTATGTTTATATGAAAAAACTATTTTGTGAACTAATACTTGGTTTTTCACTCAACACCACTAAAGCCAATGCAATACAATTTCCTGTAGTCTGTGAGCAAATATGAATGCCAAATTGTTATCACCAATTGTACGTCTTATTCCTTTAGTTGTTTAGCTTTGAATTACAAAAACAACTTTTCAAAACTACTAGAATTTTTTCAGTCAACAACAATAAAATCAGCGCAGTACATTTTTCTGTCCTCTGTGTGTAAAGGTATATCAAATACAAAATGTAATGAATTTGAATACCTGCTTTTGTAAGCATAGATTTCATGTGATGTCACACATTGGTGTAGGTGCCATTTGTACGACTGAATTGCAGCATGTGTGTTTAAAGGAACTCATAAAGATATGGATTAAAGTTTTTCATTATCTCCATTTATTTACATCAGTAGCATTAGGATTCTATTCTACCTTCCATGACATAAACGTGTCCTGACATGATGTATAATACAAAGTTGTTACATTTTTATATGTTATTTTTCAAATATTGCACCAAAAACTTCATGTGATAATGCAATTGGTTATTATTCACATAAATGACCTGCTAGAACCCGACTAAAAAGCAGCACTTTTGAAAGTAACACAGACAAATGCTCACCAGCAAATCTGCTGCAAATCTACTAAATAACATGACATTTGTTATTGACATAATTTGATATTGAAAACATATCTGGATCAGTTATTTATTGGCCCAGCCTAAAATCACATGAAAATAATTGCAGAGCTATACCACTATTTGACAATTTAACATGACAGAGCCTAAAAATGTTTCTATTAAAATATGTAACTTTGCTTTATTGTTTCCAAATCCATAAATTAGTATTCTCTTACAATAACACAATAAAAGGATTATATGAAAAATATATACTCTCTGTGTGAAACACAGACCCTCATTAATATACTTAAGAGCATGCTTATCAGGATTTGAGTTAAAAATGTGTCTACCTTTATTTACTTTTAAATATTCAATACTAATTTTATGTTAAATTAATTGTAAAAGGAAAACAATAATTTTAGCCAACAGATGGCAGAAGGTCATCTTCTGCCATCTGCTGGCTAAAATTATTATTTAGTATTTAAAATGTATACTCAATGAAATTGTGTTCACAGGTTTCATCAATGGATGCATGATTTAACTTTATGAAGTCAGTATTATTATGTTAAAATAACATTTCGTCAATCATTCTGACGGTATCCGTTTTAACAGTCATGTGACATTCGAACATAGGATAAACATTTAAATAGGTTGATGAACTCTTAAAGGACACCAAGCATATGGAGATTGGTCATTTATTTCAAAGTCTTATTTCCTAACCCTGCCATTTCTGCTTCTGTGTGTAAATGCATGTATGTGTTTTAGCTTATTCTTCATCATTGCTGTGTTATAGATTAGCCATATGAGACCTATATCTCTATATCAGAACATCGTAGAGAAATTGTGGTGGGCTGTTTTGTCTCATGTTAACAATTTTTGAAACATTTTGTGTGACAAATCTTGCAACAGCATGCACCACATAATTTTCTCTTCAGAAAATTTACCTAATTGGTAACATGTTAGTATTTCATATTCTAAGTATATTTGATAACAATGCAGCAAATCTAAACAGGCATGCCCTTAAAGGTCTTAAAGGTTCATATAATGAGATTTTTTAAAGATGTAAAATAAATTGTTTGTGTACCCAGAGTGTGTATGTGAAGTGTTATCTCAAAATACTCCACAGATCATTTATTATAGCATGTTAAAATTGACACTTTGTAGGCCTGAGCAAAATTGTGCAGTTTTTGGGTGTTTCCTTTAAAATGCAAATGAGTGGATGAAATGCAAACACTGATCACAATGATGGTGGTTTGTTGTAATTGAAATTCAATTGTGCTCTCGATTATTTTATTTTTTATCTTTTTCATGTTTTCTAGGTTGATATAAGCACTGGGGACCCAATTATAGCACTTACACTTGGAAAAAGTCAGATTTTCACGCTATGACCCCTTTAAGGTCCCAGATCGCTTGAACCCCGCTAATCGCTGCTTGCAGCTATATTTAGGGGTTCAAGCCCGTAGGGCTGAAACCCTATTGTATTTGTATGGATTTTTATTAGGGGTTCAAGCCCGTAGGGCTGAAACCCTATTGTAATTGCTCAGATTTTTATTATTATTAGTTATTATTATTATTTTGCCGTAAAACGGAACGTGCAGACCAAACCGTTAGGCCTAGAGACTTCAAACTTGGCCAAATGGTAGGACCCAATTTGGGGAGAGGTTGATATAGTATCAACCCGATTGGCCTATAGGTGGCGCTATAGCGATAACAAACGCGTTGATGCTCATAACTTCCACAAATTTTAGCCAAATGTCAAGTGTCTTATATCAATGGAATCCTTGCGTCAAGACGAACAAAACGTATATCTCCGATTTTATTTCCGTCATGAAAATTTTTTCGCTATTTTCGATTTTGTCGAAAAAAATAAAAACGAACTCGTCCTAGGTTTTTCATCCGATCGGAACCGTTCCAGTGCCATAATATTCCTTGGAGTGTGAATATCAAAAGTTATCAAAAAAAATGTGAACTTTTGACTCACCGTCGTCAAGCCACGCCCAAACGCCCCCAATGGGCGGAGCCTCTTGAAATTAAATGGCTATAACTTAGGAATGGAAAGAGGTATTGACACCAAATTTGGTACACATATACAGGGGACTATTCTGAGGTCAGGTGCGAAAAATTGCGCCGCTTGACAACTAGCTGGCGCTATAACACTACCTCAAATTTGAAGGGCTGTAACTACAGAAATATGGGACCGATCAACTTGACATTTGGCACGTGTGCTCCTGGTCTGGGGTACTATCTATGTTTAAAAGGAATTTTGCGTAACTCAAAAAACATGGCCGCCATCGGCCAATCAAGAAAAAGCAGCTATTAGACAGGGTTAACGGAGGCCGATCGAAATGAAACGCGGTGGGCCTGTTTTTCTCTTGGCCATGAAGGTCTGTACAGAGTAAGAAAAAATTCGGCCTCTGGGGGGCGCTATCACGTTTTTTCAGTGTTTAAGTGATTGTGTATTATGCAGTGTTTCAGATATCAACAAGATCCTCATATCATTTAATAGAGGTACTTAAAATGAACAACTTTTCCTCAAGCAGCACTTGTCTCAGTCGAATCGTTTGTTAGATATTCATCATTTTCTTTTAAACCTACTTTTGCGAACTAGTCCTAGGTTTTTTGACCGATCTGAACCGATTCAGTGCTGGAATATTCCTTAGATACTGAATATCAATAACTATCAAAAAAAAGTTGAACTTTGCAGTCATCGTTGCAACACTACGGTCAAAAGTACGAAGAGGCGGTGCCACAAATACTGCAATGGCTATCATTTATGATAGGAATGAGATATTAACACGAAACTTGGTACACATATGTATAGACCTAGGCCGAGGTCACATGCAAAAAATTGCAGAGATTGTCCACTAGGTGGCGCTATAACCTAAGAACAAAGAACGATGACTATCGCATATGTATACAACACATAAATATTTGTCTGACCTACTTGTTATTTTGCACATAACATCTGCTTTCAGATTCTTATAAGGGTCTTTTAGGATAATTACATATCTTAGAAAACATGCCGACCAACAGCCAGCCAGCATTAACCATGTACGAGTCCAGCGTAATGGTGTGCGATTACCACTAAACTGATGGGCCTGTTTGTCTTATGTTCTTAAGTGTCTTTGATGATTTTTGGCTCATCATTCCGGAAATATTTGCATCTAGAACAACGGGAGTTACGTTAACTGTGCCCTAGATCAATGGTTCTCAAAATTATTCCTGGAGGCCCACTGCTCTGCACATATACGAAAGTCTTCTATTTTAAACAAATCTACTTTAATCATCAGTAGAGATTTGTATGAACTGAACTGATTGTGTCAGATAAGAGAAACATACAAAATGTGCCGAGCATTGGGTCTCGAGAAACCACTGCGGTTCACTGAGTTGAAAGTACTGCTCTAGATGTTTATGTTTATATGAAAAACAATTTTATGAATTTGCTGTACTATCTGGGCAAATATCAATATGAAACATAAAATAAACTTTTGCCGTTGTATTACTGGATTTGATGTGATGTCACATAGTGAGGTGGGCACCATTTGTAACCTGTATTCTTTATTTCATTTGTAGCTGCTGTTATGTTCCTTTTGTCCATGGGTTTGCATCTGCATGAAAATTATTATAAGATTTAATGATTTGCAGTCATTTACCTCATTAAAAGACTTGAGGTAATCAATTCAAGCATTTTGAAATGTGACATTTTCAAAATGGGCCAGACTAAGTATATCTAACTAATTAACTAGTAATGTGAAGCTTATGACAAAATATTAACAGTTTTATTAAGATCAGACAATATATGTCTTTCCAAGACTAGGGCTGGTTGAATAAACATACAGTAGCCATTAAGTTAAGACTGTGTTTTAAGGACTAGTCTGAAGAACTAGTAGTTAGTTAGGGCTAATCAATCTTACTATTTGGATTTAAATATAATTTAAATAATTTAAATATTTTTTCACATGATACTTAAAGCAGTTATGTTCAATCATGAAGACAAAAATGTATGACTAACTTTGAATACTAGTCTTAGAGATTAATGTTACTGACCATTGGTTT
This sequence comes from Paramisgurnus dabryanus, assembly GCF_030506205.2. Lineage (NCBI taxonomy): Eukaryota > Metazoa > Chordata > Actinopteri > Cypriniformes > Cobitidae > Paramisgurnus > Paramisgurnus dabryanus. The sequence continues at coordinate 24,020,485 of NC_133337.1, forward strand.
AAGTGTAGTTACAGACTAAAATTAAGGCTTAAGTTTTAGTTATCTTACTTGAAAATAGCTTACACTGGCCTACCTTTAAATATATCTGGGCCATAGTTTTGTCTTAAGATGTACACCAGTAATGTTTTTTATAAGGTTTGTTTGTAAAAAGTACCTAAATGTTTTTACATAACTAATGGCTAGTCATGCATCAATTTAAACCTGTGGGAAACAACCCTATGAAGTTATAAAGCTTCAAATGTTGTCTTAGAATTCTTCAAATCCTAAAGGCCACTTCACACTGGTCAGACAGACTCCAACAGACGCGTCTGTTGGAGTCTGTCTGACCAGTGTGAAACCCCTGTTGGAAGTTGTTGGATCAAAGTAAATGACACTTTAGAATGTGGTTGTCTGTTGGTGTCTGTTGGAGTTGGTAGTTGTCTGACCAGTGTGAACTGGCCTTAAAGGTATGAACAAGATTGCTGTAAATATGTGGATCCTTAAAGAACAATAATAGGCCAACATTAGAAATAATAACTAATAATCACACATAAAGAGAATATATATTTGGTTATCAGTAGCTTTAGTATTCTAATCCAGGGGTTTTCAAACTTTTTGTGTGTGTGGACCACTATTTGTAATCAAGAATTTTCGCGGACCACCTCGTAATACTTATTATAAAATATGTCTACACAAAGTCCTGAATTAATCTGCACATCTAAATAGTCTTACTAGCACTAAACTAAAACTATAACTGGTCATCACATCAGTACAACAGGTTTCTTAACCTTATATCATAATTATTTATATACATATTCTTAGTGTTGGGAAAGTTCACTTTCTACATGAACTAATTTAGTTCGCAGTTCACAAATTTTAAAATGAACTAGTTCAGTTCATAGTTCATATTTGAAAATGTTAAACTAGGTCACAGTTACAAAAATGAACTAATTTATAGTTTTTTAATGATTGCCATTATAGCCCATATAGAACCACAGACAGCAATTATTTGATCAGTTTTAACACTGAAGCGTCAGATTTCATCTTCATGTCCAACTTTAAATCCTTATCCAACCAGGGTTTACATTAGCATTGACTGTCTTTTAATTTTTGTATTTGCTTACACATACCTTGAAAGGCTAGCTGGGTGGGGGTCGCACCCCGGGCGAGAAGCGCTGCTGCGAGGCATTGCGTGTATGACAACTCGCAGGTATTGCACACCACACGTGCACGTTAAATAGCTTGAGCTTAGTCAAAGTCTATTTCAAGATCCGGAATATGCGTTAGCAGCCTATGTTAATCGTTAACGATTTAGGACAAATATGATGTTATTTAATGTTAAACTATTTGAGTTGGGCGGCAGGAATTTCAGCAGCGTCTGTGTTGTTGTGATGACGCATGCAGCGCTGCGTGACTGGTGAACACCGAATGGTGGCAGTGTTGCCAGATTGGGTGTTTTTTCCGCTACACATTAAGGACTGTTTACAGTGTGTTTTAGTCGGGTTTTCGCCTGGAAGAATATACAAATCTGGCACCCTATTGAACAACGTTAAACTGAGAGAGCGTGCCGTTCACAGGCACCAGAATGAATGTGTTCACAGTAACGTTTATTAGGCAGCAGTACACGTTCGCCCAAAATATGAACGAGTTTGTATATTAAAATATACATATTCTTATTTTGCCTTTTCACGGACCACCTGCAGTACCCTCACGGACCACTAGTGGTGCGCGGACCACAGTTTGGGAATGGCCGTTCTAATCTATTTTCCATGACATAAACACGTCATGCTGTGTCTTATAAAGTTTTTAATAATTGTTTATAGAATAATTGCAATGAAATTGTAATGTTATGATACAATTGGTTATTTTAAATGTAAATGATTTACTGAAAACTTACTCTAGCACAGCACATGTGTGAACACGAGGCAAGGCAAGGCAAAGCAAGTTTATTTGAATAGCACATTTCATACACAGAGGCAGTGGCGGTTCTAGACAAATTTCACTAGGGGGGCCAAGGAGGGGCCAGTGTTTTACCAGAGGGGCACATAAAAAATGCCAAGAAATTATATTTAAAGATTATAGGGGTGGTTACAGGAATTAGTTTAAGATAGGACTAGGCCTTAGTTTAATTAGGAAATATAACTAGTTTTAAAGGAACAGTATGTAAGAAATTTATATCAATTAATCATAAAATGGCCCTGATATGTCACTAGACATTAAGAAATCATTTCATTTCAAATACTTAGATCACTGACAACATTGGTCCGGCCAGGATTTTGTCATTTAAAAAGTGGAGTTGCAGCCCTCAACTGATGTTTGTGTTGTCATTTTGTGTATTGGCCACCAGCTGCGTGATTGCAATACCAGTTTTGGCCACAATCCTACATACTGTTCCTTTAACATACATTATACATTACTTGTGTGCATTTTGAAGCAAAACAAAGCTGTATTTTAAGATATGGCATTGCAAGTTGTTTTCAGTTTGGATAGCTCTTACATTTATTTTAGTCTAGGACTAGTCCCTTTCCGGGAAACTACCCTGTAAACTTTTTTTTAATTTACAATCATATACTTTTTTATTTAATACAAGAGTGAGTGCAGGTGCAAAAGGGGAGCTGGGCTCTTTTCTAAAGCTCCCCAACCGAAAAGCATGCAAGGCTACTCAATAAACTTTATGAAATGCAAACTTTTATAAAGACAAACGTTTGTTTTAGTTTACATATAAACACACATTGCTAGTCAGTTAGGGACCACAATCTAATCAGTATTTAAAATAATATTTATTTTAAATTGTAAAAAAATTTTTATGTAACATTTAATTAAATTCCTCCAATTTTATGCACGTATATGTAAGAGCATAATTACAGCGCTTTTTACAATGTGTAAACTTTAAAAAGTTAGCGAGATGTTGGTTTTACCAGTTGTTGATGAGTAACAGCTGTGAATGATTACAACACGCTTAACGCAGCCACCACGTCACAGGAGAACAAGTGAATAGTGTCCCAATGTGAAGTGAGCTAGAGTCCTTACCAGTGCCCAAACCTGCATACACATTCTCAACATCGGGAGGTTGGGAACGAATTGAGACACTCGCCGAGCAGCACCCACACGCGGCTACAGTGGTTGGGTGCGCCACTCTAATTTGCCCGTGTAGAACGTTGCGTCGCTTTAGTTCCGCTTTTGGCGCTCGCGTGTAAAATCTAAATAAATTTATACTTTTTATTTGGTCAACACGGGGTGGCCACAGGGGTGGCCAGGGACATGTCTACAGAGGCACGGGCCACCCTTGGCCTCCGTGTAGAACCGCCACTGCACAGAGGTCATTCAAAGTGCTTTACATAGAAATGAGAAAACAATATATAAAAGAGAAAAAAGAAAATGTAAAAATAATAGATACACGATAAAATCACAATAAAAAAAGATACATGAGAATTTAGAATAACAATTAAAGAAAATGAATGTGATTTTAATAAAAACAGTTTAAAATGTTAAAAAGAATAAAACAGGAGTAAAAGTGGCTTGAGTTAAAGGTGCAGTCAGTGTAAAGCAGCACAGTGCTCATTCAGTAAATGCAGAGTTAAACAGACGTGTTTTTAATCTAGATTTAAAAGTTAGTATTCTAATCTATTTTCAATTTTCTATTTACAAATAAGTGCTTAATAGCAAATCTGACTGACATTTGCTTAATGACATCATATTTGTTATTAACTCCATTTGATATAAACAACACATCTGGATCAGTTATGTATGGACATAGCCAGTTGTTAAATATAAAAAATGTACAGCTTTAGTACTATTTTTAGGCCTACTATAATATGACAGAGGCTGTCATCTGAAATACTTGTATGTTTGCACATAATATCTATATCAAAGAATATATAGGTTCTATAAGAACAATTACTTTTGTTTAAAAAAATAGTCTAAAAGATTTAAACAAGCAACCATTTAGTAAGACCTAGATCTCTATGAATTAAAATGACTGTTTCAGATGAGAGAAACATACAAAATGTGCAGAGCATGTTTGTGTATATGTTCCTTTTGTCCATAAAGATATATACAGTTTAATAACTTGCATACCTCACTTTATTTACCTAATTAAAACAGAAAGCCTTCATGGTCCTCGATTAAAGGACATGAACATGAATCTGCTAAATGAAATGATTTTTGTTATTGACACAATTTAATAACACCATCCACCATTCAGATAACGTATCTGGTTTTGTTTTATTAAATTGTTTCAGTTCTTACACTCAACAACAGTAAAGCCAGTGCAGTACAATTTTCTCTACACTGTATAATACAAATACAAAAACAACTTTGCAGAAGTATAGCTATCACACAGTCATTTTGAAAACGGCCCTGACGAACGGCCCCTAAAGCTTATGACAAAGCATACAAGTGTTATTGAGATCAGGCAATATACTCAAATTCCTTATTGTGGTTTTTAGGTGCAATTTTCCGTTATGTCCACTAGATGGCTGTAGAGGATCAATCACTGGCTGACATTTGCACTCACAGAAAACACAGAAGATGATTACTCTTTAACTAAGTCTACTATTAATAGAACTCTGTACACATTTAAAGGTGCAGTGTGTAATTTTTAGAAGGATCTCTTGACGAAAATGCAAAATGATATACAAAACTATATTATCAGGGGTGTATAAAGACCTTTCATAATGAACCGGTATGTGTTTATTACCTTAGAACGAGACCTTTTTATCTACATACACTGAGGGTCCCCTTACATAGAACTCACCATTTTGTGCCGCCATTTTTCTACAGAAGCCCTTAACGGACAATTTTTTTTACTAAGTTGTCTCCGACGATGACATGTTTGTCTGGTGGCGGCCACTGTAGCTTCTCTATGTGTTTCAAAAGCGAGGGGTGAGCAGTGGACTAAGCCATTGGTTGCAATTTGTGACCTCACCACTAGGTGGCGCTAAAATGTACACACTGCACCTTTAACTTAATAATTTTACTGTTATAATATTAAAATCACATTTAGTGAAAGACTACCACTTCAATTGTTCTGAGTTATCAGTTTTAACACTCATGTTATTTTATGATAGCTGTGAAACGTGAACATAATTTGGAGGCACTTACACGACATTTGCAGTAAGAATTATATATTTTTTGTTTTTTATAAAAAAACTACATTCCAAATGAGTGTATAACCATGTCAATATTAAGTCTTGTTCTTTAACAGTCTTGTTTCTCCTTTCTCAGTTAAACGTGTGTGTGTACAATATACAATGCAGAATATCTATATGGCCATGTCCTTAAACGTCTTGTTATCTAAATGGCTTGAACCCCGATAATCGCTGCTAGCAGCTATATTTATTATTATTATTATTAGGGGTTCAAGCCCGAAGGGCTGAAACCCTATTGTATTTGTACTGATTTTTATTATTATTATTATTATTATTATTATTTTTATTATTTTTCTTCTGCCGTAAAACGGATCGTGCAGACCAAACCGTAAGGCCTAGAGACTTGAGACTTGGCCAAATGGTAGGTCTCATTCGTGCGCGAAGATGACAGAGTGTCATCCCAATCGGCCTATGGGGGGCGCTACAGCGATGGCAAACGCGTTGATGCTCATAACTTCGACAATTCTTGTCCAAATGTCAAGTGTCTTATATTCCTGGATTCCTTGCGTCAAGACGAACAAAATGTATATCTCCGATTTCATTTCCGTCATTAAAAATTTTCCGCTATTTTTGATTTTGTCGAAAAAAATAAAAACGAACTAGTCCTAGGTTTTTCGCTCGATCGGAATCGTTTCGGTGCTAAAATGTTCCTTGGAGTTCGAATATCAATAATTATTGAAAAAAAGTTGAACTTTCGACTCACGGTCGACATGCCACGCCCAAACGTCTGAAGTGTGCGCAGCCACTAGGGATTTATTGGATATAACTGCGGACAGGAATGAAGTATTAACACGACACTTGGTACTTGTGATGACAGTCATGGCCTGAGGTGGCATGCGTCGTTTCGTCACAGCGCCACCTAGTGGTCAGACGAATCATTTAAACGCTTATAACTTAGGCTGAGTTTAACATATTTTCATGCAACTTTTTTCTTTGGAGTCCTGAATTGTTGCCGAGTCCAACGATACCAAGCATGCCAGGTTTTGCTTTACGGTTGGTTCTGCACAGGAAAATAGCGCTTAAAAAACACGCGCGAATAACTCCGCGAGGGTTATTCCGATCGACTCGAAACGACCATAGGAAGAACATTGTATTACCTTCTGAACAAAAAGTTCTATTGGCGTTATGTTAAAATTTTCATCAGAAATGGCCGAAAATTGCAAAAAACGAAAAATTACCTCAAAATTTTGTGTTTTTACACATAAATGGTTATAACTCCGCAACGAAATGATATTTTTTAACCAGATTTGATACGCTGATGTCTGAGCACAGTCTGAGGCAATACAAAAAAAATGGTATGCCTGCACCACTAGTTGGCCTCATAATTTAACAAAACCTATGACATTGAGCAAACCCTATGGTCAAACAACTGTTTTTTCAATAAACTAAAGTGTACAGCCATGATACTAGCTAGATGTAACACAGTCATGACCTGAGATTCCATGCACGAGTTTGTCATAGCGCCACCTAGTGGTAATTTGTTATTTTCACTTAAAAATACCGTAACCTTACATTTAAAATCATGAGTCATCATGGATTATTCCTTTCATGGCTTTGAGTATAATCATTGATGGATTGCAAGTCACTCCCTAGCAACCAATGAGAATACCCTAGCAACCATTTAGCAAGCTGTATCTCTGTATCAGAACATCGTAGAGACGTGGGGTTCGGCTCTTTTGACTCATTAACCCTATTTTAACATTTTGTGACCCGAGTTTTGCCATTGCAAGCACCACAAACATTTCCTTCAGTGTTCTATTTGTCAATGTTCCGTGAGAAGAGAGGGAGACATTTCACTGAACGATAGCAATTTTTGCTAATAACTTTGAACACGTGTGTCTGGTATCTTATTTTTCATCATTTATTTTGTACAATGCAGCAAATCTACACAGCCATGCCCTTAATGGTCTTAATGTCCCAAATCGCTTGAACCCCGGTAATCGCTGCTTGCAGCTATATTTATTATTATTTTTATTATTTTTCTTCTGCCGTAAAACGGATCGTGCAGACCAAACCGTAAGGCCTAGAGACTTGAGACTTGGCCAAATGGTAGGTCTCATTCGTGCGCGAAGATGACAGAGTGTCATCCCAATCGGCCTATGGGGGGCGCTACAGCGATGGCAAACGCGTTGATGCTCATAACTTCGACAATTCTTGTCCAAATGTCAAGTGTCTTATATTCCTGGATTCCTTGCGTCAAGACGAACAAAATGTATATCTCCGATTTCATTTCCGTCATTAAAAATTTTCCGCTATTTTTGATTTTGTCGAAAAAAATAAAAACGAACTAGTCCTAGGTTTTTCGCTCGATCGGAATCGTTTCGGTGCTAAAATGTTCCTTAGAGTTCGAATATCAATAATTATTGAAAAAAAGTTGAACTTTCGACTCACGGTCGACATGCCACGCCCAAACGTCTGAAGTGTGCGCAGCCACTAGGGATTTATTGGATATAACTGCGGACAGGAATGAAGTATTAACACGACACTTGGTACTTGTGATGACAGTCATGGCCTGAGGTGGCATGCGTCGTTTCGTCACAGCGCCACCTAGTGGTCAGACGAATCATTTAAACGCTTATAACTTAGGCTGAGTTTAACATATTTTCATGCAACTTTCTTCTTTGGAGTCCTGAATTGTTGCCGAGTCCAACGATACCAAGCATGCCAGGTTTTGCTTTACGGTTGGTTCTGCACAGGAAAATAGCGCTTAAAAAACACGCGCGAATAACTCCGCGAGGGTTATTCCGATCGACTCGAAACGACCATAGGAAGAACATTGTATTATCTTCTGAACAAAAAGTTCTATTGGCGTTATGTTAACATTTTCATCAGAAATGGCCGAAAATTGCAAAAAACGAAAAATTACCTCAAAATTTTGTGTTTTTACACATAAATGGTTATAACTCCGCAACGAAATGATATTTTTTCACCAGATTTGATACGCTGATGTCTGAGCACAGTCTGAGGCAATACAAAAAAAAAATGGTATGCCTGCACCACTAGTTGGCCTCATAATTTAACAAAACCTATGACATTGAGCAAACCCTATGGTCAAACAACTGTTTTTCAATAAACTAAAGTGTACAGCCATGATACTAGCTAGATGTAACACAGTCATGACCTGAGATTCCATGCACGAGTTTGTCATAGCGCCACCTAGTGGTAATTTGTTATTTTCACTTAAAAATACTGTAACCTTACATTTAAAATCATGAGTCATCATGGATTATTCCTTTCATGGCTTTGAGTATAATCATTGATGGATTGCAATTCACTCCCTAGCAACCAATGAGAATACCCTAGCAACCATTTAGCAAGCTGTATCTCTGTATCAGAACATCGTAGAGACGTGGGGTTCGGCTCTTTTGACTCATTAACCCTATTTTAACATTTTGTGACCCGAGTTTTGCCATTGCAAGCACCACAAACATTTCCTTCAGTGTTCTATTTGTCAATGTTCCGTGAGAAGAGAGGGAGACATTTCACTGAACGATAGCAATTTTTGCTAATAACTTTGAACACGTGTGTCTGGTATCTTATTTTTCATCATTTATTTTGTACAATGCAGCAAATCTACACAGCCATGCCCTTAATGGTCTTAATGTCCCAAATCGCTTGAACCCCGGTAATCGCTGCTTGCAGCTATATTTATTATTATTATTATTATTTTTCCGCCATAAAACGCGTCGCCCAGCACAAACCGTAAGTCGTAGAAACTTGCCACTTGGTCAACTGGTTGTATATTAGCAGGCTACTCAAATACAGTGAATCAGCCAAATCGGCCCATAGGTGGCGCTATAGCAATGCCTGACGCGTTGGGGCTCATAACTCCTAAACCGGACATCCTACACTCAAGTGTTTGGTATCATTGTAATCCCTGGCTCCAAACTTAAAAAATGTATATCTCCGATTTCATTTCCGGTATGCAAATGTTTTCGCTAATTTGCATAATATGCATTTCAAGCCAAACTGAACTAGTCCTAGGTTTTTCGCCCGATCGGAATCGTTCCAACGCAGGAGAAATCTGTGGAGTGAGTAGGTAAATAATTATCGAACAGAATGTGTAATTTCGCTTCAGTGTCACTAAGGGGCGCCAAAATTCAATACCGGAAGTAGACTATCTCCAGGAAAATGGCTATAACTCGTGAACGGTTAGAGATATCTTAACGCGGTTTGGTACACATGTGTATCAGCTCACTCCGGGGTCACAGGAAAAAATACGCGGATTTTGGCCACTAGGTGGCGCTATAATAAGCTTGAGGGTCGAAAATGGCTATCACTACACAACCGTAAGCCCGATACACTTCATATTTGGTATGGTGTGTCTTTGTGCAATGTACCATGAGGGTCTAGAAGGACATTGGCGTATCTGCAAAAACATGGCCGTCATCGGCCAATGAAGTGTGAGGGCTGATTTGACAGGGTTAACGAAGGTCGATCGGAACGACACTCACTGTGCTTGTTCGTGTACTGCTCCAGAAGGTCTGTAAGAATTATGGTGTCATTTCGCCACTAGGGGGCGTAATACCGTATTTCGGTGCCTGTATCACGTGACGTTTGACATACATACACAAACATGACATCATATGATAGATCGGTTCATGACGAAAAACTTTGCCTCTTGAAGCGTTGCTGTCAATCAAACGGTTCGTTAGTTATTGGCGATAACGTTCAAACCTACTTTTGCGAACTAGTCCTAGGTTTTTCATCCGATCTGAACCTAACGAAAGCTGATTGATTCTGTGGAGTGTGAATATGAATAATTATCGAAAAAAAGTTGAAATTTGTATTCAAACACGCAAGGAGTGGCCAAAAACCGAACTGGGCGGAGCTTAAAACATTTAAACGGCCATAACTCGAGAGGCGTTTGAGATATCATCATGGGGCTTGAATCATATGTGTAGGCCATCGGTCTAAGGTCGTGATATAAAAAGCTCGCCGATTGGACACTAGATGGCGCTATAACGGGGAAAATAGCACTAAATACTGTGATTATGCAATGGTTGCAGCTTTCACGCCTATAACTTTATCTGTGGTCAAGAGATTTTCATGGGAGTTGCTTTTTTTAGCATCCTGAATTGTTTCCGAGTCCTACGATACCAAGCATGCCAGATTTCGCCTTACAGTTAGTTCTGCACAGGAAAAAAGTGCTTAAAAAACACGCGCGAATAACTCCGCGAGGGTTATTCCGATCGACTCGAAACGACCATAGGAAGAACATTGCATTACCTTCTGAACAAAAAAGTCTATTGGCGTTATGTTAAAATTTTCATCAGAAATGGCCGAAAATTACAAAAAACGAAAAATTACCCCAAAATTTGTCGTTTTTACACATAAATGGTTATACCTCCGCAACGAAATGTCATTTTTTCACCAGATTTGATACACTGATGTCTGAGCAGAGTCTGAGGCAATACCCAAAAAATAATATGCCTGCACCACTAGTTGGCCTCATAATTGAACAAAACCTTTGACATTGAGCGAGCCCAATGGTCTTACAACAGTTTTTTGACTAAACTGAAGTGTTTAGCCATGATACTAGTTAGATGTAACAAAGTCATGACCTGACGTTGCATGCACAATTTTGTCGTAGCGCCACCCTGCGCTTATTTGTTATTTTCACTTAGAAGTGAGTAGAGAGCGGAGAGATTTCACTGAATGAGAGCCGTTTTCTTGCTGATAACTAATGTATTTAAGGTTGTATCTTCACCAAACGTATGCGTAATGACATGGTACTCGGTAATTCTGATGGCAGTCAGGACCTGGGGGAACCTGCAGTTTCGGATGCATATTTTACACGCCTACAACTTTGGCTGCAGTCACCATATTTTCATGGGACTTTTTTCACAGGAGTCCTGAATTTTTGCAGAGTCCAACGATACCAAACATGCCCGGTTTTGCCTTGTGCTTAGTCCTGGGGTTATCATAACACAATTCATGAGGACATTAAATAAGTCAAGCATTATCTTTCCAGCTGTGTTTGCTGTTCACTGTAGGTCCTTGCGGTCTGCTGCGCTGCTGTGTTTGTTTCTTATGTACACGTGTGCAGTCTGTTTGCACCATTGCACCATACCACGACTCAATGGCCTTGTAGTTCAACTAAACACGGCCATTTCTGAATTGTATGTTACGTTATACATCTGAAAAACTAATTCTCCTTAACAAATTATCCTCATAACGTCACATTAAGGACATTACATGTTTGTCTTATAGGTGCACCTGTGTGTAAGCATACATAGTCTGTATGATCCTTTTTTGACCATCTCTTTCATTTTCTGGAGCGAGGTGGTCTAACATTCATTATGGCTGTGTACGGGTTTAACTGCTCAGCCTGGTAAGCGAAGTGTGAGGTTTTTGACGTTGCCTTAAAGCTCGAAACCCGGCAATTGCTGCTTGCAGCTATATTTAGGGGTTCAAGCCCGTAGGGCTGAAACCCTATTGTATTTGTATGGATTTTTATTATTATTCTATTTATTATTTTTCTTCTGCCGTAAAACGGAACGTGCAGACCAAACCGTAAGGCCTGGAGACTTGAGACTTGGCCAAATGGTAGGTCTCACTCGTGCGCGAAGTTGACAAAGTGTCACCCCAATCGGCCAATGGGGGGCGCTATAGCGATGGCAAACGCGTTGATGCTCATAACTTCCACAATTCTTGACCTAATGTCAAGTGTCTTATATCCCTGGATTCCTTGCGTCAAGACGAACAAAATGTATATCTCCGATTTCATTTCCGTCATTAAAAATTTTCCGCTATTTTCGATTTTGTCGAAAAAAATAAAAATGAACTAGTCCTAGGTTTTTTGTCCGATCGGAACCGTTCCAGTGCTGTAATATTCCTTGGAGTGTGAATATAAAAAGTTATCAAAAAAAGTTGAACTTTATACTCGTCGTCGTCAAGCCACGCCCAAACGCCCCCAATGGGCGGAGCTTCTTGGACTTAAATGACTATAACTTGGGACTGGAAAGAGGTATCGAAACCAAATTTGGTACACATATACAGCGGACTATTCTGGGGTCACGTGAAAAAAATTGCATCGCTTGACCACTAGTTGTCGCTATAACACCACCTCAACTTTGAAGGGCTGTAACCAGAGAAATATGGAACCGATCAACTTAAGATTTGGCACCGTTGCTCCTGGTCTAGGGTACTATCTATGTCTAAAAGGAATTTTGCGTAGCTAAAAGAACATGGCCGCCATCGGCCAATCAAGAAAAAGCAGCTATTAGACAGGGTTAACAGAGGCCGATCAAAACGAAACGCGTTGGGCCTGTTTGTCTCTTGGCCATGAAGGTCTGTGCAGAGTAAGAAAAAATTCGGCCTCCGGGAGGCGCTATCGCGTTTTTTCAGTGTTTAAGTGATTGTGTATTATGCAGTGTTTCAGATATCAACAAGATCTTCATATCATTTAATAGAGGTACTTATAATGAACAACTTTTCCTCAAGAAGCATTTGTCTCAGTCGAATCGTTTGTTAGATATTCATCATTTTCTTTTAAACCTACTTTTGCGAACTAGTCCTAGGTTTTTTGACCGATCTGAACCAATCCAGTGCTGGAATATTCCTTAGACACTGAATATCAATAATTATCAAAAAAAAGTTGAACTTTCCACTTTTCGTCGCAACACCACGGTTAAAAGTACGAACAGGCGGTGCAACAAATACTTAAATGGCTATCATTTATGATAAGAATCAGATATCAACACGAAACTTGGTACACATATGTATAGACCTAGGCCGAGGTCACATGCAAAAAATTGCAGAGATTGTCCACTAGGTGGCGCTATAACCTAAGAACAAAGAACGATGACTATAGCATATGTATACGACACATAAATATTTGTCTGACCTACTTGTTATTTTGCACTTAACATCTGCTTTCAGATTCTTATAAGGGTCTATTAGGATAATTACATATCTTAAAAAACATGAGACCAACAGCCAGCCAGCATTAACCATGTACGAGTCCAGTGTAATGGTGTGTGATTACAACTAAACTGATGGGCCTGTTTGTCTTATGTTCTCAAGTGTCTGTGAGGATTTTTGGCTCATCATTCTGGAAATATTTGCATGTAGAACAACGGGTGTTACGTTAACTGTCCCCTAGATCAGTGGTTCTCAATGTTATTCCTTTGTATATTGTTGTATGTGAGTATTAAGTCTTATTGTCCAACATTGCGATTTCTGCTTGCTTTTATAAATGTGTGTGTGTGTGTGTGTGTGTGTGTTTTAGGCCATATACACATGCTGGTTGTATCAGGGCTACAACAACTTAGGATGCCCAAAAAGAGGGCTAAACAATTAGCAACATACTGTGCCTTGTCTGCCACCATATATGGTAAAGTCGATGCCATTTATATTCATAGCAACTGCAAAAAATGGCAGAGATTTTCCACTAGGTGGTGCTATAACATGAGAACAATGAACAATGTCTATAGCATGTGTATATGATATATAAGTATTGGTCTGACGTAATTGTTATTTGCATATAAAATCTACTTTCAGGTTCATCTTTCTGAAAAAATGTGTGTGAAGTAAAAGTTCTCTAGATCAGTGGTTCTCAACACACCTGCTTCAAATAATTAGCACAATAGTAGAGATCTCTATGAACTAAACTGATTATGTCAGATGAGAGAAACATTCAAAATGTGCAGAGCAGTGGTCCACCAGAAATGGAGTAGAGAAACACTGCTCTAGATGTTTATGTTTATATGAAAAAACTATTTTGTTAACTAATACTTGGTTTTTCACTCAACAACAGTAAAGACAATGCAGTACAATTTCCTGTAGTCTGTGAGACAATATAAATGCCAAATTGTGATCACCAATTGTAAGTCTTATTCTTTTAGTTGTTTAAGTTTGAATTACAAAAACAACTTTTCAAAATTACTCCTAGGGTTTTCAGTCAACAACAATAAAATCAGTATAGTACATTTTTTCTGTCCTTTGTGTGTAAAGATATATCAAATACAAAATGTAATGAATTTGAATACCTGCTGTTGTATGCAAAGATTTCATGTGATGTCACACAGTGGTGTAGGTGTCATTTGTATGACTGAATTGCAGCACGCATGTTTATAGGAAATCATAAAGATATGGATTAAAGTTTTCCATTTTACCCAAAACTCTGAGCATCATCAGAAATGAATTGCTGCTATCAAGAGGATATATGTCTGGCTGTATTTACATCAGTAGCATTAGTATTCTATTCTACCTTCCATGACATAAACGTGTCCTGACATGATGTATAATATAGTTACATTTTTATACGTTCTTTTTAAAATATTGCACCCAAAACTTCATGTAATTATGCAATTGGTTATTATTCACACACATGACCTGCTAGAACCCAACTAAATAGTTGCACTTTATGAAAGTGAACACAGTCAAATGCTCACCAGCAAATATGCTGCAAATCTTCTAAATGACATGACATTTGTTATTGACACAATTTGATATTGAAAACATATCTGGATAAGTTATTTATTGGCCCACCCTAAAATCACATGCCAATGATTGCAGAGCTATACCACTATTTGACAATTTAACATGACAGCCTAAAATTGTTTCTATTAAAATATGTAACATTGCTTTATTGTTTCCAAATCCAAAAATCAGTATTCTCTTATATACTCTCTGTGTGAAACACAGACCCTCATTAACATACTTAAGAGCATGCTTATTAGGATTTGAATTAAAAATTTGTCTATCTTTTTTCCTTTACAATATTCACTACTAATTTTATGTTAAATTAATTGTAAAATTATTATTTATTATTCAAAAATGTATACCCAATGAAATTGTGTTCACGTTTCATCAATGGATACATGATTTAACTTTATGAAGTCATTTATTATTATGTTAAATAAACATTTTATCAATCATTCTGACGGTATCTGTTTTTACAGTCAAGCGACATTCTGACAAAGGCGAAACATTTAAATAGGTTGATGAACTCTTGAAGGACATCAAGCATATGGAGATTGTTCATTTATTTCAAAGTCTTATTTCCTAACTCTGCCATTTCTGCTTCTGTGTGTAAATGCATGTATGTGTGTTAGCTTATTCTAAATCATTGCTGTGTTATAGGTTAGCCCTGTGAGACTTATATCTCTATATTAGAATATCATAGAGAAATTGTGGTGGGCTGTTTTGTCTCATGTTAACAATTTTTGAAACATTTTGTGTGGCAAATCTTGCAACGGCATGCACCACGTCATTTTCTCTTTTACCTAATTTACCTAATTGGTAACATGTTAGTATTTCATATTCTAAGTATAATTGATAACAATGAAGCAAATCTAAACAGGCATGCCCTTAAAGGTCTTAAAGGGTCATATTATGAGTTTTTTTAAGATGTAAAATGAATCGTTGGTGTCCCCAGAGTGTGTATGTGAAGTGTTAGCTGAAAATACTCCACAGCTAATTTATTATAGCATGTTAAAATTGACACTTTGTAGGCCTGAGCAAAAGTGTGCCGTTTTTGGGTGTTTCATTTAAAATGCAAATGAGCGGATGAAATGCAAACACTGATCACAATGATGGTGGTTTTGTGTAATTGAAACTCAATTGTGCTCTCGATTATTTTATTTTTTATCTTTTTTGTGTTTTCTAGGTTGATATAAGCACTGGGGATCCAATTATAGCACTTACACATGGAAAAAGTCAGATTTTCACGCTATGACCCCTTTAAGGTCCCAGATCGCTTGAACCCCGCTAATCGCTGCTTGCAGCTATATTTAGGGGTTCAAGCCCGTAGGGCTGAAACCCTATTGTATTTGTATGGATTTTTATTATTCTAGTTATTATTTTTCTTCTGCCGTAGAACGGATCGTGCAGACCAAACCGTAAGGCCTAGAGACTTGAGACTTGGCCAAATGGTAGGACCCAATTTGGGGAGAGGTTGATAGAGTATCAACCCGATTGGCCTATAGGTGGCGCTATAGCGATAACAAACGCGTTGATGCTCATAACTCCCAGAATTCTTGTCCAAATGTCAAGTGTCTTATATCCCTGGATTCCTTGCGTCAAGACGAACAAAACGTATATCTCCGATTTCATTTCCGTCATGAAATTTTTTTCGCTATTTTCGATTTTGTCGAAAAAAATAAAAACGAACTAGTCCTAGGTTTTTTGTCCGATCGGAACCGTTCCAGTGCTGTAATATTCCTTGGAGTGTGAATATGAAAAGTTATCAAAAAAAAGTTGAACTTTATACTCTTCGTCGTCAAGCCACGCCCAAACGCCCCCAATGGGCGGAGCCTCTTGGACTTCAATGGCTGTAACTTGGGATTGGAAAGAGGTATCGAAACCAAATTTGGTACACATATACAGCGGACTATTCTGGGGTCACGTGCAAAAAATTGCATCGCTTGACCACTAGTTGGCGCTATAACACTACTTCAACTTTGAAGAGCTGTAACTAGAGAAATATGGGACCGATCAACTTGAGATTTGGCACGGGTGCTCTTGGTCTAGGGTACTATCTGTGTGGGAAAGGAATTTCGCGTAGCTCAAAAAACATGGCCGCCATCGGCCAATCAAGAAAAAGCAGCTATTGGGCAGGGTTAACGGAGGCCGATCGAAACGAAACGTGGTGGACCTGTTTGTCTCTTGGCCATGAAGGTCTGTGCAGAGTAAGAAAAAAATCGGCCTCCGGGAGGCGCTATCACGTTTTTTCAATGTTTAAGTGATTGTGTATTATGCAGTGTTTCAGATATCAACAAGATCTTTATATCATTTAATAGAGCTACATTTAATGAACAACTTTTCCTCAAGAAGCACTTGTCTCAGTCGAATCGTTTGTTAGATATTCATAATTTTCTCTTAAACCTACTTTTGCGAACTAGTCCTAGGTTTTTTGACCGATCTGAACCAATCCAGTGCTGGAATATTCCTTAGACACTGAATATCAATAATTATCAAAAAAAAGTTGAACTTTGCACTCGTCGTCGCAACACTACGGTCAAAAGTACGAAGAGGCGGGGCCACAAATACTTAAATTGCTATCATTTATGATAGGAATGAGATATCAACATGAAACTTGGTACACATATGTATAGACCCAAGCTGAGGTCACATGCAAAAAATTGCAGAGATTGTCCATTAGGTGGCGCTATAACTTAAGAACAAATAACCATAACTATAGCATATGTATATGACACATAAATATTTGTCTGACCTACTTGTTATTTTGCACATTACATCTACTTTCAGGTTCTTATAATGGTCTATGAGGATAATTATTTATCTTTGAAAACATGCCACTCAACAGCCAACCAGTATTAACCATGTACGAGTCAAGCCTAATGGTGTGTGATTACAACTAAACTCATGGGACTGTTGGTCTTATGTTTCCAAGTGTCTGTGAGGATTTTTAGTTCATCTTTCTGAAAATCTTTGCATCTAACACAATGTGTGCAAAGTAAACAGTTCTCTAGATCAGTGGTTCTCAACACACCTGCTTCACATAATCAGCACAATAGTAGAGATCTCTATTAACTAAACTGATTGTGTCAGATGAGAGAAACATACAAAATGTGCAGAGCAGTGGTTCTCCAGAAACGGAGTAGAGAACCACTGCTCTATATGTTTATGTTTATATGAAAAAACTATTTTGTGAACTAATACTTGGTTTTTCACTCAACACCACTAAAGCCAATGCAATACAATTTCCTGTAGTCTGTGAGCAAATATGAATGCCAAATTGTTATCACCAATTGTACGTCTTATTCCTTTAGTTGTTTAGCTTTGAATTACAAAAACAACTTTTCAAAACTACTAGAATTTTTTCAGTCAACAACAATAAAATCAGCGCAGTACATTTTTCTGTCCTCTGTGTGTAAAGGTATATCAAATACAAAATGTAATGAATTTGAATACCTGCTTTTGTAAGCATAGATTTCATGTGATGTCACACATTGGTGTAGGTGCCATTTGTACGACTGAATTGCAGCATGTGTGTTTAAAGGAACTCATAAAGATATGGATTAAAGTTTTTCATTATCTCCATTTATTTACATCAGTAGCATTAGGATTCTATTCTACCTTCCATGACATAAACGTGTCCTGACATGATGTATAATACAAAGTTGTTACATTTTTATATGTTATTTTTCAAATATTGCACCAAAAACTTCATGTGATAATGCAATTGGTTATTATTCACATAAATGACCTGCTAGAACCCGACTAAAAAGCAGCACTTTATGAAAGTAACACAGACAAATGCTCACCAGCAAATCTGCTGCAAATCTACTAAATAACATGACATTTGTTATTGACATAATTTGATATTGAAAACATATCTGGATCAGTTATTTATTGGCCCAGCCTAAAATCACATGAAAATAATTGCAGAGCTATACCACTATTTGACAATTTAACATGACAGAGCCTAAAAATGTTTCTATTAAAATATGTAACTTTGCTTTATTGTTTCCAAATCCATAAATTAGTATTCTCTTACAATAACACAATAAAAGGATTATATGAAAAATATATACTCTCTGTGTGAAACACAGACCCTCATTAATATACTTAAGAGCATGCTTATCAGGATTTGAGTTAAAAATGTGTCTACCTTTATTTACTTTTAAATATTCAATACTAATTTTATGTTAAATTAATTGTAAAAGGAAAACAATAATTTTAGCCAACAGATGGCAGAAGGTCATCTTCTGCCATCTGCTGGCTAAAATTATTATTTATTATTTAAAATGTATACTCAATGAAATTGTGTTCACAGGTTTCATCAATGGATGCATGATTTAACTTTATGAAGTCAGTATTATTATGTTAAAATAACATTTCGTCAATCATTCTGACGGTATCCGTTTTAACAGTCATGTGACATTCGAACATAGGATAAACATTTAAATAGGTTGATGAACTCTTAAAGGACACCAAGCATATGGAGATTGGTCATTTATTTCAAAGTCTTATTTCCTAACCCTGCCATTTCTGCTTCTGTGTGTAAATGCATGTATGTGTTTTAGCTTATTCTTCATCATTGCTGTGTTATAGATTAGCCATATGAGACCTACATCTCTATATCAGAACATCGTAGAGAAATTGTGGTGGGCTGTTTTGTCTCATGTTAACAATTTTTGAAACATTTTGTGTGACAAATCTTGCAACAGCATGCACCACATAATTTTCTCTTCAGAAAATTTACCTAATTGGTAACATGTTAGTATTTCATATTCTAAGTATATTTGATAACAATGCAGCAAATCTAAACAGGCATGCCCTTAAAGGTCTTAAAGGTTCATATAATGAGATTTTTTAAAGATGTAAAATAAATTGTTTGTGTACCCAGAGTGTGTATGTGAAGTGTTATCTCAAAATACTCCACGGATCATTTATTATAGCATGTTAAAATTGACACTTTGTAGGCCTGAGCAAAATTGTGCAGTTTTTGGGTGTTTCCTTTAAAATGCAAATGAGTGGATGAAATGCAAACACTGATCACAATGATGGTGGTTTGTTGTAATTGAAATTCAATTGTGCTCTCGATTATTTTATTTTTTATCTTTTTCATGTTTTCTAGGTTGATATAAGCACTGGGGACCCAATTATAGCACTTAGACTTGGAAAAAGTCAGATTTTCACGCTATGACCCCTTTAAGGTCCCAGATCGCTTGAACCCCGCTAATCGCTGCTTGCAGCTATATTTAGGGGTTCAAGCCCGTAGGGCTGAAACCCTATTGTATTTGTATGGATTTTTATTAGGGGTTCAAGCCCGTAGGGCTGAAACCCTATTGTATTTGTATGGATTTTTATTATTTAGGGTTTCGAGCACGAAGTGCTGAAAACCTATTGTATTTGTCTGTTTTATTATTAGGGTTTCGAGCACGAAGTGCTGAAAACCTATTGTATTTGTCTGTTTTATTATTATTATTATTATTATTATTATTATTATTATTATTTTTCCGCCATAAAACGCGTCGCCCAGCACAAACCGTAAGTCGTAGAAACTTGCCACTTGGTCAACTGGTTGTATATTAGCAGGCTACTCAGATACAGTGAATCAGCCAAATCGGCCCATAGGTGGCGCTATAGCAATGCCCGACGCGTTGGGGCTCATAACTCCTAAACCGGACATCCTACACTCAAGTGTTTGGTATCATTGTAATCCCTGGCTCCAAACTTAAAAAATGTATATCTCCGATTTCATTTCCGTCATGAAAAATTTTCCGCTATTTTCGATTTTGTCGAAAAAAATAAAAACGAACTAGTCCTAGGTTTTTCGCCCGATCGGAATCATTCCAGTGCTAAAATGTTCCTTGGAGTTTGAATATCAATAATTATTAAAAAAAAGTTGAACTTTCGACTCACGGTCAACATGCCACGCCCACACGTCTGAATTGTGGGCAGGCACTAGAACATTATTGGCTATAACTGGGGACAGGAATGAAGTATCAACACGACACTTGGTACTTGTGATGAGAGTCATGGCCTGAGGTTTCATGCATCGTTTCGTCACAGCGCCACCTAGTGGTCATACGAATCGAATAATGCTTATAACTTAGGCTGAGTTTAACGTATTTTCATGCGACGTTTTTCCTTGGAGTCCTGAATTGTTGCCGAGTCCAATGATACCAAGCATGCCAGGTTTTGCTTTACGGTTGGTTCTGCACAGGAAAATAGCGCTTAAAAAACATGCGCGAATAACTCCGCGAGGGTTCATCCGATCGACTCGAAACAACCATAGGAAGAATATTGTATTACCTTCTGAACAAAAAGTTCTATTGGCATTATGTTAAAATTTCCATCAGAAATGGCCGAAAATTGCAAAAAACGAAAAATTTACTCCAAATTTTGTGTTTTTTACACATAAATGGTTATAACTCCGCAACGAAATGATATTTTTTTACCAGATTTGATACGCTGATGTCTGAGCAGAGTCTGAGGCAATACAAAAAAAAATGGTATGCCTGCACCACTAGTTGGCCTCATAATTGAACAAAACCTTTGACGTTGAGCTAGCACAATGGTCATACAACAGTTTTTTTCACTAAACTTAAGTGTATAGCCATGATACTAGCTAGATGTAACACATTCATGACGTTGCATGCACAAGTTTTTCATAGCGGCCACCTAGTGGTTATTTGTTATTTTGACTTAAAAATACTGCAACCTTATATCTAAAATCATGAGTCATCGTGGATTATGCCTTTCATGGCTTTGAGTATAATCATTGGTGGATTGCAATTCACTCCCTAGCAACCAATGAGAATACCCTAGCAACCATTTAGCAAGAGCTGTATCTTTGTATCAGAACATCGTAGAGATATGGGGTTCGGCTCATTTGACTTTTTTACACTATTTTAACATTTTGTGACCCAAGTTTTGCCACTGTAAGCACCACAAACATTTCCTTCAGTGTTCTATTTGTCAATGCTTCGTGAGAAGAGAGGGAGACATTTCACTGAATGATAGCACATTTTTTGCTGATGACTTTGAACAGGTGTGTGAGGTAGCTTATTTTTTATAATTTATTTTGAACAATTCAGCAAAACTACACAGGCATGCCCTTAAAGGTCTTAAGGTCCCAAATCGCTTGAACCCGACTCAATGGCCTTGTAATTCAACTAAACACGGCCATTTCTGAATTGTATTTTACGGTATAAATCTGAAAAACTAATTCTCGTTAACAAATTATCAGATTGACTTAACATTAAGTATGTGACATGTTTGTCCTATAGGTGCACCTGTGTGTAAGCTACATAGTCTGTCTGAACCGTTTCTGACCATCTCTTACGTTTTTCTGGATGTGATGTGGTGTATCAGCCTGGTCGACGACATCTGACATGTTGTATGTGCTTTAATGCTCGAAACCCGGTAAACGCTGCTTGCAGCTTTAATTAGGGGTTCAAGCCCGTAGGGCTGAAACCCTATTGTATTTGTATGGATTTTTATTACAGTGCATTGAAAATGCGCTGTACTGTTCTTACTGGGCTTTTTATTATTATTATTATTATTATTCCAACCAAATTTCCGCAATTAATACGGCTCGAACCGTTTAACTTAGAAACTTCATTCAAACTCTCAAACGTGCGGACTATTCGGGAATAGTGTGCTATGACTTTTATAAGCGATCGGGGGTACGGTCTTCGCCCCAGGGGCGAAAAAGCAGCCGAAAAATCCCATAGACTTAACATTGCGACAAACTTTGACGAGTCGTAGCTCAGACCTAGGATTTCACAGAAACTTGTAACTTGCCACATTTGAAGAGGCTGGCAGCCTCTGTAAGAACATACCTCACAATGGGGTGTAAGCTGTACCCCTGGGGTGTAAGAGGTCCCCAAATTTCCCCATAGACTTATAATGGGGCAGGAATCATGCCCATATAAGGAACTAAAAACGTCCTGGATGGGATATCTTTGCAGCGCAGTGTCATAGAGACATGGGGGTGGGCTCATTTTACTCAGGCATCCAATCAGTCCCTTAGGATCCTTATTGAGCTATCAAGCCACGCCCCTAGCAACCATTTTGGGCACCCTAGCAACATCTCCCATTGACTGCCATTATAAAATGCCCAGATGGATATCTTTGCAGCACAGTGTCATAGAGACATGGGGGTGGGCTCATTTTACTCAGGCATCCAATCAGTCTCTCACCATCCTTATTGAGGTATTAAGCCACGCCCCTAGCAACCAAATATGAGCAGCCTAGCAACTTAATAAACAAAGCCTTATATCTCTGGATCCGGACATCATAGAGACATGGGGGTTGGGTCTTTGGGTAATATTAGCTTCATGCTAGCGTCATGCTAAGTCATACTAGCTTCGTGCTAATTTCATGCTAGCTTTATGCTAATTTCATAATAAATCTTGCTAACTTAATGCTAAATCATGCTAGCTTCATGTTAAATCTTGTTAGCTTCATGCTAAATCATGCTAATCATGGTGGCATCATCTTAATCATGCTAGCATCATCTTAATCATGCTAGCATCATGCTAATAATGCTAGGATCATGCTAATTTCATGCTAAATTCATGCTAACTTCATGGTAATCATGCTAGCATCATGCTAGCTTCATGCTAAATTCATGCTAGCTTTATGCTAATCATGATAACATCATGCTAGCTTCATGCTAATCATGCTAGCATTATGCTAGCTTCATGCTAATCATGCTAGGATCATGCTAATCATGCTAGCATCATGCTAGCTTCATGCTAATCATGCTAGCATCATGCTAGCTTCATGCTAATCATGCTAGCATCATGCTAGCTTCATGCTAATCATGCTAACATCATGCTAGCTTCATGCTAATCATGCTAGCTTCATGCTAATCACGCTAACATCATGCTAGCTTCATGCTAATCACGCTAACATCATGCTAGCTTCATGCTAATCATGCTAGCATCATGCTAGCATCATGCTAATCATGCTAGCTTCATGCTAGCTTCAATGCTAATCATGTTATCTTCATGTTAATCATGTTAGCTTCATGTTAATCATGCTAACATCATGCTAGCTTCATGCTAATCATGCTAGCTTCATGCTATCTTCATGCTAGCAACATTCTAGCTTCATGCTAATCATGCTTATATCATGCTAGCTTCATGCTAGCTTCATGCTAATCATGCTAGCTTCAATGTTAATCATGTTAGCTTCATGCTAATCATGCTAGCTTCATGCTAATCATGCTAGCATCATGCTAGCTTCAATGCTAATCATGTTAGCTTCATGCTAATCATGTTAGCTTCATGCTAATCATGCTAACATCATGCTAGCTTCATGCTAATCATGCTAACATCATGCTATCTTCATACTCATCATGCTAGCATCATGCTAGCTTCATGCTAATCATGCTAGCTTCATGCTAGCTTCATGCTAATCATGCTAGCTTCATGCTAATCATGCTAACATCATGCTAATCATGCTAGCATCATATTTCATCATGATAACTTTTTTTAAATCATGCTAGCTTCACACTAAAATATGTCAACAGCCAGGTAAACTACTAGACTAAATTTCTTTTACATTTCTTTCAATCAACTTTTTGCATTTTCATGCACTGGTAATTCCTTGGGAATTGCATATCTAGTTATTAGGGTTTCGAGCACGAAGTGCTGAAAACCTATTGTATTTGTCTGTTTTATTATTATTATTATTATTATTATTATTTTTCCGCCATAAAACGCGTCGCCCAGCACAAACCGTAAGTCGTAGAAACTTGCCACTTGGTCAACTGGTTGTATATTAGCAGGCTACTCAGATACAGTTAATCAGCCAAATCGGCCCATAGGTGGCGCTATAGCAATGCCCGACGCGTTGGGGCTCATAACTCCTAAACCGGACATCCTACACTCAAGTGTTTGGTATCATTGTAATCCCTGGCTCCAAACTTAAAAAATGTATATCTCCGATTTCATTTCCGTCATGAAAAATTTTCCGCTATTTTCGATTTTGTCGAAAAAAATAAAAACGAACTAGTCCTAGGTTTTTCGCCCGATCGGAATCATTCCAGTGCTAAAATGTTCCTTGGAGTTTGAATATCAATAATTATCAAAAAAAAGTTGAACTTTCGACTCACGGTCAACATGCCACGCCCACACGTCTGAATTGTGGGCAGGCACTAGAACATTATTGGCTATAACTGGGGACAGGAATGAAGTATCAACACGACACTTGGTACTTGTGATGAGAGTCATGGCCTGAGGTTTCATGCATCGTTTCGTCACAGCGCCACCTAGTGGTCATACGAATCGAATAATGCTTATAACTTCGGCTGAGTTTAACGTATTTTCATGCGACGTTTTTCCTTGGACTCCTGAATTGTTGCCGAGTCCAACGATACCAAGCATGGCAGGTTTTGCTTTACGGTTGGTTCTGCACAGGAAAATAGCACTTAAAAAACATGCGCGAATAACTCCGCGAGGGTTAATCCGATCGACTCGAAACAACCATAGGAAGAATATTGTATTACCTTCTGAACAAAAAGTTTTATTGGCATTATGTTAAAATTTCCATCAGAAATGGCCGAAAATTGCAAAAAACGAAAAATTTACTCCAAATTTTGTGTTTTTTACACATAAATGGTTATAACTCCGCAACGAAATGATATTTTTTTTACCAGATTTGATACGCTGATGTCTGAGCAGAGTCTGAGGCAATACAAAAAAAATGGTATGCCTGCACCACTAGTTGGCCTCATAATTGAACAAAACCTTTGACGTTGAGCTAGCACAATGGTCATACAACAGTTTTTTTCACTAAACTTAAGTGTATAGCCATGATACTAGCTAGATGTAACACATTCATGACGTTGCATGCACACGTTTTTCATAGCGCCACCTAGTGGTTATTTGTTATTTTGACTTAAAAATACTGCAACCTTATATCTAAAATCATGAGTCATCGTGGATTATGCCTTTCATGGCTTTGAGTATAATCATTGGTGGATTGCAATTCACTCCCAACCAATCAGAATACCCTAGCAACCATTTAGCAAGAGCTGTATCTTTGTATCAGAACATCGTAGAGATATGGGGTTCGGCTCGTTTGACTTTTTTACACTATTTTAACATTCAGTTTTGCCACTGTAAGCACCACAAACATTTCCTTCAGTGTTCTATTTGTCAATGCTTCGTGAGAAGAGAGGGAGACATTTCACTGAATGATAGCACCTTTTTTGCGGATGACTTTGAACAGGTGTGTGAGGTAGCTTATTTTTTATAATTTATTTTGTACAATTCAGCAAAACTACACAGGCATGCCCTTAAAGGTCTTAAGGTCCCAAATCGCTTGAACCCGACTCAATGGCCTTGTAATTCAACTAAACACGGCCATTTCTGAATTGTATTTTACGGTATAAATCTGAAAAACTAATTCTCGTTAACAAATTATCAGATTGACTTAACATTAAGGATGTGACATGTTTGTCCTATAGGTGCACCTGTGTGTAAGCTACATAGTCTGTCTGAACCGTTTCTGACCATCTCTTACGTTTTTCTGGATGCGATGTGGTGTATCAGCCTGGTCGACGACATCTGACATGTTGTATGTGCTTTAATGCTCGAAACCCGGTAAACGCTGCTTGCAGCTTTAATTCTAGTTATTATTTTTCTTCTGCCGTAGAACGGATCGTGCAGACCAAACCGTAAGGCCTAGAGACTTGAGACTTGGCCAAATGGTAGGACCCAATTTGGGGAGAGGTTGATAGAGTATCAACCCGATTGGCCTATAGGTGGCGCTATAGCGATAACAAACGCGTTGATGCTCATAACTCCCAGAATTCTTGTCCAAATGTCAAGTGTCTTATATCCCTGGATTCCTTGCGTCAAGACGAACAAAACGTATATCTCCGATTTCATTTCCGTCATGAAAATTTTTTCGCTATTTTCGATTTTGTCGAAAAAAATAAAAACGAACTAGTCCTAGGTTTTTTGTCCGATCGGAACCGTTCCAGTGCTGTAATATTCCTTGGAGTGTGAATATGAAAAGTTATCAAAAAAAAGTTGAACTTTATACTCGTCGTCGTCAAGCCACGCCCAAACGCCCCCAATGGGCGGAGCCTCTTGGACTTCAATGGCTGTAACTTGGGATTGGAAAGAGGTATCGAAACCAAATTTGGTACACATATACAGCGGACTATTCTGGGGTCACGTGCAAAAAATTGCATCGCTTGACCACTAGTTGGCGCTATAACACTACTTCAACTTTGAAGAGCTGTAACTAGAGAAATATGGGACCGATCAACTTGAGATTTGGCACGGGTGCTCTTGGTCTAGGGTACTATCTGTGTGGGAAAGGAATTTCGCGTAGCTCAAAAAACATGGCCGCCATCGGCCAATCAAGAAAAAGCAGCTATTGGGCAGGGTTAACGGAGGCCGATCGAAACGAAACGTGGTGGACCTGTTTGTCTCTTGGCCATGAAGGTCTGTGCAGAGTAACAAAAAATTCGGCCTCCGGGAGGCGCTATCACCTTTTGTCAATGTTTAAGTGATTGTGTATTATGCAGTGTTTCAGATATCAACAAGATCTTTATATCATTTAATAGAGCTACATTTAATGAACAACTTTTCCTCAAGAAGCACTTGTCTCAGTCGAATCGTTTGTTAGATATTCATAATTTTCTCTTAAACCTACTTTTGCGAACTAGTCCTAGGTTTTTTGACCGATCTGAACCAATCCAGTGCTGGAATATTCCTTAGACACTGAATATCAATAATTATCAAAAAAAAGTTGAACTTTGCACTCGTCGTCGCAACACTACGGTCAAAAGTACGAAGAGGCGGGGCCACAAATACTTAAATTGCTATCATTTATGATGGGAATGAGATATCAACATGATACTTGGTACACATATGTATAGACCCAAGCTGAGGTCACATGCAAAAAATTGCAGAGATTGTCCATTAGGTGGCGCTATAACTTAAGAACAAATAACCATAACTATAGCATATGTATATGACACATAAATATTTGTCTGACCTACTTGTTATTTTGCACATTACATCTACTTTCAGGTTCTTATAATGGTCTATGAGGATAATTATTTATCTTTGAAAACATGCCACTCAACAGCCAACCAGTATTAACCATGTACGAGTCAAGCCTAATGGTGTGTGATTACAACTAAACTCATGGGACTGTTGGTCTTATGTTTCCAAGTGTCTGTGAGGATTTTTAGTTCATCTTTCTGAAAATCTTTGCATCTAACACAATGTGTGCAAAGTAAACAGTTCTCTAGATCAGTGGTTCTCAACACACCTGCTTCACATAATCAGCACAATAGTAGAGATCTCTATTAACTAAACTGATTGTGTCAGATGAGAGAAACATACAAAATGTGCAGAGCAGTGGTTCTCCAGAAACGGAGTAGAGAACCACTGCTCTATATGTTTATGTTTATATGAAAAAACTATTTTGTGAACTAATACTTGGTTTTTCACTCAACACCACTAAAGCCAATGCAATACAATTTCCTGTAGTCTGTGAGCAAATATGAATGCCAAATTGTTATCACCAATTGTACGTCTTATTCCTTTAGTTGTTTAGCTTTGAATTACAAAAACAACTTTTCAAAACTACTAGAATTTTTTCAGTCAACAACAATAAAATCAGCGCAGTACATTTTTCTGTCCTCTGTGTGTAAAGGTATATCAAATACAAAATGTAATGAATTTGAATACCTGCTTTTGTAAGCATAGATTTCATGTGATGTCACACATTGGTGTAGGTGCCATTTGTACGACTGAATTGCAGCATGTGTGTTTAAAGGAACTCATAAAGATATGGATTAAAGTTTTTCATTATCTCCATTTATTTACATCAGTAGCATTAGGATTCTATTCTACCTTCCATGACATAAACGTGTCCTGACATGATGTATAATACAAAGTTGTTACATTTTTATATGTTATTTTTCAAATATTGCACCAAAAACTTCATGTGATAATGCAATTGGTTATTATTCACATAAATGACCTGCTAGAACCCAACTAAAAAGCAGCACTTTATGAAAGTAACACAGACAAATGCTCACCAGCAAATCTGCTGCAAATCTACTAAATAACATGACATTTGTTATTGACATAATTTGATATTGAAAACATATCTGGATCAGTTATTTATTGGCCCAGCCTAAAATCACATGAAAATAATTGCAGAGCTATACCACTATTTGACAATTTAACATGACAGAGCCTAAAAATGTTTCTATTAAAATATGTAACTTTGCTTTATTGTTTCCAAATCCATAAATTAGTATTCTCTTACAATAACACAATAAAAGGATTATATGAAAAATATATACTCTCTGTGTGAAACACAGACCCTCATTAATATACTTAAGAGCATGCTTATCAGGATTTGAGTTAAAAATGTGTCTACCTTTATTTACTTTTAAATATTCAATACTAATTTTATGTTAAATTAATTGTAAAAGGAAAACAATAATTTTAGCCAACAGATGGCAGAAGGTCATCTTCTGCCATCTGCTGGCTAAAATTATTATTTATTATTTAAAATGTATACTCAATGAAATTGTGTTCACAGGTTTCATCAATGGATGCATGATTTAACTTTATGAAGTCAGTATTATTATGTTAAAATAACATTTCGTCAATCATTCTGACGGTATCCGTTTTAACAGTCATGTGACATTCGAACATAGGATAAACATTTAAATAGGTTGATGAACTCTTAAAGGACACCAAGCATATGGAGATTGGTCATTTATTTCAAAGTCTTATTTCCTAACCCTGCCATTTCTGCTTCTGTGTGTAAATGCATGTATGTGTTTTAGCTTATTCTTCATCATTGCTGTGTTATAGATTAGCCATATGAGACCTACATCTCTATATCAGAACATCGTAGAGAAATTGTGGTGGGCTGTTTTGTCTCATGTTAACAATTTTTGAAACATTTTGTGTGACAAATCTTGCAACAGCATGCACCACATAATTTTCTCTTCAGAAAATTTACCTAATTGGTAACATGTTAGTATTTCATATTCTAAGTATATTTGATAACAATGCAGCAAATCTAAACAGGCATGCCCTTAAAGGTCTTAAAGGTTCATATAATGAGATTTTTTAAAGATGTAAAATAAATTGTTTGTGTACCCAGAGTGTGTATGTGAAGTGTTATCTCAAAATACTCCACGGATCATTTATTATAGCATGTTAAAATTGACACTTTGTAGGCCTGAGCAAAATTGTGCAGTTTTTGGGTGTTTCCTTTAAAATGCAAATGAGTGGATGAAATGCAAACACTGATCACAATGATGGTGGTTTGTTGTAATTGAAATTCAATTGTGCTCTCGATTATTTTATTTTTTATCTTTTTCATGTTTTCTAGGTTGATATAAGCACTGGGGACCCAATTATAGCACTTAGACTTGGAAAAAGTCAGATTTTCACGCTATGACCCCTTTAAGGTCCCAGATCGCTTGAACCCCGCTAATCGCTGCTTGCAGCTATATTTAGGGTTTCGAGCACGAAGTGCTGAAAACCTATTGTATTTGTCTGTTTTATTATTATTATTATTATTATTTTTCCGCCATAAAACGCGTCGCCCAGCACAAACCGTAAGTCGTAGAAACTTGCCACTTGGTCAACTGGTTGTATATTAGCAGGCTACTCAGATACAGTGAACCAGCCAAATCGGCCCATAGGTGGCGCTATAGCAATGCCCGACGCGTTGGGGCTCATAACTCCTAAACCGGACATCCTACACTCAAGTGTTCGGTATCATTGTAATCCCTGGCTCCAAACTTAAAAAATGTATATCTCCGATTTCATTTCCGTCATGAAAAATTTTCCGGTATTTTCGATTTTGTCGAAAAAAATAAAAACGAACTAGTCCTAGGTTTTTCGCCCGATCGGAATCATTCCAGTGCTAAAATGTTCCTTGGAGTTTGAATATCAATAATTATCAAAAAAAAATTGAACTTTCGACTCACGGTCAACATGCCACGCCCACACGTCTGAATTGTGGGCAGGCACTAGAACATTATTGGCTATAACTGGGGACAGGAATGAAGTATCAACACGACACTTGGTACTTGTGATGAGAGTCATGGCCTGAGGTTTCATGCATCGTTTCGTCACAGCGCCACCTAGTGGTCATACGAATCGAATAATGCTTATAACTTAGGCTGAGTTTAACGTATTTTCATGCGACGTTTTTCCTTGGACTCCTGAATTGTTGCCGAGTCCAATGATACCAAGCATGCCAGGTTTTGCTTTACGGTTGGTTCTGCACAGGAAAATAGCACTTAAAAAACATGCGCGAATAACTCCGCGAGGGTTCATCCGATCGACTCGAAACAACCATAGGAAGAATATTGTATTACCTTCTGAACAAAAAGTTCTATTGGCATTATGTTAAAATTTCCATCAGAAATGGCCGAAAATTGCAAAAAACGAAAAATTTACTCCAAATTTTGTGTTTTTTACACATAAATGGTTATAACTCCGCAACGAAATGATATTTTTTTTACCAGATTTGATACGCTGATGTCTGAGCAGAGTCTGAGGCAATACAAAAAAAATGGTATGCCTGCACCACTAGTTGGCCTCATAATTGAACAAAACCTTTGACGTTGAGCTAGCACAATGGTCATACAACAGTTTTTTTCACTAAACTTAAGTGTATAGCCATGATACTAGCTAGATGTAACACATTCATGACGTTGCATGCACAAGTTTTTCATAGCGCCACCTAGTGGTTATTTGTTATTTTGACTTAAAAATACTGCAACCTTATATCTAAAATCATGAGTCATCGTGGATTATGCCTTTCATGGCTTTGAGTATAATCATTGGTGGATTGCAATTCACTCCCTAGCAACCAATCAGAATACTCTAGCAACCATTTAGCAAGAGCTGTATCTTTGTATCAGAACATCGTAGAGATATGGGGTTCAGCTCGTTTGACTTTTTTACACTATTTTAACATTTTGTGACCCAAGTTTTGCCACTGTAAGCACCACAAACATTTCCTTCAGTGTTCTATTTGTCAATGCTTCGTGAGAAGAGAGGGAGACATTTTACTGAATGATAGCACCTTTTTTGCTGATGACTTTGAACAGGTGTGTGAGGTAGCTTATTTTTTATAATTTATTTTGTACAATTCAGCAAAACTACACAGGCATGCCCTTAAAGGTCTTAAGGTCCCAAATCGCTTGAACCCGACTCAATGGCCTTGTAAACTCAACTAAACACGGCCATTTCTGAATTGTATTTTACGGTATAAATCTGAAAAACTAATTCTCGTTAACAAATTATCAGAATGACTTAACATTAAGGATGTGACATGTTTGTCCTATAGGTGCACCTGTGTGTAAGCTACATAGTCTGTCTGAACCGTTTCTGACCATCTCTTATGTTTTTCTGGATGCGATGTGGTGTATCAGCCTGGTCGACGACATCTGACATGTTGTATGTGCTTTAATGCTCGAAACCCGGTAAACGCTGCTTGCAGCTTTAATTATTATTATTATTATTATTTTTCCGCCATAAAACGCGTCGCCCAGCACAAACCGTAAGTCGTAGAAACTTGCCACTTGGTCAACTGGTTGTATATTAGCAGGCTACTCAGATACAGTGAACCAGCCAAATCGGCCCATAGGTGGCGCTATAGCAATGCCCGACGCGTTTGGGCTCATAACTCCTAAACCGGCCATCATACACTCAAGTGTTTGATATCATTGTAATCCCTGGCTCCAAACTTAAAAAATGTATATCTCCGTTTTCATTTCCGTCATGAAAAATTTTCCTCTATTTTCGATTTTGTCGAAAAAAATAAAAACGAACTAGTCCTAGGTTTTTCGCCCGATCGGAATCATTCCAGTGCTAAAATGTTCCTTGGAGTTTGAATATCAATAATTATCAAAAAAAAGTTGAACTTTCGACTCACGGTCAACATGCCACGCCCACACGTCTGAATTGTGGGCAGGCACTAGAACATTATTGGCTATAACTGGGGACAGGAATGAAGTATCAACACGACACTTGGTACTTGTGATGAGAGTCATGGCCTGAGGTTTCATGCATCGTTTCGTCACAGCGCCACCTAGTGGTCATACGAATCGAATAATGCTTATAACTTCGGCTGAGTTTAACGTATTTTCATGCGACGTTTTTCCTTGGAGTCCTGAATTGTTGCCGAGTCCAATGATACCAAGCATGCCAGGTTTTGCTTTACGGTTGGTTCTGCACAGGAAAATAGCGCTTAAAAAACATGCGCGAATAACTCCGCGAGGGTTCCTCCGATCGACTCGAAACAACCATAGGAAGAATATTGTATTACCTTCTGAACAAAAAGTTCTATTGGCATTATGTTAAAATTTCCATCAGAAATGGCCGAAAATTGCAAAAAACGAAAAATTTACTCCAAATTTTGTGTTTTTTACACATAAATGGTTATAACTCCGCAACAAAATGATATTTTTTTACCAGATTTGATACGCTGATGTCTGAGCAGAGTCTGAGGCAATACAAAAAAAATGGTATGCCTGCACCACTAGTTGGCCTCATAATTGAACAAAACCTTTGACGTTGAGCTAGCACAATGGTCATACAACAGTTTTTTCACTAAACTTAAGTGTATAGCCATGATACTAGCTAGATGTAACTAATTCATGACGTTGCATGCACAAGTTTTTCATAGCGCCACCTAGTGGTTATTTGTTATTTTGACTTAAAAATACTGCAACCTTATATCTAAAATCATGAGTCATCGTGGATTATGCCTTTCATGGCTTTGAGTATAATCATTGGTGGATTGCAATTCACTCCCAACCAATCAGAATACCCTAGCAACCATTTAGCAAGAGCTGTATCTTTGTATCAGAACATCGTAGAGATATGGGGTTCGGCTCGTTTGACTTTTTTACACTATTTTAACATTCAGTTTTGCCACTGTAAGCACCACAAACATTTCCTTCAGTGTTCTATTTGTCAATGCTTCGTGAGAAGAGAGGGAGACATTTCACTGAATGATAGCACCTTTTTTGCTGATGACTTTGAACAGGTGTGTGAGGTAGCTTATTTTTTATAATTTATTTTGTACAATTCAGCAAAACTACACAGGCATGCCCTTAAAGGTCTTAAGGTCCCAAATCGCTTGAACCCGACTCAATGGCCTTGTAATTCAACTAAACACGGCCATTTCTGAATTGTATTTTACGGTATAAATCTGAAAAACTAATTCTCGTTAACAAATTATCAGATTGACTTAACATTAAGGATGTGACATGTTTGTCCTATAGGTGCACCTGTGTGTAAGCTACATAGTCTGTCTGAACCGTTTCTGACCATCTCTTACGTTTTTCTGGATGCGATGTGGTGTATCAGCCTGGTCGACGACATCTGACATGTTGTATGTGCTTTAATGCTCGAAACCCGGTAAACGCTGCTTGCAGCTTTAATTAGGGGTTCAAGCCCGAAGGGCTGAAACCCTATTGTATTTGTACTGATTTTTATTATTATTATTATTATTATTATTATTATTATTATTATTATTATTTTTATTATTTTTCTTCTGCCGTAAAACGGATCGTGCAGACCAAACCGTAAGGCCTAGAGACTTGAGACTTGGCCAAATGGTAGGTCTCATTCGTGCGCGAAGATGACAGAGTGTCATCCCAATCGGCCTATGGGGGGCGCTACAGCGATGGCAAACGCGTTGATGCTCATAACTTCAACAATTCTTGTCCAAATGTCAAGTGTCTTATATTCCTGGATTCCTTGCGTCAAGACGAACAAAATGTATATCTCCGATTTCATTTCCGTCATTAAAAATTTTCCGCTATTTTTGATTTTGTCGAAAAAAATAAAAACGAACTAGTCCTAGGTTTTTCGCTCGATCGGAATCGTTTCGGTGCTAAAATGTTCCTTGGAGTTCGAATATCAATAATTATTGAAAAAAAGTTGAACTTTCGACTCACGGTCGACATGCCACGCCCAAACGTCTGAAGTGTGCGCAGCCACTAGGGATTTATTGGATATAACTGCGGACAGGAATGAAGTATTAACACGACACTTGGTACTTGTGATGACAGTCATGGCCTGAGGTGGCATGCGTCGTTTCGTCACAGCGCCACCTAGTGGTCAGACGAATCATTTAAACGCTTATAACTTAGGCTGAGTTTAACATATTTTCATGCAACTTTTTTCTTTGGAGTCCTGAATTGTTGCCGAGTCCAACGATACCAAGCATGCCAGGTTTTGCTTTACGGTTGGTTCTGCACAGGAAAATAGCGCTTAAAAAACACGCGCGAATAACTCCGCGAGGGTTATTCCGATCGACTCGAAACGACCATAGGAAGAACATTGTATTACCTTCTGAACAAAAAGTTCTATTGGCGTTATGTTAAAATTTTCATCAGAAATGGCCGAAAATTGCAAAAAACGAAAAATTACCTCAAAATTTTGTGTTTTTACACATAAATGGTTATAACTCCGCAACGAAATGATATTTTTTCACCAGATTTGATACGCTGATGTCTGAGCACAGTCTGAGGCAATACAAAAAAAAATGGTATGCCTGCACCACTAGTTGGCCTCATAATTTAACAAAACCTATGACATTGAGCAAACCCTATGGTCAAACAACTGTTTTTTCAATAAACTAAAGTGTACAGCCATGATACTAGCTAGATGTAACACAGTCATGACCTGAGATTCCATGCACGAGTTTGTCATAGCGCCACCTAGTGGTAATTTGTTATTTTCACTTAAAAATACTGTAACCTTACATTTAAAATCATGAGTCATCATGGATTATTCCTTTCATGGCTTTGAGTATAATCATTGATGGATTGCAAGTCACTCCCTAGCAACCAATGAGAATACCCTAGCAACCATTTAGCAAGCTGTATCTCTGTATCAGAACATCGTAGAGACGTGGGGTTTGGCTCTTTTGACTCATTAACCCTATTTTAACATTTTGTGACCCGAGTTTTGCCATTGCAAGCACCACAAACATTTCCTTCAGTGTTCTATTTGTCAATGTTCCGTGAGAAGAGAGGGAGACATTTCACTGAACGATAGCAATTTTTGCTAATAACTTTGAACACGTGTGTCTGGTATCTTATTTTTCATCATTTATTTTGTACAATGCAGCAAATCTACACAGCCATGCCCTTAATGGTCTTAATGTCCCAAATCGCTTGAACCCCGGTAATCGCTGCTTGCAGCTATATTTATTATTATTATTATTATTTTTCCGCCATAAAACGCGTCGCCCAGCACAAACCGTAAGTCGTAGAAACTTGCCACTTGGTCAACTGGTTGTATATTAGCAGGCTACTCAGATACAGTGAATCAGCCAAATCGGCCCATAGGTGGCGCTATAGCAATGCCCGACGCGTTGGGGCTCATAACTCCTAAACCGGACATCCTACACTCAAGTGTTTGGTATCATTGTAATCCCTGGCTCCAA
Source organism: Paramisgurnus dabryanus (assembly GCF_030506205.2). Lineage (NCBI taxonomy): Eukaryota > Metazoa > Chordata > Actinopteri > Cypriniformes > Cobitidae > Paramisgurnus > Paramisgurnus dabryanus. The sequence continues at coordinate 24,056,520 of NC_133337.1, forward strand.
ACTTAAAAAATGTATATCTCCGATTTCATTTCCGGTATGCAAATTTTTTCGCTAATTTGCATAATATGCATTTCAAGCCAAACTGAACTAGTCCTAGGTTTTTCGCCCGATCGGAATCGTTCCAATGCAGGAGAAATCTGTGGAGTGAGTAGGTAAATAATTATCGAACAGAATGTGTAATTTCGCTTCAGTGTCACTAAGGGGCGCCAAAATTCAATACCGAAAGTAGACTATCTCCAGGTAAATGGCTATAACTCGTGAACGGTTAGAGATATCTTAACGCGGTTTGGTACACATGTGTATCAGCTCACTCCGGGGTCACAGGAAATAATACGCGGATTTTGGCCAGTAGGTGGCGCTATAATAAGCTTGAGGGTCGAAAATGGCTATCACTACACAACCGTAAGCCCGATACACGTCATATTTGGTATGGTGTGTCTTTGTGCAATGTACCATGAGGGTCTAGAAGGACATTGGCGTATCTGCAAAAACATGGCCGTCATCGGCCAATGAAGTGTGAGGGCTAATTTGACAGGGTTAACGAAGGTCGATCGGAACGACACTCACTGTGCTTGTTCGTGTACTGCTCCATAAGGTCTGTAAGAATTATGGTGTCATTTGGCCACTAGGGGGCGTAATACCGTATTTCGGTGCCTGTATCACGTGACGTTTGACATACATACACAAACATGACATCATATGATAGATCGGTTCATGACGAAAAACTTTGCCTCTAGAAGCGTTGCTGTCAATCAAACGTTTCGTTAGTTATTGGCGATAACGTTCAAACCTACTTTTGCGAACTAGTCCTAGGTTTTTCATCCGATTTGAACCTAACGAAAGCTGATTGATTCTGTGGAGTGGGAATATGAATAATTATCGAAAAAAAGTTGAAATTTGTATTCAAACACGCAAGGAGTGGCCAAAAACCGAACTGGGCGGAGCTTAAAACATTTAAACGGCCATAACTCGAGAGGCGTTTGAGATATCATCATGGGGCTTGAATCATATGTGTAGGCCATCGGTCTAAGGTCGTGATATAAAAAGCTTGCTGATCGGACAATAGGTGGCGCTATACCGGGAAAGATGGCATTAAATGCTGTGATTATCCAACGGTTACACTTTATAAGCCTATAACTCTATCTGTGATCAACGAATTTCCATGGGAGTTGCTTTTGTATGATCCTGAACTGTTTTCGAATCCTACGATACCAAGCATGCCAGGTTTCGAATTACGGTTCGATCAGAACTACGTTTTCCCACATAAAAAACAATCACTAATAGCTTCGTAACCGTAACTCCTATCGATTCGAAAACACCATAGGAAGAACAATGCAATAGCTTCTGAACAAAAAAGTATATTGGCGTTATATTAAAATTTCCATCAGAAATGGCCGAAAATTGTGAAAAACCAAAATAGTCCTATAGGTGCACGTGTGTTTAAGCATACATAGTCTGTATGAACCGTTTCTGACCATCTCTTTCGTTTTTGTGTGATGCTGGATCAGCCTAATCGACGACGTGTGACGTCTTTGACGTGCCTTAATGCTCGAAACCCGGTAAATGCTGCTTGCAGCTTTAATTAGGGTTTTGAGCACGAAGTGCTTAAAAACCTATTGTATTTGTCTGTTTTATTATTATTATTATTTATTATTTTTCCACGGTAAAACGCGTTGCCCAGCCCAAACCGTAAGTCGTAGAGACTTGCCACTTGGTCAACTGGTTGTATATTAGCAGGCTACTCAGATACAGTGAATCAGCCAAATCGGCCCATAGGTGGCGCTATAGCAATGCTCGACGTGTTGGGGCTCATAACTCCTAAACCGGACATCATACACTCAAGTGTTTGGTATCATTGTAATCCCTGGCTCCAAACTTAAAAAATGTATATCTCCGATTTCATTTCCGGTATGCAAATTTTTCCGCTAATTTGCATAATATACATTTCATGCCAAAATGAACTAGTCCTAGGTTTTTTGCCCGATCGGAACCGTTCCAATGCAGGAGAAATCTGTGGAGTGAGTAGGTAAATAATTATCGAACAGAATTTGAAATTTCGCTTTATGGTCACTAAGGGGCGCCAAAACTCCATACAGGAAGTAGCCTACCATCACTGAAATGGCTATAACTGGTGAACGGTTTGAGATATCTTAACGAGGTTTGGTACACATGTGTACTAGCTCAGTCCGGGGTCACAGTAAAAAAGATGCCGATTTTGGCCACTAGGTGGCGCTATAACAGGCTTGAGCTCGGGAATGGCTATTACTACACAACCGTTAGCCCGATACACTTAATATTTTGTATGGTGTGTCTTTGTGCAATGTACCATGAGGGTCTAGAAGGACATTGGCGTTTCTCCAAAAACATGGCCGTCATCAGCCAATGAATGTTGAGGACTGATTTGACAGGGTTAACGGAGGTCGATCGGAAGGAAACGCACTGTGCTTCTTCGTGTACTGCTCCTGAAGGCCTGTAAGATTTGTGGTGTAATTTGGCCACTAGGGGGCGTTATACCGTATTTCGGTGCCTGTATCACGTGACGTTTGACATACACACACAAACATGACATCATATGATAGATCGGCTCATGACGAAAAACTTTGCCTCTTGAAGCATTGCTGTCAATCAAACGGTTCGTTAGTTATTGACGATAACATTCAAATATACTTTTGCGAACTAGTCCTAGGTTTTTTGCCCGATCCGAACCTAACCAAGGCTGATTGATTCTGTGGAGTGTGAACATGAATAATTATCGAAAAAAAGTTGAAATTTGTATTCAAACATGCAAGGAGTGGCCAAAAACCGAACTGGGCGGAGCTTAAAACATTTAAACGGCCATAACTCGAGAGGCGTTTGAGATATCATCATAGGGCTTGAAACATATGTGTAGGCCATCGGTCTAAGGTAGTGATATAAAAATCTCGCCGATCGGACACTAGATGGCGCTATAACGGGGAAAATGGCACTAAATACTGTGATTATGCAATGCTTCCAACTTTCACGCCTATAACTTTATCTGTGGTCAAGAATTTTTCATGGGAGTTGTTTTTTTAGCATCCTGAACTGTTTACGAGTCCTACGATACCAAGCATGCCAGGTTTCGCCTTACAGTTAGTTCTGCACAGGAAAATAGCGCTTAAAAAACACGCGCGAATAACTCCGCGAGGGTTATTCCGATCGACTCGAAACGACCATAGGAAGAACATTGCATTACCTTCTGAACAAAAAAGTCTATTGACGTTATGTTAAAATTTTCATCAGAAATGGCCGAAAATTACAAAAAACGAAAAATTACCCCAAAATTTGTCGTTTTTACACATAAATGGTTATACCTCTGCAACGAAATGACATTTTTTCACCAGATTTGATACACTGATGTCTGAGCAGAGTCTGAGGCAATACCCAAAAAATAATATGCCTGCACCACTAGTTGGCCTCATAATTGAACAAAACCTTTGATATTGAGCGAGCCCAATGGTCTTACAACAGTTTTTTCACTAAACTGAAGTGTTTAGCCATGATACTAGCTAGATGTAACAAAGGTATGACCTGACGTTGCATGCACAATTTTGTCGTAGCGCCACCCTGTGCTTATTTGTTATTTTCACTTAGAAGTGAGTAGAGAGCGGAGAGATTTCACTGAATGAGAGCCGTTTTCTTGCTGATAACTAATGTATTTAAGGTTGTATCTTCACCAAACGTATGCGTAATGACATGGTACTCGGTAATTCTGATGGCAGTCAGGACCTGAGGGATCCTGCAGTTTCGGACGCATATTTTACATGCCTACAACTTTGGCTGCAGTCACCGTATTTTCATGGGACTTTTTTCACAGGAGTCCTGAATTGTTGCAGAGTCCAACGATACCAAACATGCCCGGTTTTGCCTTGTGCTTAGTCCTGGGGTCAAGGCCGCCTTAATGCACGGGCTTACCTGGGCTGAAGCCCAGGGGCCTCCCAAGTTCAAGGGCCTCCCAAGTTTGCGTTCATGATGAGCTGAAAAGGTCATATTGTTTTGTAACTTGTCAGGTTTTCTGTCAATCACTCTAATTGCATGTTACATGGCTGCTGATTGGTCCGTTGTAACTTAACGTGAAATAAAATGTTAGACGTAACATATTTTTTATTCCGCGTGATGTAATTAAGTGCGCGTTGTCAACTTGACATTCCTGCATGTTAGACTGAGTGTGACAGAGAAACGGGAAATAATCCACCCACAAATGAAAGAGTAATTTCTGAAATTTCATAATAAGCACTGAGGTGCAGGTCTCTCTCTCTTTCGCGCGCGCGCTCGCTCGTTTGCTCTCTTTGTGCTCGTGCAGCTGTCTGAGTCTCTGGCATGCAGAAGTCTCTCCAAACGTGCACAAGAAACTGTGCCGCTAAATAAAGAAAGGAGTTCCCGCACATAATGCTGTTAGTTGTTATAAAGTTTAAGTTTACTCGCGTGTGCGCAGCTGGAGCGATGTTTGACGCGACGTTAGCTCACAGTACACACATCTGTTGGTTTAGAAAGACGAGAAAGAGACGCAACGGTAAAGGTGCAAGTCTAAGAAAGTAAAGAGCGACTAGACCATCTCAAATGATCATCCCCTGATAGCACCATTATAATCTCATTATCTTAAGATCTTATATACAGGTATGTTCCCTGTCTGTCTTGTGCATATTCATACTTGGTCGTTTTACATGCTTATGTATGCATAAATACTAAATACAATGCATACTATATCTTCAATAGCCTACAAAATAAATAACTGATTAAAAAACAAGATTCTGTCTAAAGACTTATCTTTTGTTATCATTAATGCATTTAACAAGATTCTGTCTATAAAGACTTATCTTTTGTTATCATTAATGCATTTTCACTTTAAAACTAACTTTAACTTATTATATTTTTAAAACTGTGGTGAGCATTTAGTTGTGAGTGGCAATTTTCTGCAAATTTGTATTTTCCAAAAACTATATAAATATAAAGCTTATAAACATATATACTTTCACACATTTTGGTTTTATTATCACCACATGTTGCTGTGTGTGGTTGTTAAATAAAGTGTCTTGTGTTTATGCTCAAGTGGGCTCAGTGATATGTTAATAACAATATTATGGTGTTTTCTGTCTCAAAGAGGGAAAACTCACTGTTGTATGTCTCGAAAGAAACTAATGCATTTTGTGATGTATCTAGATATTACACTTAAAAAAAATTAGACTATAAATCGAGGGCAAGGGGGGCCTACAAAACCTCTTAGCCCCGGGGCCTCACATTAGGTTAAGGCGGCCCTGCCTGGGGTTATCATAACACAATTCAGGAGGACATTAAATAAGTCAAGCATTATCTTTCCAGCTGTGTTTGCTGTTCACTGTAGGTCCTTGCGGTCTGCTGCGCTGCTGTGTTTGTTTCTTATGTACACTTGTGCAGTCTGTTTGCACCATTGCACCATACCACGACTCAATGGCCTTGTAGTTCAACTAAACACGGCCATTTCTGAATTGTATGTTACGTTATAAATCTGAAAAACTAATTCTCCTTAACAACTTATCCTCATAACGTCACATTAAGGACATTACATGTTTGTCTTATAGGTGCACCTGTGTGTAAGCATACATAGTCTGTATGATCCTTTTTTGACCATCTCTTTCATTTTCTGAAGCGAGGTGGTCTAACATTCATTGTGGCTGTGTTCGGGTTTAACTGCTCAGCCTGGTAAGCGAAGTGTGAGGTTTTTGACGTTGCCTTAAAGCTCGAAACCCGGCAATTGCTGCTTGCAGCTATATTTAGGGGTTCAAGCCCGAAGGGCTGAAACCCTATTGTATTTGTACTGATTTTTATTATTATTATTATTAGGGGTTCAAGCCCGAAGGGCTGAAACCCTATTGTATTTGTACTGATTTTTATTATTATTATTATTATTATTATTATTATTATTATTTTTATTATTTTTCTTCTGCCGTAAAACGGATCGTGCAGACCAAACCGTAAGGCCTAGAGACTTGAGACTTGGCCAAATGGTAGGTCTCATTCGTGCGCGAAGATGACAGAGTGTCATCCCAATCGGCCTATGGGGGGCGCTACAGCGATGGCAAACGCGTTGATGCTCATAACTTCGACAATTCTTGTCCAAATGTCAAGTGTCTTATATTCCTGGATTCCTTGCGTCAAGACGAACAAAATGTATATCTCCGATTTCATTTCCGTCATTAAAAATTTTCCGCTATTTTTGATTTTGTCGAAAAAAATAAAAACGAACTAGTCCTAGGTTTTTCGCTCGATCGGAATCGTTTCGGTGCTAAAATGTTCCTTAGAGTTCGAATATCAATAATTATTGAAAAAAAGTTGAACTTTCGACTCACGGTCGACATGCCACGCCCAAACGTCTGAAGTGTGCGCAGCCACTAGGGATTTATTGGATATAACTGCGGACAGGAATGAAGTATTAACACGACACTTGGTACTTGTGATGACAGTCATGGCCTGAGGTGGCATGCGTCGTTTCGTCACAGCGCCACCTAGTGGTCAGACGAATCATTTAAACGCTTATAACTTAGGCTGAGTTTAACATATTTTCATGCAACTTTCTTCTTTGGAGTCCTGAATTGTTGCCGAGTCCAACGATACCAAGCATGCCAGGTTTTGCTTTACGGTTGGTTCTGCACAGGAAAATAGCGCTTAAAAAACACGCGCGAATAACTCCGCGAGGGTTATTCCGATCGACTCGAAACGACCATAGGAAGAACATTGTATTATCTTCTGAACAAAAAGTTCTATTGGCGTTATGTTAACATTTTCATCAGAAATGGCCGAAAATTGCAAAAAACGAAAAATTACCTCAAAATTTTGTGTTTTTACACATAAATGGTTATAACTCCGCAACGAAATGATATTTTTTCACCAGATTTGATACGCTGATGTCTGAGCACAGTCTGAGGCAATACAAAAAAAAATGGTATGCCTGCACCACTAGTTGGCCTCATAATTTAACAAAACCTATGACATTGAGCAAACCCTATGGTCAAACAACTGTTTTTCAATAAACTAAAGTGTACAGCCATGATACTAGCTAGATGTAACACAGTCATGACCTGAGATTCCATGCACGAGTTTGTCATAGCGCCACCTAGTGGTAATTTGTTATTTTCACTTAAAAATACTGTAACCTTACATTTAAAATCATGAGTCATCATGGATTATTCCTTTCATGGCTTTGAGTATAATCATTGATGGATTGCAATTCACTCCCTAGCAACCAATGAGAATACCCTAGCAACCATTTAGCAAGCTGTATCTCTGTATCAGAACATCGTAGAGACGTGGGGTTCGGCTCTTTTGACTCATTAACCCTATTTTAACATTTTGTGACCCGAGTTTTGCCATTGCAAGCACCACAAACATTTCCTTCAGTGTTCTATTTGTCAATGTTCCGTGAGAAGAGAGGGAGACATTTCACTGAACGATAGCAATTTTTGCTAATAACTTTGAACACGTGTGTCTGGTATCTTATTTTTCATCATTTATTTTGTACAATGCAGCAAATCTACACAGCCATGCCCTTAATGGTCTTAATGTCCCAAATCGCTTGAACCCCGGTAATCGCTGCTTGCAGCTATATTTATTATTATTATTATTATTATTTTTATTATTTTTCTTCTGCCGTAAAACGGATCGTGCAGACCAAACCGTAAGGCCTAGAGACTTGAGACTTGGCCAAATGGTAGGTCTCATTCGTGCGCGAAGTTGACAGAGTGTCATCCCAATCGGCCTATGGGGGGCGCTACAGCGATGGCAAACGCGTTGATGCTCATAACTTCCACAATTCTTGTCCAAATGTCAAGTGTCTTATATCCCTGGATTCCTTGCGTCAAGTCGAACAAAATGTATATCTCCGATTTCATTTCCGTCATTAAAAATTTTCCGCTATTTTCGATTTTGTCGAAAAAAATAAAAACGAACTAGTCCTAGGTTTTTCGCTCGATCGGAATCGTTTCGGTGCTAAAATGTTCCTTAGAGTTCGAATATCAATAATTATTGAAAAAAAGTTGAACTTTCGACTCACGGTCGACATGCCACGCCCAAACGTCTGAAGTGTGCGCAGCCACTAGGGATTTATTGGCTATAACTGCGGACAGGAATGAAGTATCAACACGACACTTGGCACTTGTGATGACAGTGATGGCTTGAGGTGGCATGCGTCGTTTCGTCACAACGCCACCTAGTGGTCAGACGAATCATTTAAACGCTTATAACTTAGGCTGAGTTTAATGTATTTTCATGCAACTTTTTTCTTTGGAGTCCTGAATTGTTGCCGAGTCCAACGATATCAAGCATGCCAGGTTTTGCTTTACGGTTGGTTCTGCACAGGAAAATAGCGCTTAAAAAACAAGCGCGAATAACTCCGCGAGGGTTATTCCGATCGACTCGAAACGACCATAGGAAGAACATTGTATTACCTTCTGAACAAAAAGTTCTATTGGCGTTATGTTAAAATTTCCATCAGAAATGGCCGAAAATTGCAAAAAACGAAAAATTACCTCAAAATTTTGTGTTTTTACACATAAATGGTTATAACTCCGCAACGAAATGATATTTTTTCACCAGATTTGATACGCTGATGTCTGAGCACAAGCTGAGGCAATACAAAAAAAATGGTATGCCTGCACCACTAGTTGGCCTCATAATTTAACAAAACCTATGACATTGAGCAAACCCAATGGTCATACAACTGTTTTTTCAATAAACTAAAGTGTACAGCCATGATACTAGCTAGATGTAACACAGTCATGACCTGAGATTCCATGCACGAGTTTGTCATAGCGCCACCTAGTGGTAATTTGTTATTTTCACTTAAAAATACTGTAACCTTACCTTTAAAATCATGAGTCATCATGGATTATTCCTTTCATGGCTTTGAGTATAATCATTGGTGGATTGCAAGTCACTCCCTAGCAAGCAATGAGAATACCCTAGCAACCATTTAGCAAGAGCTGTATCTCTGTATCAGAACATCGTAGAGACATGGGGTTCAGTTCTTTTGACTCATTAACACTATTTTAAAATTTTGTGACCCGAGTTTTGCCAATGCAAGCACCACAAACATTTCTTTCATTGTTCCATTTGTCAATGTTCCGTGAGAAGAGAGGGAGACATTTCACTGAATGATAGCACTTTTTTGCTGATACTTTGAAGACGTGTGTCTGGTATCTTATTTTTCATCATTTATTTTGTACAATGCAGCAAATCTACACAGCCATGCCCTTAAAGGTCTTAATGTCCCAAATCGCTTGAACCCCGGTAATCGCTGCTTGCAGCTATATTTAGGGGTTCAAGCGCGAAGCGCTGAAACCCTATTGTAATTGTTAAGATTTTTATTATTATTATTCTGCCGTAAAACGGAACGTGCAGACCAAACCGTAAGGCCTAGAGACTTGAAACTTGGCCAAATGGTAGGACCCAATTTGGGGAGAGGTTGACAGAGTATCAACCCGATTGGCCTATAGGTGGCGCTATAACGACGGAAATCACGTTTATGCTCATAACTCCCAGAAATCTTGTCCAAATGTCAAGTGTCTTATATCACTGGAATCCTTGCGTCAAGACGAACAAAACGTATATCTCCGATTTTATTTGCGCCTAGAATTTTTTTTCGCTATTTTCGATTTTGTCGAAAAAAATAAAAACGAACTAGTCCTAGGTTTTTCGACCGATCGGAACCATTTCAGTGCTGTAATATTCCTTGGAGCGTGAATATCAAAAGTTATCAAAAAAAAGTTGAACTTTCGACTCACCGTCGTAAAGCCACGCCCAAACGCCCTCTATGGGCGGAGCCTCTAGGCCTTAAATGGCTATAACTTGGGATTAGAAAGAGGTATCGACACCAAATTTGGTGTATATATACAGGGGACTATTCTGGGCTCACGTTCAAATAATTGCGCCGCTTGACCACTAGTTGGCGTTATAACACCACCTCAACCTTTGAAGGGCTGTAGCTACAAAAGTGTGGGACCGAGCAACTTGAAATTTGGCACGGTTGCTCTTGGTCTAGGGTACTATTAATGTCTAAAAGGAATTTTGCATGGCTCAAGAAACATGGCCGCCATCGGCCAATCAAGAAAAAGCAGCTATTAGACAGGGTTAACGAAGGCCGATCGAAACGAAACGCGGTGGGCCTGTTTGTCTCTTGGCCATGAAGGTCTGTGCAGAGTAAGAAAAAATTCGGCCTCCGGGGGGCGCTATCACGTTTTTTTAGTGTTTAAATTATTGTGTATTATGTAGTGTTTTAGATATCCACAAGATCCTCATATCATTTAATAGAGGTACTTACAATGAACAACTTTCTCTCAAGAAGCAACAGTCTCAGTAGAATCGTTTGTTAGATATTCATCATTTTCTTTTAAACCTACTTTTGCGAACTTGTCCTAGGTTTTTTGACCAATCTGAACCAATCCAGTGCTGGAATATTCCTTAGACATTGAAAATCAATAATTAACAAAAAAAAGTTGAACTTTGCACTCGTCGTCGCAACACCACGGTCAAAAGTACGAAGAGGCGGTGCCACAAATACTTAAATGGCTATCATTTATGATAGGAATGAGATATCAACACGAAACTTGGTACACATATGTATAGACCTAGACTGAGTTCACATGCAAAAAATAGCAGAGATTGTCCACTAGGTGGCGCAATAACCTAAGAACAAAGAACGATGACTATAGCATATGTATACGACACATAAATATTTGTCTCACCTACTATTTTGCACATAACATCTGCTTTCAGATTCTTATAAGGGTCTATTAGGATAATTACATATCTTAGAAAACATGCCGACCAACAGCCAGCCAGCATTAACCATGTACGAGTCCAGCGATTACAACTAAACTGATGGGCTTTTTTGTCTTATGTTCTCAAGTGTCTGTGAGGATTTTTGGCTCATCATTCCGGAAATATTTGCATCTAGAACAATGGGTGTAACGTTAACTGTCCCCTAGATCAGTGGTTTTCAAAAGTATTCCTGGAAGCCCACTGCTCTGCACATATACAAAAGTCTTCTATTTTAAACAAATCCACTTTAATCATCAGTAGAGATTTGTATGAACTGAACTGATTGTGTCAGATGAGGGAATCATACAAAATGTGCTGAGCATTGGGTCTGGAGAAACCACTGTGTTTCACTTAGTTGAAAGTACTGCTCTAGATGTTTATGTTTATATGAAAAACAATTTTGTGAATTTGCTGTACTATCTGGGCAAATATCAATATGAAACATAAAATAAACTTTTGCCGTTGTATTCCTAGATTTGATATGATGTCTCACAGTGATGTGGGAACCATTTCTAACCTGTATTCGTTATTTCATTTGTAACTGCTGTTATGTTCCTTTTGTCCATGGGTTTGCATCTGCATGAAAATTATTATAAGATTCAATGATCTGCAGTCATTTACCTCATTAAAACTAAAAGACTTGAGGTTATCAATTCAAGCATTTTGAAATGTGACATTTTCAAAATGGGCCAGACTAAGTATATCTAACCAATTAACTAGTAATGTGAAGCTTATGACAAAATATTAATAGTTTTATTAAGATCAGACAATATATGTCTTTCCAAGACTAGGGCTGGTTGAATAATTAAGTTAAAACTGTGTTTTAAGGACTAGTCTGAAGAACTAGTAGTTAGTTAGGGCTAATCAGTCTTACTATTTGGATTTAAATATAATTTAAATAATTTAAATATTTTTTCACATGATACTTAAAGCAGTTAAGTTCAGTCATGAAGACAAAAATGTATGACTAACTTTTAAGACTAGTCTTAGAGATTAATGTTACTGACCATTGGTTTAAGTGTAGTTACAGACTAAAATTTAGGTTTATGTTTTAGTTGTCTTACTTGAAAATAGCTTACAATGGCCTATCTTTAAATATATCAGGGCCATAGTTTTGTCTTAAGATGTACACCAGTAATGTTTTTTAAAAGGTTTGTTTGTAAAAAGTACCTAAATGTTTTTAAATAACTAATGGCTAGTCATGCATCAATTTAAACCTGTGGGAAACAACTCAATAAAGTTATAAAGCTTCAAATGTTGTCTTAGAATTCTTCAAATCCTAAAGGTATGAAAAAGATTGCTGTAAATATGTGGATCCTTAAAGAACAGGCCAATATTAGAAATAATTACTAATAATCACACATAAAGAGAATATATATTTGGTTATCAGTAGCTTTAGTATTTTAATCTATTTTCCATGACATAAACATGTCATGATGTGTCTTATAAAGTTTTTAATAATTGTTTATAGAATTATTGCAATGAAATTGTAATGTTATGATATAATTGGTTGTTTTAAATGTAAATGATTTACTGAAAACTTACTCAAGCACAGCACATGTGTGAACACAAATAAGTGCTTAATAGCAAATCTGACTGACATTTGCTTAATGACATCATATTTGTTATTAACTCCATTGGATATAAACAACACATCTGGATCAGTTATGTATGGGCATAGCCAGTGGTTAACTCTTTCACCGCCAGCGTTTTTAAAAAAAGTTGCCCGCCAGCGTTTTTCATGATTTTCACCAAAGTTTATTGCCTTCCAGAAAATGTTCTTCTTTAAATATATAAACATACAATATACCAAATGAAAGAACAGACCCTCTGCTTTCAAACAGAAAAAAACGTTTCATCTTACCTTTAGTGGTTCTTTTGCAATCAGCTTTTGAATATGGGTAGGTTTTTGCAAAAACACCATATTTTGAGCAAAAAGCAGAGACAATTTCATTTTTTTGACGGACTTTTCATAGAGATCCCATTCAGAGCGATCTTTAAAACAGACACGGACATGCAGCAGCTTGGCATAGGGCAATACTTCCGGTTTTAAAAAGTTGCGGAAGGGCGCCACCTGGTGGATAATAGCGGTATTGCGGAAAGACTGATCTCGTCATTGGCGGGGAAGCGTTTTCTCTTAATTGACGAGATATCTCGTCAATGGCGGGGAAAGAGTTAAATATAAAAATATGTAGAGCTTTAGTACTATTTAGCTTTTTTCATTATTAATTTCAAGAACAAGAACATTGCATACATACAAGAGGATTACAATGTGCTTATTTAACATTTAACATAACAATGGATCAAATAAAATAAAAATAAAAAAATAAATTAACAATAACATGGGGATATTCTACAATAATTCAATAAAACAAAAGGTTTCAAAAATGTTATATATTTGCTTTGCTTTTTTTGACTTTTAACAGTTTCAAAATATTTTCTTAATTCCGTTCTAAATAAAATGCTATTGGGTTTATTATTTGCCCATTTTTGTTTATGGATGTGAAATTTTCCATATATAATCAATAAGTTGATTAACAAGTCTTTCTCCACACATTTACTTTTATAATACAAAAATATATCCTTACCAGATAACCGAATTATTATTTTGTGAGTTTAAATATCAAGCATTCCACATCAATCCAAAAAGATTGAGTAAATATACATTGATAAAATAAATGTTTTATGGATTCTACTTCCAAATTGCAAATACAAGTAACCTCCATATCTCTTAAGAATCTGGAGACTACTTGTTTAACTGGATACATTAAATGAACCAATTTATAAGTAATTTGTCACGGTGGAATCCGTGTCATGTTTTGTGTCTGTTCCGATTGTCGTCACCTGGACTCTTGTTAATTAATTACCTGCCTCATCACACCTGTGTATCGTTAGTCTGTTTGTATATATACCCCTGCCTGTTGTATGTTCACTTGCCGGATGATTGTCGCTGATTCCCTGTCTGTTTCTGTGTTCTACGTTTTAGTGTTCCTGTGTTTATTTACCTGCCTGTTGTTTGATTCTAGTGTTTTGTTTCTTGGTTATTATTAAATGTTATTTATTCATCTCGAACTCTGCACATGCGTCCTACTTCCTGATCTCATGTTCCCGGTCGTGACATAATTTCTTTAACCTTATTCGTGAGACAGTATATATTTAATAAACTCCAAACCTCTTTCCATACAAGTTGACTATATAAGGAGTTCCAGTATGGTTTACATCTAGGCAAATATTCATTTCTACATAGTGTTCTTATAAAAAGTTATTACATTTTTTTTCTAGAATATTTACTCCATTAATACATAACTGAGCATTATGTAAGGAGTTACAATCATAAGATGTATAACCTTGAAAGAGTTGAATAAGTCCACTAGGTATGACATCAAATACAACTGCAAATTCCTTAGCAGTTACTGGAATCTTATAGTGATTGAGGAATTTCACAATAATTAAAGAGGTGACCATCATCTTTAAATAACTGCCTCACTAATATTATATTATTATCATACCAATTTCTATAAAATAAGGATTTGTTTTTGTATAGAATATTCTTGTTATTCCAAATAACAGATCTATGTGGAGAAAAGTTATGTTTATATATGAGCATCCAAGATAAACAAACCTGTTTATGGAAACCTGACAGTTTTATGGGAACCTTGTTTATATCAAAATTGAATCGCAAAAAAAATTCCAAACCACCCAATTTCTTAAAAATCATTTCTAGTATGATGTTCCATATACTACCTTTCCAACTTCAGTTACTTTTTATCCACTTATTTTTTAAAACAGTTTTTAAAATCTAGTACATTTTAACCTCCTTCCTCAACTGGATTGCTTAGAATTGACTTTTTAATGTCAATACATAACTAATGGCTAGTCATGCATCAATTTAAACCTGTGGGAAACAACCCAATAAAGTTATAAAGCTTCAAATGTTGTCTTAGAATTCTTCAAATCCTAAAGGTATGAAAAAGATTGCTGTAAATATGTGGATCCTTAAAGAACAGGCCAACATTAGAAATAATAACTAATAATCATACATAAAGAGAATATATATTTGGTTATCAGTAGCTTTAGTATTCTAATCTATTTTCCATGACATAAACATGTCATGATGTGTCTTATAAAGTTTTTAATAATTGTTTATAGAATTATTGCAATGAAATTGTAATGTAATGATACAATTGGTTGTTTTAAATGTAAATGATTTACTGAAAACTTACTCAAGCACAGCACATGTGTGAACACAAATAAGTGCTTAATAGCAAATCTGACTGACATTTGCTTAATGACATCATATTTGTTATTAACTCCATTGGATATAAACAACACATCTGGATCAGTTATGTATGGGCATAGCCAGTGGTTAACTCTTTCACCGCCAGCGTTTTTAAAAAAAGTTGCCAGCCAGCGCCAGCGTTTTTCATGATTTTCACCAAAGTTTATTGCCTTCCAGAAAATGTTCTTCTTTAAATATATAAACATACAATATACCAAATGAAAGAACAGACCCTCTGCTTTCAAACAGAAAAAAACGTTTCATCTTACCTTTAGTGGTTCTTTTGCAATCAGCTTTTGAATATGGGTAGGTTTTTGCAAAAACACCATATTTTGAGCAAAAAGCAGAGACAATTTCATTTTTTTGACGGACTTTTCATAGAGATCCCATTCAGAGCGATCTTTAAAACAGACACGGACATGCAGCAGCTTGGCATAGGGCAATACTTCCGGTTTTAAAAAGTTGCGGAAGGGCGCCACCTGGTGGATAATAGCGGTATTGCGGAAAGACGGATCTCGTCATTGGCGGGGAAGCGTTTTCTCTTAATTGACGAGATATCTCGTCAATGGCGGGGAAAGAGTTAAATATAAAAATATGTAGAGCTTTAGTACTATTTAGCTTTTTTCATTATTCATTTCAAGAACAAGAACATTGCATACATACAAGAGGATTACAATGTGCTTATTTAACATTTAACATAACAATGGATCAAATAAAATAAAAATAAAAAAATAAATTAACAATAACATGGGGATATTCTACAATAATTCAATAAAACAAAAGGTTTCAAAAATGTTATATATTTGCTTTGCTTTTTTTTGACTTTTAACAGTTTCAAAATAATTTCTTAATTCCGTTCTAAATAAAATGCTATTGGGTTTATTATTTGCACATTTTTGTTTATGGATGTGAAATTTTCCATATATAATCAATAAGTTGATTAACAAGTCTTTCTCCACACATTTACTTTTATAATACAAAAATATATCCTTACCAGATAACCGAATTATTATTTTGTGAGTTTAAATATCAAGCATTCCACATCAATCCAAAAAGATTGAGTAAATATACATTGATAAAATAAATGTTTTATGGATTCTACTTCCAAATTGCAAATACAAGTAACCTCCATATCTCTTAAGAATCTGGAGACTACTTGTTTAACTGGGCTGCGTTCAGCCCCGACAAAACGTTGCACAACGTTTATTAAACTGAAACGGTGATGCATTGAACACCCTGTTGTGATGACGCAAGAGTTGCAACTACGGTAGCTGAGAGGCCATGCTTTGTGTTCTTTTTTAAATGTTTCTGAAGCCTGATGAAATCGTTATAAATGTGTGTTTAATACTGTAAAATACCCTCGATGTTACAGTCACTGACCTTGCCGTCCAGAATGAAAGACAACATTCCAACTTGAACCCATTGAGAGAGCTGTCTCTTTACTATCGCGTGGTTTTATACATCTTGCCGCTGATTGGGCTGACATTTCTGACACACCCACCAAACAAGAGAAAACGCTTCTAAAACCTGTTGCATTCCGTTGCACACCGTTTCCAGGAAACATGTCGTTCAACCCGGAAACCGTAGCAAAACGTTGCGCACCGGTGTGAGATTGAACGTGCCCCAGGATACATTAAATGAACCAATTTATAAGTAATTTGTCACGGTGGAATCCGTGTCATGTTTTGTGTCTGTTCCGATTGTCGTCACCTGGACTCTTGTTAATTAATTACCTGCCTCATCACACCTGTGTATCGTTAGTCTGTTTGTATATATACCCCTGCCTGTTGTATGTTCACTTGCCGGATGATTGTCGCTGATTCCCTGTCTGTTCCTGTGTTCTACGTTTTAGTGTTCCTGTGTTTATTTACCTGCCTGTTGTTTGATTCTAGTGTTTTGTTTCTTGGTTATTATTAAATGTTATTTATTCATCTCGAACTCTGCACATGCGTCCTACTTCCTGATCTCATGTTCCCGGTCGTGACATAATTTCTTTAACTTTATTCGTGAGACAGTATATATTTAATAAACTCCAAACCTCTTTCCATACAAGTTGACTATATAAGGAGTTCCAGTATGGTTTACATCTAGGCAAATATTCATTTCTACATAGTGTTCTTATAAGTTGTTAAATTTTTTTTCTAGAATATTTACTCCATTAATACATAACTGAGCATTATGTAAGGAGTTACAATCATAAGATGTATAACCTTGAAAGAGTTGAATAAGTCCACTAGGTATGACATCAAATACAACTGCAAATTCCTTAGCAGTTACTGGAATCTTATAGTGATTGAGGAATTTCACAATAATTAAAGAGGTGACCATCATCTTTAAATAACTGCCTCACTAATATTATATTATTATCATACCAATTTCTATAAAATAAGGATTTGTTTTTGTATAGAATATTCTTGTTATTCCAAATAACAGATCTATGTGGAGAAAAGTTATGTTTATATATGAGCATCCAAGATAAACAAACCTGTTTATGGAAACCTGACAGTTTTATGGGAACCTTGTTTATATCAAAATTGAATCGCAAAAAAAATTCCAAACCACCCAATTTCTTAAAAATCATTTCTAGTATGATGTTCCATTTACTACCTTTCCAACTTCAGTTACTTTTTATCCACTTATTTTTAAAAACAGTTTTTAAAATCTAGTACATTTTAACCTCCTTCCTCAACTGGATTGCTTAGAATTGACTTTTTAATGTCAATACATAACTAATGGCTAGTCATGCATCAATTTAAACCTGTGGGAAACAACCCAATAAAGTTATAAAGCTTCAAATGTTGTCTTAGAATTCTTCAAATCCTAAAGGTATGAAAAAGATTGCTGTAAATATGTGGATCCTTAAAGAACAGGCCAACATTAGAAATAATAACTAATAATCATACATAAAGAGAATATATATTTGGTTATCAGTAGCTTTAGTATTCTAATCTATTTTCCATGACATAAACATGTCATGATGTGTCTTATAAAGTTTTTAATAATTGTTTATAGAATTATTGCAATGAAATTGTAATGTAATGATATAATTGGTTGTTTTAAATGTAAATGATTTACTGAAAACTTACTCTAGCACAGCACATGTGTGAACACAAATAAGTGCTTAATAGCAAATCTGACTGACATTTGCTTAATGACATCATATTTGTTATTAACTCCATTTGATATAAACAACACATCTGGATTTGTTATGTTTAGGCCTACTATAATATGACAGAGGCTGTCATCTGAAATACTTGTATGCTTGCACATAATATTTATGTCAAAGAATATATATGTTCTTTAAGAACAATTACGTTTGTTAATAAAAAAAATAGTCTAAAAGATTTAAACAAGCAACCATTTAGTAAGACCTACAGAATATATCTCTATGAACTAAAATGACTGTTTCAGATGAGAGAAACATACAAAATGTGCAGAGCATGTTTGTGTATGTGTTCCTTTTGTCCATAAAAATATATACGGTTTAATAACTTGCATACCTCACTTTATTTACCTAATTAAAACAGAAAGCCTTCATGGTACTCGATTAAAGGACATGAACATGAATCTGCTAAATGAAATGATATTTGTTATTGACACGATTTAATAACATCATCCACCATTCAGATAAAGTATCTGGTTATGTTTTATTAAATTGTTTCAGTTCTTACACTCAACAACAGTAAAGCCAGTGCAGTACAATTTTCTCTACACTGTATAAATTAATTTATATATATTTATATATATCAAATACAAAAACAACTTTGAAAAAGTATAGCTATCACACAGTCATTTTGAAAATGGCCCTGACGAACGACCCCTAAAGTTTATGACAAAGCATACGATGTATTATTGAGATCAGGCAATATACCCAAATTCCTTATTGTGGTTTTTAGGTGCAATTTTCCGTTATGTCCACTAGATGGAAGAAGAGGATCAATCACTGGCTGACATTTGAACTCACAGAAAACACAGAAGATGATTACTCTTTAACTATTTCTACTATTAATAGAAATCTGTTCACATTTAAAGATGCAGTGTGTAATTTTTAGAAGGATCTCTTGACAGAAATGCAAAATGATATACAAAACTATATTATCAGGGGTGTATAAAGACCTTTCATTATGAACCGGTATGTGTTTATTACCTTAGAACGAGACCTTTTTATCTACATACACCAAGGTCCCCTTACATGGAAGTCAACATTTTGTGGCGCCATTTTACTACAGAAGCCCCTAACGGACAAAATTTTTACTAAGTTGTCTCTGGCGATGACATGTTTGTCTGGTCGCGGCTACCGTAGCTTCTTTATGTGTTTCAAAAGCGAGGGGTGAGTAGTGGACTAAGCCATTGGTTGCAATTCGTGACCTCACCACTAGATGCCACTAAAATGTACACACTGCACCTTTAACTTCATGATTTTACTGTTCCCTGGTGAAAAAGTAGTACACTTCCATAGTGTACTTAAAGTGCTTTATTTTCGCACACTAATTTTGTACTTAATATACTAAAAATTAATCTTTAGTACTTCTTAAGATGTTCTTAAGATGATCTAAGTTTACTTCACTGTGCTATTTTGAGACACCATGAATATGAACTAAAATGCACTTTTAACATACTATCTCTGTATTAAAAAAATATTTAGTTAACACTTGAACTCAACTTTCATACAAAGAGGGGTTCAAGTTTACTACAAGTGGTACCTAAATACATTTTTTAAATACATTTTTAGCATATTTTAGTTCATATTTATGGTGTCTCAAAATAGCACAGTGAAGTACACTTAGATGATCTTAAAAACATCTTAAGAATTACTAAAGATGAATTTTTAGTATATTAAGTACAAAATGAGTGTGCAAAAATAAAGCACTTTAGGTACACTATGGAAGTGTACTACTTTTTCACCTGGGTTATAATATTAAAATCAAATTTAGTGAAAGACTACCACTTAGTGATGGGCAGTCCGGCTCTTTCCATTGGTTCGGCTCTTTCGGCTCAAGCTCCGGCTCTACATTTTAGTGATGGCAGTCCGGCTCTTTTCATAGATTTGGCTCTTCTGGCTCGGCTCCCTTAGAAGAGCCGGCTCCCCTGCATGCGTCTGAAGAGTCGGCTCTTCTCGTTCGCTACAAAGAATCAGCTCTTAGAGCCGGCGTTCGCGAACGACCCATCACTATTACCACTTCAATTGTTCTGAGTTGTCAGTTTTATCACTCATGTCACTTTATGATAGCTGTGAAACGTGAACATAATTTTGGAGGCACTTACACGACATTTGCAGTAAGAATTATATTTTTATGTTTTTTATTAAAAAAAACTACATACATACAAAATGAGTGTGTAACCATGTCAATATTAAGTCTTGTTCTTTAACAGTCTTGTTTTTCCTTTCTCGGGTAAACGTGTGTGTGTACAATATACAATGCAAAATATCTATATGGCCATGTCCTTAAACGTCTTGTGATCCCAAATAGCTTGAACCCCGCTAATCGCTGCTTGCAGCTATATTTAGGGGTTCAAGCCCGAAGGGCTGAAACCCTATTGTATTTGTATGGATTTTTATTAGGGGTCAAGCCCCGAAGGGGCGAAGACCCCTATTGTATCCGTTAGTTTTCTTTTTATTATTATTAGTTATTCTTCTTCCGCCATTGCGGTCTATGGCAGCCCATAGAACCGTACGTAGGAAAGTTATGAAATTTGGCACACTGATAAAGGACAGTCCAATGTGTCCCCACAGCAAATTTGGAGTCTCTATCTCCAACCCTCTAGCGCCACCAACAGTCCAAAGTTGCACTTACGTTTTTGCTTATAACTTCTGATCCGTAAGTCCTAGAAACGAAATTCTTGTTTCCTCTGATTCCTTGGCTCAAGACGATTCAAATTGACCCTATGACGTCATTTTCCGTCATGGAAATTTTTCCGCCATTTTGAATTATTCGTAAAACCTACTTTTGCGAACTCGTCCTAGAGCTTTTACGCGATTTCCACGAAAATTGGTATGTAGCATCTAGAGACCCTCACGGCAAAAAGTTATCAAAAGAATTTCGATAAACCAATCCGTTGTCGTATAGCGCGTCCACAAATTTTACGCAGAGCGCAAAAAAACAGATTTTAGGCTGTATCTTCGTCAAACTTAGGCCTATTGACACGACACTTGGTACTTGTGATGCCAGTCAGGAACTGAGTGTGCATGCACAGTTTCGTCGCAGCGCCACCTAGTGGCCAGACAGATGTTTTTTACACCTATAACTTTGGCTGTGATCAACGTATTTTGACGGGACTTGATTTTTAGGAGTCCTGAATAGTCGCCGAGTCCAACGATACCAAACATGCCAGATTTCGCCTTACGGTTAGCCCTGCGCAGCAAAACAGCACTTAAAAAACATGCGCGAATATCTCTGCGAGCGTTATTCCGATCGACTCGAAAACACCATAGGAAGAACATTGCATTACCTTCTGAACAAAAAGTTCTATTGGCGTTGTATTAAAATTTTCATCAGAAATGGCCGAAAATTGCAAAAAACGAAAAATTACCTTTTACAATTTGTGTTTTTGTACATAAATGGTTATAACTTCGCAACGAAAAGAATTTTTTTCACCAGATTTGATACGCTGATGTATGAGCAGAGTCTGAGGCCACACAAAAAAATTGGAATGCCTGAACCACTAGGTGGCCCTATAATTGAACAAAATCTTTCATATAAAGCAAGCCCTATGGTCATACAACTATTTCTTCACTAAACTAAAGTGTATAGTCATAAAACTAGCTAGATGTAACACAGTTATGAACTGAGGTTGTATGCACAACTTTGTCATTGCGCCACCTAGTGGTTTTGAGATAGAAATATGGTATTTTTGCCTAAAACTACTCCAACAGTACATCTAAAATCTTGGGTCATCATGTATTATTCCTTTCATGGCTTGGAGATCATTGGTGCATGCCAATTAACTCCTTAGCAACCAATTAGGATACCTTATCAATCCTTTTTACAAGAGCTGCATCAGAACATCGTAGAGACATGGGGGTGGTCTCTTTTGACTCATTAACACCACTGTAACATTTTGTGAGCTGAGAATTGCCACTGCAAGCACCACTCACATTTTCTTCAGTGTTCTAGTTGTCAATGCTCCTCGAGAAGAGAGGGAGAGATGACACTGAATGAAAACAGCTTTTTTGCTGATAACTGTTATATTATTTAGTCTGAAATCAAGAGATTTTCCCAGGTTCTTTAAACTGCTCATCCGAATTCAACTTTACTTTCTTATGTGCCCTTTTTGGCTTGACCCCGGCATTGCTGCTTGCAGCTATATTTCTTTTTATTATTTTTCTTCTGCCGTAGAACGGATCGTGCAGACCAAACCGTAAGGCCTAGAGACTTGAGACTTGGCCAAATGGTAGGACCCAATTTGGGGAGAGGTTGATAGAGTATCAACCCGATTGGCCTATAGGTGGCGCTATAGCGATAACAAACGCGTTGATGCTCATAACTCCCAGAATTCTTGTCCAAATGTCAAGTGTCTTATATCCCTGGATTCCTTGCGTCAAGACGAACAAAACGTATATCTCCGATTTCATTTCCGTCATGAAATTTTTTTCGCTATTTTCGATTTTGTCGAAAAAAATAAAAACGAACTAGTCCTAGGTTTTTTGTCCGATCGGAACCGTTCCAGTGCTGTAATATTCCTTGGAGTGTGAATATGAAAAGTTATCAAAAAAAAGTTGAACTTTATACTCTTCGTCGTCAAGCCACGCCCAAACGCCCCCAATGGGCGGAGCCTCTTGGACTTCAATGGCTGTAACTTGGGATTGGAAAGAGGTATCGAAACCAAATTTGGTACACATATACAGCGGACTATTCTGGGGTCACGTGCAAAAAATTGCATCGCTTGACCACTAGTTGGCGCTATAACACTACTTCAACTTTGAAGAGCTGTAACTAGAGAAATATGGGACCGATCAACTTGAGATTTGGCACGGGTGCTCTTGGTCTAGGGTACTATCTGTGTGGGAAAGGAATTTCGCGTAGCTCAAAAAACATGGCCGCCATCGGCCAATCAAGAAAAAGCAGCTATTGGGCAGGGTTAACGGAGGCCGATCGAAACGAAACGTGGTGGACCTGTTTGTCTCTTGGCCATGAAGGTCTGTGCAGAGTAAGAAAAAAATCGGCCTCCGGGAGGCGCTATCACGTTTTTTCAATGTTTAAGTGATTGTGTATTATGCAGTGTTTCAGATATCAACAAGATCTTTATATCATTTAATAGAGCTACATTTAATGAACAACTTTTCCTCAAGAAGCACTTGTCTCAGTCGAATCGTTTGTTAGATATTCATAATTTTCTCTTAAACCTACTTTTGCGAACTAGTCCTAGGTTTTTTGACCGATCTGAACCAATCCAGTGCTGGAATATTCCTTAGACACTGAATATCAATAATTATCAAAAAAAAGTTGAACTTTGCACTCGTCGTCGCAACACTACGGTCAAAAGTACGAAGAGGCGGGGCCACAAATACTTAAATTGCTATCATTTATGATAGGAATGAGATATCAACATGAAACTTGGTACACATATGTATAGACCCAAGCTGAGGTCACATGCAAAAAATTGCAGAGATTGTCCATTAGGTGGCGCTATAACTTAAGAACAAATAACCATAACTATAGCATATGTATATGACACATAAATATTTGTCTGACCTACTTGTTATTTTGCACATTACATCTACTTTCAGGTTCTTATAATGGTCTATGAGGATAATTATTTATCTTTGAAAACATGCCACTCAACAGCCAACCAGTATTAACCATGTACGAGTCAAGCCTAATGGTGTGTGATTACAACTAAACTCATGGGACTGTTGGTCTTATGTTTCCAAGTGTCTGTGAGGATTTTTAGTTCATCTTTCTGAAAATCTTTGCATCTAACACAATGTGTGCAAAGTAAACAGTTCTCTAGATCAGTGGTTCTCAACACACCTGCTTCACATAATCAGCACAATAGTAGAGATCTCTATTAACTAAACTGATTGTGTCAGATGAGAGAAACATACAAAATGTGCAGAGCAGTGGTTCTCCAGAAACGGAGTAGAGAACCACTGCTCTATATGTTTATGTTTATATGAAAAAACTATTTTGTGAACTAATACTTGGTTTTTCACTCAACACCACTAAAGCCAATGCAATACAATTTCCTGTAGTCTGTGAGCAAATATGAATGCCAAATTGTTATCACCAATTGTACGTCTTATTCCTTTAGTTGTTTAGCTTTGAATTACAAAAACAACTTTTCAAAACTACTAGAATTTTTTCAGTCAACAACAATAAAATCAGCGCAGTACATTTTTCTGTCCTCTGTGTGTAAAGGTATATCAAATACAAAATGTAATGAATTTGAATACCTGCTTTTGTAAGCATAGATTTCATGTGATGTCACACATTGGTGTAGGTGCCATTTGTACGACTGAATTGCAGCATGTGTGTTTAAAGGAACTCATAAAGATATGGATTAAAGTTTTTCATTATCTCCATTTATTTACATCAGTAGCATTAGGATTCTATTCTACCTTCCATGACATAAACGTGTCCTGACATGATGTATAATACAAAGTTGTTACATTTTTATATGTTATTTTTCAAATATTGCACCAAAAACTTCATGTGATAATGCAATTGGTTATTATTCACATAAATGACCTGCTAGAACCCAACTAAAAAGCAGCACTATATGAAAGTAACACAGACAAATGCTCACCAGCAAATCTGCTGCAAATCTACTAAATAACATGACATTTGTTATTGACATAATTTGATATTGAAAACATATCTGGATCAGTTATTTATTGGCCCAGCCTAAAATCACATGAAAATAATTGCAGAGCTATACCACTATTTGACAATTTAACATGACAGAGCCTAAAAATGTTTCTATTAAAATATGTAACTTTGCTTTATTGTTTCCAAATCCATAAATTAGTATTCTCTTACAATAACACAATAAAAGGATTATATGAAAAATATATACTCTCTGTGTGAAACACAGACCCTCATTAATATACTTAAGAGCATGCTTATCAGGATTTGAGTTAAAAATGTGTCTACCTTTATTTACTTTTAAATATTCAATACTAATTTTATGTTAAATTAATTGTAAAAGGAAAACAATAATTTTAGCCAACAGATGGCAGAAGGTCATCTTCTGCCATCTGCTGGCTAAAATTATTATTTAGTATTTAAAATGTATACTCAATGAAATTGTGTTCACAGGTTTCATCAATGGATGCATGATTTAACTTTATGAAGTCAGTATTATTATGTTAAAATAACATTTCGTCAATCATTCTGACGGTATCCGTTTTAACAGTCATGTGACATTCGAACATAGGATAAACATTTAAATAGGTTGATGAACTCTTAAAGGACACCAAGCATATGGAGATTGGTCATTTATTTCAAAGTCTTATTTCCTAACCCTGCCATTTCTGCTTCTGTGTGTAAATGCATGTATGTGTTTTAGCTTATTCTTCATCATTGCTGTGTTATAGATTAGCCATATGAGACCTATATCTCTATATCAGAACATCGTAGAGAAATTGTGGTGGGCTGTTTTGTCTCATGTTAACAATTTTTGAAACATTTTGTGTGACAAATCTTGCAACAGCATGCACCACATAATTTTCTCTCCAGAAAATTTACCTAATTGGTAACATGTTAGTATTTCATATTCTAAGTATATTTGATAACAATGCAGCAAATCTAAACAGGCATGCCCTTAAAGGTCTTAAAGGTTCATATAATGAGATTTTTTAAAGATGTAAAATAAATTGTTTGTGTACCCAGAGTGTGTATGTGAAGTGTTATCTCAAAATACTCCACAGATCATTTATTATAGCATGTTAAAATTGACACTTTGTAGGCCTGAGCAAAATTGTGCAGTTTTTGGGTGTTTCCTTTAAAATGCAAATGAGTGGATGAAATGCAAACACTGATCACAATGATGGTGGTTTGTTGTAATTGAAATTCAATTGTGCTCTCGATTATTTTATTTTTTATCTTTTTCATGTTTTCTAGGTTGATATAAGCACTGGGGACCCAATTATAGCACTTACACTTGGAAAAAGTCAGATTTTCACGCTATGACCCCTTTAAGGTCCCAGATCGCTTGAACCCCGCTAATCGCTGCTTGCAGCTATATTTATTCTAGTTATTATTTTTCTTCTGCCGTAGAACGGATCGTGCAGACCAAACCGTAAGGCCTAGAGACTTGAGACTTGGCCAAATGGTAGGACCCAATTTGGGGAGAGGTTGATAGAGTATCAACCCGATTGGCCTATAGGTGGCGCTATAGCGATAACAAACGCGTTGATGCTCATAACTCCCAGAATTCTTGTCCAAATGTCAAGTGTCTTATATCCCTGGATTCCTTGCGTCAAGACGAACAAAACGTATATCTCCGATTTCATTTCCGTCATGAAATTTTTTTCGCTATTTTCGATTTTGT
Source organism: Paramisgurnus dabryanus (assembly GCF_030506205.2). Classification (NCBI taxonomy): domain Eukaryota; kingdom Metazoa; phylum Chordata; class Actinopteri; order Cypriniformes; family Cobitidae; genus Paramisgurnus; species Paramisgurnus dabryanus. The sequence goes on from NC_133337.1 coordinate 24,083,101, forward strand.
CGAAAAAAATAAAAACGAACTAGTCCTAGGTTTTTTGTCCGATCGGAACCGTTCCAGTGCTGTAATATTCCTTGGAGTGTGAATATGAAAAGTTATCAAAAAAAAGTTGAACTTTATACTCATCTTCGTCAAGCCACGCCCAAACGCCCCCAATGGGCGGAGCCTCTTGGACTTCAATGGCTGTAACTTGGGATTGGAAAGAGGTATCGAAACCAAATTTGGTACACATATACAGCGGACTATTCTGGGGTCACGTGCAAAAAATTGCATCGCTTGACCACTAGTTGGCGCTATAACACTACTTCAACTTTGAAGAGCTGTAACTAGAGAAATATGGGACCGATCAACTTGAGATGTGGCACGGGTGCTCTTGGTCTAGGGTACTATCTGTGTGGGAAAGGAATTTTGCGTAGCTCAAAAAACATGGCCGCCATCGGCCAATCAAGAAAAAGCAGCTATTGGGCAGGGTTAACGGAGGCCGATCGAAACGAAACGTGGTGGACCTGTTTGTCTCTTGGCCATGAAGGTCTGTGCAGAGTAAGAAAAAATTCGGCCTCCGGGAGGCGCTATCACGTTTTTTCAATGTTTAAGTGATTGTGTATTATGCAGTGTTTCAGATATCAACAAGATCTTTATATCATTTAATAGAGCTACATTTAATGAACAACTTTTCCTCAAGAAGCACTTGTCTCAGTCGAATCGTTTGTTAGATATTCATAATTTTCTCTTAAACCTACTTTTGCGAACTAGTCCTAGGTTTTTTGACCGATCTGAACCAATCCAGTGCTGGAATATTCCTTAGACACTGAATATCAATAATTATCAAAAAAAAGTTGAACTTTGCACTCGTCGTCGCAACACTACGGTCAAAAGTACGAAGAGGCGGGGCCACAAATACTTAAATTGCTATCATTTATGATAGGAATGAGATATCAACATGAAACTTGGTACACATATGTATAGACCCAAGCTGAGGTCACATGCAAAAAATTGCAGAGATTGTCCATTAGGTGGCGCTATAACTTAAGAACAAATAACCATAACTATAGCATATGTATATGACACATAAATATTTGTCTGACCTACTTGTTATTTTGCACATTACATCTACTTTCAGGTTCTTATAATGGTCTATGAGGATAATTATTTATCTTTGAAAACATGCCACTCAACAGCCAACCAGTATTAACCATGTACGAGTCAAGCCTAATGGTGTGTGATTACAACTAAACTCATGGGACTGTTGGTCTTATGTTTCCAAGTGTCTGTGAGGATTTTTAGTTCATCTTTCTGAAAATCTTTGCATCTAACACAATGTGTGCAAAGTAAACAGTTCTCTAGATCAGTGGTTCTCAACACACCTGCTTCACATAATCAGCACAATAGTAGAGATCTCTATTAACTAAACTGATTGTGTCAGATGAGAGAAACATACAAAATGTGCAGAGCAGTGGTTCTCCAGAAACGGAGTAGAGAACCACTGCTCTATATGTTTATGTTTATATGAAAAAACTATTTTGTGAACTAATACTTGGTTTTTCACTCAACACCACTAAAGCCAATGCAATACAATTTCCTGTAGTCTGTGAGCAAATATGAATGCCAAATTGTTATCACCAATTGTACGTCTTATTCCTTTAGTTGTTTAGCTTTGAATTACAAAAACAACTTTTCAAAACTACTAGAATTTTTTCAGTCAACAACAATAAAATCAGCGCAGTACATTTTTCTGTCCTCTGTGTGTAAAGGTATATCAAATACAAAATGTAATGAATTTGAATACCTGCTTTTGTAAGCATAGATTTCATGTGATGTCACACATTGGTGTAGGTGCCATTTGTACGACTGAATTGCAGCATGTGTGTTTAAAGGAACTCATAAAGATATGGATTAAAGTTTTTCATTATCTCCATTTATTTACATCAGTAGCATTAGGATTCTATTCTACCTTCCATGACATAAACGTGTCCTGACATGATGTATAATATATAAAAATGTAACAACTTTGTGTTATTTTTCAAATATTGCACCAAAAACTTCATGTGATAATGCAATTGGTTATTATTCACATAAATGACCTGCTAGAACCCAACTAAAAAGCAGCACTTTATGAAAGTAACACAGACAAATGCTCACCAGCAAATCTGCTGCAAATCTACTAAATAACATGACATTTGTTATTGACAAAATTTGATATTGAAAACATATCTGGATCAGTTATTTATTGGCCCAGCCTAAAATCACATGAAAATAATTGCAGAGCTATACCACTATTTGACAATTTAACATGACAGAGCCTAAAAATGTTTCTATTAAAATATGTAACTTTGCTTTATTGTTTCCAAATCCATAAATTAGTATTCTCTTACAATAACACAATAAAAGGATTATATGAAAAATATATACTCTTTGTGTGAAACACAGACCCTCATTAATATACTTAAGGACATGCTTATCAGGATTTGAGTTAAAAATGTGTCTACCTTTATTTACTTTTAAATATTCAATACTAATTTTATGTTAAATTAATTGTAAAAGGAAAACAATAATTTTAGCCAACAGATGGCAGAAGGTCATCTTCTGCCATCTGCTGGCTAAAATTATTATTTATTATTTAAAATGTATACTCAATGAAATTGTGTTCACAGGTTTCATCAATGGATGCATGATTTAACTTTATGAAGTCAGTATTATTATGTTAAAATAACATTTCGTCAATCATTCTGACGGTATCCGTTTTAACAGTCATGTGACATTCGAACATAGGATAAACATTTAAATAGGTTGATGAACTCTTAAAGGACACCAAGCATATGGAGATTGGTCATTTATTTCAAAGTCTTATTTCCTAACCCTGCCATTTCTGCTTCTGTGTGTAAATGCATGTATGTGTTTTAGCTTATTCTTCATCATTGCTGTGTTATAGATTAGCCATATGAGACCTATATCTCTATATCAGAACATCGTAGAGAAATTGTGGTGGGCTGTTTTGTCTCATGTTAACAATTTTTGAAACATTTTGTGTGACAAATCTTGCAACAGCATGCACCACATAATTTTCTCTTCAGAAAATTTACCTAATTGGTAACATGTTAGTATTTCATATTCTAAGTATATTTGATAACAATGCAGCAAATCTAAACAGGCAAGCCCTTAAAGGTCTTAAAGGTTCATATAATGAGATTTTTTAAAGATGTAAAATAAATTGTTTGTGTACCCAGAGTGTGTATGTGAAGTGTTATCTCAAAATACTCCACAAATCATTTATTATAGCATGTTAAAATTGACACTTTGTAGGCCTGAGCAAAATTGTGCAGTTTTTGGGTGTTTCCTTTAAAATGCAAATGAGTGGATGAAATGCAAACACTGATCACAATGATGGTGGTTTGTTGTAATTGAAATTCAATTGTGCTCTCGATTATTTTATTTTTTATCTTTTTCATGTTTTCTAGGTTGATATAAGCACTGGGGACCCAATTATAGCACTTACACTTGGAAAAAGTCAGATTTTCACGCTATGACCCCTTTAAGGTCCCAGATCGCTTGAACCCCGCTAATCGCTGCTTGCAGCTATATTTAGGGGTTCAAGCCCGAAGGGCTGAAACCCTATTGTATTTGTACTGATTTTTATTATTATTATTATTATTATTTTTATTATTTTTCTTCTGCCGTAAAACGTATCGTGCAGACCAAACCGTAAGGCCTAGAGACTTGAGACTTGGCCAAATGGTAGGTCTCATTCGTGCGCGAAGATGACAGAGTGTCATCCCAATCGGCCTATGGGGGGCGCTACAGCGATGGCAAACGCGTTGATGCTTATAACTTCGACAATTCTTGTCCAAATGTCAAGTGTCTTATATTCCTGGATTCCTTGCGTCAAGACGAACAAAATGTATATCTCCGATTTCATTTCCGTCATTAAAAATTTTCCGCTATTTTTGATTTTGTCGAAAAAATAAAAACGAACTAGTCCTAGGTTTTTCGCTCGATCGGAATCGTTTCGGTGCTAAAATGTTCCTTGGAGTTCGATTATCAATAATTATTGAAAAAAAGTTGAACTTTCGACTCACGGTCGACATGCCACGCCCAAACGTCTGAAGTGTGCGCAGCCACTAGGGATTTATTGGATATAACTGCGGACAGGAATGAAGTATTAACACGACACTTGGTACTTGTGATGACAGTCATGGCCTGAGGTGGCATGCGTCGTTTCGTCACAGCGCCACCTAGTGGTCAGACGAATCATTTAAACGCTTATAACTTAGGCTGAGTTTAACATATTTTCATGCAACTTTTTTCTTTGGAGTCCTGAATTGTTGCCGAGTCCAACGATACCAAGCATGCCAGGTTTTGCTTTACGGTTGGTTCTGCACAGGAAAATAGCGCTTAAAAAACACGCGCGAATAACTCCGCGAGGGTTATTCCGATCGACTCAAAACGACCATAGGAAGAACATTGTATTATCTTCTGAACAAAAAGTTCTATTGGCGTTATGTTAAAATTTTCATCAGAAATGGCCGAAAATTGCAAAAAACGAAAAATTACCTCAAAATTTTGTGTTTTTACACATAAATGGTTATAACTCCGCAACGAAATGATATTCTTTCACCAGATTTGATACGCTGATGTCTGAGCACAGTCTGAGGCAATACAAAAAAAAATGGTATGCCTGCACCACTAGTTGGCCTCATAATTTAACAAAACCTATGACATTGAGCAAACCCTATGGTCAAACAACTGTTTTTTCAATAAACTAAAGTGTACAGCCATGATACTAGCTAGATGTAACACAGTCATGACCTGAGATTCCATGCACGAGTTTGTCATAGCGCCACCTAGTGGTAATTTGTTATTTTTTATTAGGGGTTCAAGCCCGAAGGGCTGAAACCCTATTGTATTTGTACTGATTTTTATTATTATTATTAGGGGTTCAAGCCCGTAGGGCTGAAACCCTATTGTAATTGTTAAGATTTTTATTTATTATTATTATTTTGCCGTAAAACGGAACGTGCAGACCAAACCGTAAGGCCTAGAGACTTGAAACTTGGTCAAATGATAGGACCCAATTTGGGGAGAGGTTGATAGAGTATCAACCCGATTGGCCTATAGGTGGCGCTATAGCAATAACAAACGCGTTGATGATCATAACTCCCACAAATCTTGTCCAAATGTCAAGTGTCTTATATCACTGGAATCATTGCGTCAAGTCGAACAAAACGTATATCTCCGATTTCATTTCCGCCATGGAAAATTTTTCGCTATTTTCGATTTTGTCGAAAAAAATAAAAACGAACTAGTCCTAGGTTTTTCGTCCGATCGGAACCGTTCCAGTGCTGTAATATTCCTTGGAGTGTGAATATGAAAAGTTATCAAAAAAAAGTGGAACTTTAGACTCGCCGTCGTCAAGCCACGCCCAAACGCCCCCAATGGGCGGAGCCTCTTGGACTTAAATGGCTATAACTTGGGATTGGAAAGAGGTATCAACACCAAATTTGGTACACATATACAATGGACTATTCTGGGGTCACGAAACAAAAATTGCGCCGCTTGACCACTAGCTGGCGCTATAAGACCACCTCAACTTTGAAGGTCTGTAACTACAGAAATGTGCGACCGATCAACTTGACATTTGGCACCGGTGCTCCTGGTCTACGGTACTATCTATGTGTAAAAGGAATTTCACTTGGATCAAAAAACATGGCCGCCATCGGCCAATCAAGAAAAAGCAGCTGTTAGACAGGGTTAACGGAGGCCGATCGAAACGAAACGCGGTGGTCCTGTTTGTCTCTTGGCCATGAAGGTCTGTGCAGAGTAAGAAAAAATTCGGCCTCCGGGAGGCGCTATCACGTTTTTTCAGTGTTTAAGTGATTGTGTATTATGCAGTGTTTCAGATAGCAACAAGATCTCCATATCATTAAATAGAGGTACTTACAATGAACAACTTTTCCTCAAGAAGCACTTGTCTCAGTCGAATCGTTTGTTAGATATTCATCATTTTCTTTTAAACCTACTTTTGCAAACTAGTCCTAGGTTTTTTGACCGATCTGAACCAATCCAGTGCTGGAATATTCCTTAGACACTGAATATCAATAATTATCAAAAAAAAGTTGAACTTTGCACTCGTCGTCGCAACACCACGGTTAAAAGTACGAAGAGGTGGTGCCACAAATACTTAAATGGCTATCATTTATGATAGGAATCAGATATCAACACGAAACTTGGTACACATATGCATAGACCTAGGCCCAGGTCATATACAAAAAATTGCAGAGATTGTCCACTAGGTGGCGCTATAACATAAGAACAAGGAATGATGACTAAAGCATATGTATACGACACATAAATATTTGTCCGACCTATTTGTTATTTTGCACATAACATCTGCTTTCAGATTCTTATAAGGGTCTATTAGGATAATTACATATCTTAGAAAACATGCGACCAACAGCCAGCCAGCATTAACCATGTACGTGTCCAGTGTAATGGTGTGCGATTACAACTAAACTGATGGGCCTGTTTGTCTTATGTTCTCAAGTGTCTGTGAGGATTTTTGGCTCATCATTCCGGAAATATTTGCATCTTGAACAACAGGTGTTACATTAACTGTACCCTAGATCAGTGGTTCTCAAAATTATTCCTGGAGGCCCACTGCTCTGCACATATACAAAAGTCTTCTATTTTAAACAAATCTACTTTAATGATAAGTAGAGATTTTTATGAACTGAACTGATTGTGTCAGATGAGAGAATCATACAAAATGTGCCGAGCATTGGGTCTCGAGAAACCACTGCTTTTCACTGAGTTTGAAAGTACTGCTCTAGATGTTTATGTTTATATGAAAAACAATTTTGTGAATTTACTGTACTATATCTATTTTATTTTATAATCAAATCATCAAAATGTATTAAAACTGTTTTCTATTAAAAAATCAACAATAGTATTAAATGACAAATAATCGAGTAATAATTATAGTTGTCATCATCAAGACTTTTCACTGTATTATACATTTTATTTTGAATTCAAGTGAATGTGTCTATTAACTTGAAATAAAATCTAATTATCTCTACTTCTGTTATCAAATTAAAATATGAACAATTTATATATATTAGTTTTACAAACTCACTACTATATTATTACAATCAAATAGTTTAAATTAAAACTTGTTTAAAGGTTGAACTGGAGATTAGTATGGTTTACATCTAGGCAAATATTATTTCTACATTCATTTCTGTTCTTATAAAAAAGTTATAAAAAAAATTTTCTAGAATATTTACTCCATTAATACATAACTCAGTATTATGTAAGGAGTTACAATCATAAGATGTATAACATTGACAGAGTTGAATAAGTCCACTAGGTATGGCATCAAATACAACTGCAAATTCCTTAGCAGTTACTGGAATCTTATAATGATTGAGGAATTCACAATAATTAAAGAGGTGACCATCATCTTTAAATAACTGCCTCACTAATATTATATTATTATCATACCAATTTCTATAAAATAAGGATCTGTTTCTTGTATAGAATATTCTTGTTATTCCAAATAACATATCTATGTGGAGAAAAGTTATGTTTATATTAGGGCCGGGACTTTAACGCGTTAATTAAGATTAATTAATTACACAAAAAATAACGCGTTAAACATTTTAACGCATTTTAATCGCACTTATTAATAGAGTCATTCGTAAATGCTGCAGACCCTGTTTTAGTTCGAGAACTCCGGGGTTGTGATGCAGTGTAAATAAAAGTAGACGGAACCTAAACGAACAGCTGATTTTAACGTGACAACGCATCAATTTCAAAGTAAAAATGATTTATTCTGGTAAATGGAGGTTTGCAACGGAGGTTTTGCCCAATAAACATCTACCAACAAACTACAGATTATTTTAACATGTATCCTAATGTCTGTTATATGTTAATGTTTGAGTATTGTTGGGTTTAAATATTGTTGTAATGTTGTTTTGTTTCAATTTAATTAGTTTATTACGAGTTTAATTTAAGTTTTGTTTGCTACTTTAAAACGAATTTCGTTTCAAATAATTTGTCTCGTAATTATAAACAATGTTTTGTTGTTAGGTTTTGTGAATATAAATTAAAAAGAACATTAAAAGCAACACCGTGCATCTCATTGATGCATATGCTACCGAATGCCAAAACATGCAGTGAGTAGCCTATATCACTTACTTTTCAAAAAATCAGCCTGGCAGTGCCCAGAAGTTAAATTTACACGCGCATTTAGAGCATACTGTAGCAGCACGTTTGATTTGCGGTGTGCTTAAGACTTTTAAAAATCAACTTCATATTAATTTTAATAGGCTACTTTGACGGAGGACACGCACAGAGAACAGCGACGGCAGGTAAAGGAAAAAAGTTAAACGAATAGAGTCAGTTTGTAAGAACATTTTTAAATTGACTATAAGATCATCAATATGAACTCTGAACAATGAACTATTATAAACATAACAGCAAGAAAAGCTGAAGAGGAACTCGCAACATTAAAGCAATAAGCATTTATGTAGGCTAAAGCTATATATCACCTCTTATTTTTTTTAATTTAGTTAAGTTTCAATGGTAACACTAAAGGCGCGTACATTATGCAGCGCTTTTCACATCCGAATCCCACTTAAGAAACCTATAAACGATGTGCAACTTAAAAAATATATTATGCACATTTTTATATATTTTATATATAGTATATTATGTTTTGTTGTTTTTATACGCGAGGTGGGGCATCCGCGCACATAGGTACCAGAACACAGACAGTCAAAACCTGAGAAGTCCCGAACCCTGCAATATTAAACAAACTACTTTAAGAAATGCGGGCCAGGAAGCGGGTCGGGTATAATATATATATATTTTTCGTTGCGGTCCGAGTTGCGGGCGGGTTGTTTATACATTGACCCGCGCATCACTGGTAAGCGTCGATAAGAGCATGGTTGTGTGTAAGATATGGAACAAGGAATTCACATATCACCGCAGCACATCGAGCCTCAAGTATAATCTCAATGCAAAACATACAGCAGCTAGGGTGGACATTAGCCCGACTCCGGGTACAACGACATGGTTGAACAAAAATAAACAATATTTTGTTAAGCTTATGTATTCAGTCATTATTCATAAAAATCCATGTAAAAATTACTTCTTAATGTTCTCAGGTCAAATATTTATATGAGATTAAAATGCGATTAATTTAGATTAATTAATTACAAAGCCTCTAATTAATTAGATTAATTTTTTTAATCGAGTCCCGGCCCTAGTTTATATATGAGCATCCAAGATAAACAAACCTGTTTATGGAAACCTGACAGTTTTATGGGAACCCTTGTTTATATCAAAATTGTATCGCAAAAACAATTCCAAACAACCCAATTTCTTTAAAATCTTTTCTGGTATGATGTTCCATATACTTCCTTTGCAACTTCAGTAACTTTTTATCCACTTATTTTTAAAAACACAGTTAGCAGTATTAAAATCTAGTAAAAAAATTGTATCCTCCTTTCTCAACTGGATTACATAGAATTGAATTATTAATGTAATGCGATCTGTTCTTCCATATGAAATTAAACAAAATAATATCCAACTCTTTTATAACTGATTGTGGGACTTCTAATGCAAGAGCTGTATACACTATAGTTGTTAAAAGCTTTCACTGCTGGGTCCGTCGTTCATACGTAGATTACTCAATTAGCTGGATTTCATTGTTGACGATTTAGCTTCATGTTGAATTATTTGTTTCTTCTAAGGTCATCCTAGAGTTGTTGTTATAGTAACATGTCCGTAAGGTTAAAACTGCTCGGGATTCAAATTCAACTCCTAATAAAAAATGATACATTTAATATTTTAGTAATGTTATTTTAAAAACTATATAATATAAAAAACATAATTAAGACTGTGTTTTAAGGACTAGTCTGAAGAACTAGTAGTTATTTAGGGCTAATCAGTCTTACTATTTGGATTTAAATATAATTTAAATATTTTAAATATTTTTTCACGTGATAATTAAAACAGTTATGTTCAATCGTGAAGATAAAAATGTATGACTAACTTTGAATACTAGTCTTAGAGATTAATGTTACTGACCATTGGTTTAAGTGTAGTTCCAGACTAAAATTTAGGCTTAAGTTTTAGTTGCCTTACTTGAAAATAGCTTACACTGGCCTACCTTTATATATATCTGGGCTATAGTGTTGTCTTAAGATGTACACCATTAATGTTTTTTAAAAGGTTTGTTTGTAAAAAAGTACCTAAATGTTTTTAAATAACTAATGGCTAGTCATGCATCAATTTAACCTGTGGGAAACAACCCAATAAAGTTATAAAGCTTCAAATGTTGTCTTAGAATTCTTCAAATCCTAAAGGTATGAAAAAGATTGCTGTAAATATGTGGGTTCTTAAAGAACAGGCCAACATTAGAAATAATAACTAATAATCATACATAAAGAGAATATTTATTTGGTTATAAGTAGCTTTAGTATTCTAATCTATTTTCCATGACATAAACATGTCATGATGTGTCTTATAAAGTTTTTAATAATTGTTTATAGAATTATTGCAATGAAATTGTAATGTTATGATGCAATTGGTTAATTTAAATGTAAATGATTTACTGAAAACTTACACTAGCACAGCGCATGTGTGAAAACAAATAAGTGCTTAATAGCAAATCTGACTGACATTTGCTTAATGACATCATATTTGTTATTAACTCCATTTGATATAAACAACACATCTGGTTCAGTTATGTATGGACATAGCCAGTTGTTAAATATAAAAAAATGTAGAGCTTTAGTACTATTTTTAGGCCTACTATAATATGACAGAGGCTGTCATCTGAAATACTTGTATGTTTACACATAATATCTATGTCAAAGAATATATATGTTCTATAAGAACAATTACTTTTGTTTAAAAAAAATGTCTAAAAGATTTAAACAAGCAACTATTTAGTAAGACCTACAGAATAGATCTCCATGAACTAAAATGACTGTTTAAGATGAGAGAAACATACAAAATGTGCAGAGCATGTTTGTGTATATGTTCCTTTTGTGGACTAAGCCATTGGTTACAATTCGTGACCTCACCACTAGATGCCGCTAAAATTTACACACTGCACCTTTAACTTCATGATTTTACTGTTATAATATTAAAATCACATTTAGTGAAAGACTAACACTTTAATTGTTCTGAATTATCAGTTTTAACACTCATGTCATTTTATGATAGCTGTGAAATGTGAACATAATTTTGGAGGCACTTACACAACATTTGCAGTAAGAATTATATTTTTTTGTTTTTTTTTATAAAAAAAACTACATTCCAAATGAGTGTGTAACCATGTCAATATTAAAGCTCCCGTTCTGTCTGTGATTTTGAAGCTTTGATTGTGTTTATAGTGGGCAATATAACATGTGTTCATGTTTTTCACGTGTAAAAAAACGCGGTAGTTTTCACACAATTTACTTATCTGTATAGCGCTGTTTTCACTGTCCTCAAAACGGGCTGATGTCTTCCTTGTTCTATGAAGTGCCTCCTTCAGAAATACGTATCAAGTTTTTATTGTGTAGTTTGTTAAGTGTGCTGTGATTCGATAGCAGCTAAGCTTAGCAGAGCCGTTTGAGCCAAAGCAGGTGACTGACGTATTCCAGTGGGCGGAATTTAGTCAACTAACTGTTTTAGTGACGTCATTAAAGCAGGAAATAGAGAGCTGTAGTCCAAACCGCCCGTTCGTTGTAGGCTTTTAAAGAGGAATTCTATTGAAGAAAATGTATCGCCTGGCAGTGAACTTTGAGCTTTATCATTTTACAGGTATTATTTATGCTATTATAGCAACATTACACGCAAACTAGGGTTTAAAAAATGGTATCAGGAAGAACGTGACATTTAACCTTTAAGTCTTGTTCTTTAACAGTCTTGTTTCTCCTACAAAATACAATGCAGAATATCTATATGGCCATGTCCTTAAACGTCTTGTGATCTAAATGGCTTGAACCCCGGTAATCGCTGCTTGCAGCTATATTTAGGGGTTCAAGCCCGTAGGGCTGAAACCCTATTGTATTTGTATGGATTTTTATTATTATTCTATTTATTATTTTTCTTCTGCCGTAAAACGGAACGTGCAGACCAAACCGTAAGGCCTAGAGACTTGAGACTTGGCCAAATGGTAGGTCTCATTCGTGCGCGAAGTTGACAGAGTGTCACCACAATCGGCCTATGGGGGGCGCTATAGCGATGGCAAACGCGTTGATGCTCATAACTTCCACAATTCTTGTCCTAATGTCAAGTGTCTTATATCCCTGGATTCCTTGCGTCAAGACGAACAAAATGTATATCTCCGATTTCATTTCCGTCATTAAAAATTTTCCGCTATTTTCGATTTTGTCGAAAAAAATAAAAATGAACTAGTCCTAGGTTTTTTGTCCGATCGGAACCGTTCCAGTGCTGTAATATTCCTTGGAGTGTGAATATAAAAAGTTATCAAAAAAAGTTGAACTTTATACTCGTCGTCGTCAAGCCACGCCCAAACGCCCCCAATGGGCGGAGCTTCTTGGACTTAAATGACTATAACTTGGGACTGGAAAGAGGTATCGAAACCAAATTTGGTACACATATACAGCGGACTATTATGGGGTCACGTGAAAAAAATTGCATCGCTTGACCACTAGTTGGCGCTATAACACCACCTCAACTTTGAAGGGCTGTAACCAGAGAAATATGGAACCGATCAACTTAAGATTTGGCACCGGTGCTCCTGGTCTAGGGTGCTATCTATGTCTCAAAGGAATTTCGCGTAGCTAAAAGAACATGGCCGCCATCGGCCAATCAAGAAAAAGCAGCTATTAGACAGGGTTAACAGAGGCCGATCAAAACGAAACGCGTTGGGCCTGTTTGTCTCTTGGCCATGAAGGTCTGTGCAGAGTAAGAAAAAATTCGGCCTCCGGGAGGCGCTATCGCGTTTTTTCAGTGTTTAAGTGATTGTGTATTATGCAGTGTTTCAGATATCAACAAGATCTTCATATCATTTAATAGAGGTACTTATAATGAACAACTTTCCCTCAAGAAGCATTTGTCTCAGTCGAATCGTTTGTTAGATATTCATCATTTTCTTTTAAACCTACTTTTGCGAACTAGTCCTAGGTTTTTTGACCAATCTGAACCAATCCAGTGCGGGAATATTCCTTAGACACTGAATATCAATAATTATCAAAAAAAAGTTGAACTTTGCACTTTTCGTCGCAACACCACGGTTAAAAGTACAAACAGGCGGTGCAACAAATACTTAAATGGCTATCATTTATGATAAGAATCAGATATCAACACGACACTTGGTACACATATGTATAGACCTAGGCCGAGGTCACATGCAAAAAATTGCAGAGATTGTCCACTAGGTGGCGCTATAACCTAAGAACAAAGAACGATGACTATAGCATATGTATACGACACATAAATATTTGTCTGACCTACTTGTTATTTTGCACTTAACATCTGCTTTCAGATTCTTATAAGGGTCTATTAGGATAATTACATATCTTAGAAAACATGAGACCAACAGCCAGCCAGCATTAACCATGTACGAGTCCAGTGTAATGGTGTGTGATTACAACTAAACTGATGGGCCTGTTTGTTTTATGTTCTCAAGTCTCTGTGAGGATTTTTAGTTCATCTTTCTGAAAATCTTTGCGGCTAACACAATGTGTGCAAAGTAAACAGATCAGTGGTTCTCAACACACCTGCTTCAAATAATCAGCACAATAGTAGAGATTTCTATGAACTAAACTGATTGTGTCAGATGAGAGAAACATACAAAATGTGCAGAGCAGTGGTCCTCCAGAAACAGAGTAGAGAACCATTGCTCTAGATGTTCATGTTTATATGAAAAAAAATATTTTGTGAACTAATACTTGGTTTTTCACTCAACAACAGTAAAGCCAATGCAGTACATTTTCCTGTAGTCTGTGAGCCAATATAAATGCCAAATTGTGATCACCAATTGTAAGTCTTATTCCTTTAGTTGTTTAAGTTTGAATTACAAAAACAATTTTTCAAAACAACTCCTAGGGTTTTCAGTCAACAACAATAAAATCAGTGTAGTAAATTTTTTCTGTCCTCTGTGTGTAAAGATATATCAAGTACAAAATGTAATGAATTTGCATATCTGCTGTTGTATGCATAGATTGTCACGGTGATCCATGTCATGTTTTGTGTCTGTTCTATATTGTCATCACCTGGACACTTGTTAATTATCACATCATTCATTCCACCTGTGTGTCATTAGTCTTTGTGTATTTATACCAGTGTTTGTGTCACACTCATTGCCGGATCATTCTGTCACGACTGGGTTGGAGAGACAGGACGCAAACGCAAGGTTCAAAAATAAATAACATTTAATGATCAAACACGAGGGATAACACAGTGAACACAGGAACATCCAATACAAGGAACAGACGGGGTAGCAATGACAATGATCCAGCAGTGAGCAAACAGAAGACACAGGTATATATACACACAGACTAAATGACAAACAGGTGTGATGAGGCAGGTAATTAATCAATGAATGTCCAGGTGATAACAATCGGAACAGAGACAAGACATGACACGGATTAACCGTGACATAGATTACATGTGATGTCACACAGTGGTGTGGGTGCCATTTGTACGACTGAATTGCAGCACGCATGTTTAAAGGAAATCATAAAGATATGGATTAAAGTTTTCCATTATCCCCAAAACTCTGAGCATCACCAGAAATGAATTGCTGTTATCAAGAGGATATATGTCTGGCTGTATTTACATCAGCAGCATTAGGATTCTATTCTACCTTCCATGACATAAACGTGTCCTGACATGATGTATAATACAAAGTAGTTACATTTTTATACGTTCTTTTTAAAATATTGCACCCAAAACTTCATGTAATAATGCAATTGGTTATTATTCACATACATGACCTGCTAGAACCCAACTAAATAGTTGCACTTTATGAAAGTGAACACAGACAAATGCTCACCAGCAAATATGCTGCAAATCTACTAAATGACATGACATTTGTTATTGACACAATTTGATATTGAAAACATATCTGGATAAGTTATTTATTGGCCCAGCCTAAAATCACATGCCAATAATTGCAGAGCTATACCACTATTTGACAATTTAAAGGCGGAGTACACAATGTTTGAAAGCCAATGTTGATATTTGAAATCACCTAAACAAACACGCCCCTACCCCAATAGAATCTAGACCTTCTGTTGATAGACCCACCCCACACATACGCAACCCGGCAAGGATGTCGTTTAGTAGACACGCTCCTTACTTCTGATTGGCTATAAGTGTGTTTTGGTAGTCGGCCCGTCTCCTTTTCCAAAGTGTATTTCAAACATCGTGGACTCCGCCTTTAACATGACAGAGCCTAAAAATGTTTCTATTAAAATATGTAACATTGCTTTATTGTTTCCAAATCCAAAAATCAGTATTCTCTTATATACTCTCTGAGCGAAACAGAGACCCTCATTAACATACTTAAGAGCATGCTTATTAGGATTTGAGTTTAAAATGTGTCTATCTTTTTTCCTTTACAATATTCACTACTAATTTTATGTTAAATTAATTGTAAAATTATTATTTATTATTCAAAAATCTATACTCAATGAAATTGTGTTCACATGTTTCATCAATGGATACATGATTTAACTTTATGAAGTCATTTATTATTATGTTAAATAAACATTTCGTCAATCATTCTGACGGTATCTGTTTTACAGTCATGTGACTGTGTCTTATTTCCTAACTCTGCCATTTCTGCTTCTGTGTGTAAATGCATGTATGTGTGTTAGCTTATTCTTCATCATTGCTGTGTTATAGGTTAGCCCTGTGAGACTTATATCTCTATATCAGAACATCGTAGAGAAATTGTGGTGGGCTGTTTTGTCTCATGTTAACAATTTTTGAAACATTTTGTGTGACAAATCTTGCAAAAGCATGCACCACATAATTTTCTCTTCAGAAAATGTACCTAATTGGTAACATGTTAGTATTTCATATTCTAAGTATATTTGATAACAATGCAGCAAATCTAAACAGGCATGCCCTTAAAGGTCTTAAAGGGTCATATTATGAGATTTTTTAAAGATGTAAAATAAATTTTTTGTGTACCCAGAGTGTGTATGTGAAGTGTTATCTCAAAATACTCCACAGATCATTTATTATAGCATGTTAAAATTGACACTTTGTAGGCCTGAGCAAAATTGTGCAGTTTTTGGGTGTTTCCTTTAAAATGCAAATAAGTGGATGAAATGCAAACACTGATCACAATGATGGTGGTTTGTTGTAATTGAAATTCAATTGTGCTCTCGATTATTTTATTTTTTATCTTTTTCATGTTTTCTAGGTTGATATAAGCACTGGGGACCCAATTATAGCACTTACACATGGAAAAAGTCAGATTTTCACGCTATGACCCCTTTAAGGTCCCAGATCGCTTGAACCCCGCTAATCGCTGCTTGCAGCTATATTTCTATTTATTATTTTTCTTCTGCCGTAAAACGGAACGTGCAGACCAAACCGTAAGGCCTAGAGACTTGAGACTTGGCCAAATGGTAGGTCTCATTCGTGCGCGAAGTTGACAGAGTGTCACCACAATCGGCCTATGGGGGGCGCTATAGCGATGGCAAACGCGTTGATGCTCATAACTTCCACAATTCTTGTCCTAATGTCAAGTGTCTTATATCCCTGGATTCCTTGCGTCAAGACGAACAAAATGTATATCTCCGATTTCATTTCCGTCATTAAAATTTTTCCGCTATTTTCGATTTTGTCGAAAAAAATAAAAATGAACTAGTCCTAGGTTTTTTGTCCGATCGGAACCGTTCCAGTGCTGTAATATTCCTTGGAGTGTGAATATAAAAAGTTATCAAAAAAAAGTTGAACTTTATACTCGTCGTCGTCAAGCCACGCCCAAACGCCCCCAATGGGCGGAGCTTCTTGGACTTAAATGACTATAACTTGGGACTGGAAAGAGGTATCGAAACCAAATTTGGTACACATATACAGCGGACTATTCTGGGGTCACGTGAAAAAAATTGCATCGCTTGACCACTAGTTGGCGCTATAACACCACCTCAACTTTGAAGGGCTGTAACCAGAGAAATATGGAACCGATCAACTTAAGATTTGGCACCGGTGCTCCTGGTCTAGGGTGCTATCTATGTCTCAAAGGAATTTCGCGTAGGTCAAAAAACATGGCCGCCATCGGCCAATCAAGAAAAAGCAGCTATTAGGCAGGGTTAACGGAGGCCGATCGAAACGAAACGCGGTGGGCCTGTTTGTCTCTTGGCCATGAAGGTCTGTGCAGAGTAAGAAAAAATTCGGCCTCCGGGGGGCGCTATGACGTTTTTTCAGTGTTTAAGTGATTGTGTATTATGCAGTGTTTCAGATATCAACAAGATCCTCATATCATTTAATAGAGGTACTTAAAATGAACAACATTGCCTCAAGAAGCACTTGTCTCAGTCGAATCGTTTGTGAGATATTCATCATTTTCTTTTAAACCTACTTTTGCGAACTAGTCCTAGGTTTTTTGACCGATCTGAACCAATCCAGTGCTGGAATATTCCTTAGACACTGAATATCAATAATTATCAAAAAAAAGTTGAACTTTGCACTCGTCGTCTCAACACCATGGTCAAAAGTACGAAGAGGCGGGGGCACAAATACTTAAATGGCTATCATTTATGATAGGAATGAGATATCAACACAAAACTTGGTACACATATGTATAGACCTAGGCCGAGGTCACATGCAAAAAAATGCAGAGATTGTCCACTAGGTGGCGCTATAAACTAAGAACAAAGAACGATGACTATAGCATATGTATACGACACATAAATATTTGTCTGACCTACTTGTTATTTTGCACATAACATATGCTTTCAGATTCTTATAATGGTCTATTAGGATAATTACATATCTTAGAAAACATGCCAACCAACAGCCAACCAGCATTTACCATGTACGAGTCAAGCGAAATGGTGTGAGATTACAACTAAACTGATGGGCCTGTTTGTTTTATGTTCTCAAGTCTCTGTGAGGATTTTTAGTTCATCTTTCTGAAAATCTTTGCGTCTAACACAATGTGTGCAAAGTAAACAGATCAGTGGTTCTCAACACACCTGCTTCAAATAATCAGCACAATAGTAGAGATTTCTATGAACTAAACTGATTGTGTCAGATGAGAGAAACATACAAAATGTGCAGAGCAGTGGTCCTCCAGAAACAGAGTAGAGAACCATTGCTCTAGATGTTCATGTTTATATGAAAAAAAATATTTTGTGAACTAATACTTGGTTTTTCACTCAACAACAGTAAAGCCAATGCAGTACAATTTCCTGTAGTCTGTGAGCCAATATAAATTCCAAATTTTGATCACCAATTGTAAGTCTTATTCCTTTAGTTGTTTAAGTTTGAATTACAAAAACAATTTTTCAAAACTCATCCTAGGTTTTTAAGTCAACAAAAATAAAATCAGTGTAGTAAATTTTTTCTGTCCTCTGTGTGTATAGATTTATCAAGTACAAAATGTAATGAATTTGAATATCTGCTGTTGTATGCATAGATTTCATGTGATGTCACACAGTGGTGTAGGTGCCATTTGTACGATTGAATTGCAGCATGCATGTTTAAAGGAAATCATAAAGATATGGATTAAAGTTTTCCATTATCCCCAAAACTCTGAGCATAATCAGAAATGAATTGCTGCTATCAAGATGATATACAGTCTTGTTCAAAATAATAGCAGTACAATGTGACTAACCAGAATAATCAAGGTTTTTAGTATATTTTTTATTGTTACGTGGCAAACAAGTTACCAGTAGGTTCAATAGATTCTCAGAAAACAAACAAGACCCAGCATTCATGATATGCACGCTCTTAAGGCTGTGCAATTGGGCAATTAGTTGAAAGGGGTGTGTTCAAAAAAATAGCAGTGTCTACCTTTGACTGTACAAACTCAAAACTATTTTGTACAAACATTTTTTTTCTGGGATTTAGCAATCCTGTGAATCACTAAACTAATATTTAGTTGTATGACCACAGTTTTTTAAAACTGCTTGACATCTGTGTGGCATGGAGTCAACCAACTTGTGGCACCTCTCAGCTGTTATTCCACTCCATGATTCTTTAACAACATTCCACAATTCATTCACATTTCTTGGTTTTGCTTCAGAAACAGCATTTTTGATATCACCCCACAAGTTCTCAATTGGATTAAGGTCTGGAGATTGGGCTGGCCACTCCATAACATAAATTTTGTTGGTTTGGAACCAAGACTTTGCCCATTTACTAGTGTGTTTTGGGTCATTGTCTTGTTGAAACAACCATTTCAAGGGCATGTCCTCTTTAGCATAGGGCAACATGACCTCTTCAAGTATTTTAACATATGCAAACTGATCCATGATCCCTGGTATGCGATAAATAGGCCCAACACCATAGTAGGAGAAACATGCCCATATCATGATGCTTGCACCTCCATGCTTCACTGTCTTCACTGTGTACTGTGGCTTGAATTCAGAGTTTGGGGGTCGTCTCACAAACTGCCTGTGGCCCTTGGACCCAAAAAGAACAATTTTACTCTCATCAGTCCACAAAATGTTCCTCCATTTCTCTTTAGGCCAGTTGATGTGTTCCTTGGCAAATTGTAACCTCTTCTGCACATGCCTTTTTTTAACAGAGGGACTTTGCGGGGGATCCTTGAAAATAGATTAGCTTCACACAGACGTCTTCTAACTGTCACAGTACTTACAGGTAACTCCAGACTGTCTTTGATCATCCTGGAGGTGATCATTGGCTGAGCCTTTGTCATTCTGGTTATTCTTCTATCCATTTTGATGGTTGTCTTCCGTTTTCTTCCACGTCTCTCTGGTTTTTCTCTCCATTTTAAGGCATTGGAGATAATTTTAGCTGAACAGCCTATCATTTTTTGCACCTCTTTATAGGTTTTCCCCTCTCCAATCAACTTTTTAATCAAAGTACGCTGTTCTTCTGAACAATGTCTTGAACGACCCATTTTCCTCAGCTTTCAAATGCATGTTCAACAAGTGTTGGCTTCATCCTTAAATAGGGGCCACCTGATTCACACCTGTTTCTTCACAAAATTGATGACCTCAGTGATTGAATACCACACTGCTATTTTTTTGAACACACCCCTTTCAACTAATTCAACTAATTGCCCAATTGCACAGCCTTAAGAGCCTGCATATCATGAATGCTGGGTCTCATTTGTTTTCCGAGAATCTACTGAACCTACTGGTAACTTGTTTGCCACGTAGCAATAAAAAATAAACTAAAAACCTTGATTATTCTGGTTAGTCACATTGTACTGCTATTATTTTGAACAAGACTGTATGTCTGGCTGTATTTACATCAGTAGCATTAGGATTCTAGTCTACCTTCCATGACATAAACGTGTCATGACATGATGTATAATACAAAGTAGTTACATTTTTATACGTTCTTTTTAAAATATTGCAGCCCAAAACTTCACGTAATAATGCATTTGGATATTATTCACACAAATGACCTGCCAGAACCCAACTAAATGGCTGCACTTTATGAAAGTGACCACAGACAAATGCTCACCAGCAAATATGCTGCAAGTCTACTAAATGACATGACATTTGTTATTGACAGAATTTGATATTGAAAACATAGTTGGATCAGTTATGTATTGGCCCAGCCTATAATCACATAACAATGATTGCAGAGCTATACCACTATTTGACAATTTAACATGACAGAGCCTGAAAATGTTTTTATTAAAATATGTAACATTGCTTTATTGTTTCCAAATCCAAAATGTGTTCACAGGTTTCATCAATGGATACATGATTTATGAAGTCCCTATTATTATGTTAAAATAACATTTCATCAATCATTCTGTTGGTATTCGTTTTAACAGTCATGTGACAATCGGACAAGGGTTAAACATTTAAATAGGTTGATGGAATCTTCAAGGACACCAAGCATATGGAGATTGGTCATTTATTTCAAAGTATTATTTCCTAACCCTGCCATTTCTGCTTCTGTGTGTGTGTTAGCTTATTCTTCACCATTGCTGTGTTATAGGTTAGCCCTGTGAGACGTATATCTCTATATCAGAACATCGTAGAGAACTTGTGGTGGGCTGTTTTGTCTCTTGTTAACAATTTTTGAAACCTTTTGTGTGGCAAATCTTGCCCTTGCATGCACCACATCATATTCTCTACAGAAAATTGGTAACATGTTAGTATTCCAGATTCTAAGTAGCAGCAAATCTACACAGGCATGCCCTTAAAGGGGTCATATTATGAGATTTTATTAAGATGTAAAATAAATTGTTTGTGTCCCCAGAGTGTGTATGTGAAGTGTTACCTCAAAATACTCCACAGACCATTTATGATTGCATGTTAAAATTGACACTTTGTAGGCCGGAGCAAAAGTGTGCCGTTTTTGGCTGTTTCCTTTAAAATGCAAATGAGTGGATGAAATGCAAACACTAATCACAATGATGGTGGTTTGTTGTAATTGAATCTCAATTGTGAGGTCAATTATTTTTTTCCCTTCTTTCTCTCTGCACTAAATGGCAGTGCTGTGGTTGGATAGTGCAGATAAAGGGGGCAGTATTATTGTAATTCGCTTTGCTACCTACCTCACAAAACAGGTCAAATTTGAACTACGTAAATTTTCACATGCTTACAGAGAATGGTTTTCCCAAAGAAAGTTACTGGGTTGATCTGTTTTACGTTGTCTAGGTTGATAGAAGAACTGGGGACCCAATTATAGCACTTCCACATGGAAAAGTGAGATTTTCACGCTATGACCCCTTTAAGGTCCCAGATCGCTTGAACCCCGCTAATCGCTGCTTGCAGCTATATTTATTATTTATTATTTTTCCACCGTAAAACGCGTTGCCCAGCCCAAACCGTAAGTCGTAGAAACTTGCCACTTGGTCAACTGGTTGTATATTAGCAGGCTACTCAGATAGAGTGAATCAGCCAAATCGGCCCATAGGTGGCGCTATAGCAATGCTCGACGTGTTGGGGCTCATAACTCCTAAACCGGACATCATACACTCAAGTGTTTGGTATCATTGTAATCCCTGGCTCCAAACTTAAAAAATTTATATCTGCGATTTCATTTCCGGTATGCAAATTTTCCCGCTAATTTGCATAATATACATTTCAAGCCAAAATGAACTAGTCCTAGGTTTTTCGCCCGATCGGAACCGTTCCAATGCAGGAGAAATCTGTGGAGTGAGTAGGTAAATAATTATCGAACAGAATTTGAAATTACGCTTTAGGGTCACTAAGGGGCGCCAAAACTCCATACAGGAAGTGGCCTACCATCAATGAAATGGCTATAACTGGTGAACGGTTTGAGATATCTTAACGAGGTTTGGTACACATGTGTACTAGCTCAGTCCGGGGTCACAGTAAGAAAGATGCAGATTTTGGCCACTAGGTGGCGCTATAACAGGCTTGAGCTCGGGAATGGCTATTACTACACAACCGTTAGCCCGATACACTTAATATTTTGTATGGTGTGTCTTTGTGCAATGTACCATGAGGGTCTAGAAGGACATTGGTGTTTCTCCAAAAACATGGCCGTCATCAGCCAATGAATGTTGAGGACTGATTTGACAGGGTTAACGGAGGTCGATCGGAAAGAAATGCACTGTGCTTCTTCGTGTACTGCTCCTGAAGGCCTGTAAGATTTGTGGTGTAATTTGGCCACTAGGGGGCGTAATACCGTATTTCGGTGCCTGTATCACGTGACGTTTGACATACACACACAAACATGACATCATATGATAGATCGGCTCATGACGAAAAACTTTGCCTCTTGAAGCATTGCTGTCAATCAAACGGTTCGTTAGTTATTGACGATAACATTCAAATATACTTTTGCGAACTAGTCCTAGGTTTTTTGCCCGATCCGAACCTAACCAAGGCTGATTGATTCTGTGGAGTGTGAATATGAATAATTATCGAAAAAAAGTTGAAATTTGTATTCAAACATGCAAGGAGTGGCCAAAAACCGAACTGGGCGGAGCTTAAAACATTTAAACGGCCATAACTCGAGAGGCGTTTGAGATATCATCATAGGGCTTGAATCATATGTGTAGGCCATCGGTCTAAGGTCGTGATATAAAAATCTCGCCGATCGGACACTAGATGGCGCTATAACGGGGAAAATGGCACTAAATACTGTGATTATGCAATGGTTCCAACTTTCACGCCTATAACTTTATCTGTGGTCAAGAGATTTTCATGGGAGTTGTTTTTTTTAGCATCCTGAATTGTTTCCGAGTCCTACGATACCAAGCATTCCAGGTTTCGCCTTACAGTTAGTTCTGCACAGGAAAATAGCGCTTAAAAAACACGCGTGAATAACTCCGCGAGGGTTATTCCGATCGACTCGAAACGACCATAGGAAGAACATTGCATTACCTTCTGAACAAAAAAGTCTATTGGCGTTATGTTAAAATTTTTATCAGAAATGGCCGAAAATTACAAAAAACGAAAAATTACCCCAAAATTTGTCGTTTTTACACATAAATGGTTATACCTCTGCAACGAAATGACATTTTTTCACCAGATTTGATACACTGATGTCTGAGCAGAGTCTGAGGCAATACCCAAAAAATAATATGCCTGCACCACTAGTTGGCCTCATAATTGAACAAAACCTTTGACATTGAGCGAGCCCAATGGTCTTACAACAGTTTTTTCACTAAACTGAAGTGTTTAGCCATGATACTAGCTAGATGTAACAAAGGTATGACCTGACGTTGCATGCACAATTTTGTCGTAGCGCCACCCTGTGCTTATTTGTTATTTTCACTTAGAAGTGAGTAGAGAGCGGAGAGATTTCACTGAATGAGAGCCGTTTTCTTGCTGATAACTAATGTATTTAAGGTTGTATCTTCACCAAACGTATGCGTAATGACATTGTACTCGGTAATTCTGATGGCAGTCAGGACCTGAGGGAGCCTGCAGTTTCGGACGCATATTTTACATGCCTACAACTTTGGCTGCAGTCACCGTATTTTCATGGGACTTTTTTCACAGGAGTCCTGAATTGTTGCAGAGTCCAACGATACCAAACATGCCCGGTTTTGCCTTGTGCTTAGTCCTGGGGTCAAGGCCGCCTTAATGCACGGGCTTACCTGGGCTGAAGCCCAGGGGCCTCCCAAGTTCAAGGGCCTCCCAAGTTTGCGTTCATGATGAGCTGAAAAGGTCATATTGTTTTGTAACTTGTCAGGTTTTCTGTCAATCACTCTAATTGCACGTTACATGGCTGCTGATTGGTCCGTTGTAACTTAACGTGAAATAAAATGTTAGACGTAACATATTTTTTATTCCGCGTGATGTAATTATGTGCGCGTTGTCAACTTGACATTCCTGCATGTTAGACTGAGTGTGACAGAGAAACGGGAAATAATCCACCAACAAATGAAAGAGTAATTTCTGAAATTTCATAATAAGCACTGAGGTGCAGGTCTCTCTCTCTTTCGCGCGCGCGCTCGCTTGTTTGCTCTCTCTGTGCTCGTGCAGCTGTCTGAGTCTCTGGCATGCAGAAGTCTCTCCAAACGTGCACAAGAAACTGTGCCCCTAAATTAAGAAAGGAGTTCCCACACATAATGCTGTTAATTGTTATAAAGTTTAAGTTTACTCGCGTTTATATCAGTGACGCGTGCGCAGCTGGAGCGATGTTTGACGCGACGTTAGCTCACAGTACACACATCTGTTGGTTTAGAAAGACGAGAAAGAGACGCAACGGTAAAGGTGCAAGTCTAAGAAAGTAAAGAGCGACTAGACCATCTCAAATGATCATCCCCTGATAGCACCATTATAATCTCATTATCTTAAGATCTTATATACAGGTATGTTCCCTGTCTGTCTTGTGCATATTCATACTTGGTCGTTTTACATGCTTATGTATAGCCTGACTACGTCAGACTTTGTACTTCCGCTAAATTTCATTACGCTTCTGTACTCAGTCTGAGATACCTCCCATTCAAACCGTTTTCCTCAGGTTTCAAAACAACCGGCGAATCAATGAACAGAGGGCGGGCTGAGAGCCGTGACGTAGACGCTAAGCGCCGAATGTACGGTTGTAGTTTGTAGTGGACATGGAGGCACAGAAAGCTATTTGCTCTGTTGTGGAGAACCGGCACTTGCCAACTTAATCCCGAACAAGAAAAGTGTTTGTTAAACATTTTGAATGGAGATTATGTTGTTGCCCTACTCCCGACAGGTTTTGGGAAAAGTTTAATTTATCAACTATTATCGATCGTCAGCGAGAAACTGTGTGCAGCACAGCTTGACGTGCACAACAATCAATATCATGGAAGGAAATTTCATTGTTCACAGTTAATGGTGGAGGACGCGTGGGCAAACATTCTTTGGTGACGTTCCTGATTAACCAGAAAAAAAGGGAGGAAGATTTAATTTACATATGGTTATGGCCGTCTGGTGGAAGAGTTTGAGAGGAGAGAGGGGCGTTCCTCCACTTAGACGTGAGTGGAAAGACACCGTAAGGATAGTGTTCAACTAGCTCTGGCCCGATTTACTTTACATAATCTGCATAAGTCGTTCATAGCCATGTTAACTTCGGTATTTCGCTCGATGGGTTTGTTTTCACATCATGCGTGTGTTTTACAGCAGAAATTTGATGCGGCTGAGCTGGCGCATAACGCACATCATATCCAAACGTTATGTGATTGGCTTACGTTTAGACCAATGATTTTAAACTTCAGACAAGCCCCTCCCATGAGAAGGAAAACGATTGTCAATTATGCCCAGCCAGACTCTGTCTATGAAGCGAAGCAAAATAGCAGAGGATGGTTCTACCAGGCTAGCTTATGTATGCATAAATACTAAATACAATGCATACTATATCTTCAATAGCCTACAAAATAAATAACTGATTAAAAAACAAGATTCTGTCTAAAGACTTATCTTTTGTTATCATTGATGCATTTAACAAGATTCTGTCTATAAAGACTTATCTTTTGTTATCATTAATGCATTTTCACTTTAAAACTAACTTTAACTTATTATATTTTTAAAACTGTGGTGAGCATTTAGTTGTGAGTGGCAATTTTCTGCAAATTTGTATTTTCCAAAAACTATATAAATATAAAGCTTATAAACATATATACTTTCACACATTTTGGTTTTATTATCACCACATGTTGCTGTGTGTGGTTGTTAAATAAAGTGTCTTGTGTTTATGCTCAAGTGGGCTCAGTGATATGTTAATAACAATATTATGGTGTTTTCTGGCTCAAAGAGGGAAAACTCACTGTTGTATGTCTCGAAAGAAACTAATGCATTTTGTGATGTACCTAGATATTACACTTAAAAAAAAAATTAGACTATAAATCGAGGGGAAGGGGGGCCTACAAAACCTCTTAGCCCCGGGGCCTCACATTAGGTTAAGGCGGCCCTGCCTGGGGTTATCATAACACAATTCAGGAGGACATTAAATAAGTCAAGCATTATCTTTCCAGCTGTGTTTGATGTTCACTGTAGGTCCTTGCGGTCTGCTGCGCTGCTGTGTTTGTTTCTTATGTACACTTGTGCA
Organism: Paramisgurnus dabryanus; assembly: GCF_030506205.2. Classification (NCBI taxonomy): domain Eukaryota; kingdom Metazoa; phylum Chordata; class Actinopteri; order Cypriniformes; family Cobitidae; genus Paramisgurnus; species Paramisgurnus dabryanus. The sequence continues at coordinate 24,109,726 of NC_133337.1, forward strand.
GTCTGTTTGCACCATTGCACCATACCACGACTCAATGGCCTTGTAGTTCAACTAAACACGGCCATTTCTGAATTGTATGTTACGTTATAAATCTGAAAAACTAATTCTCCTTAACAAATTATCCTCATAACGTCACATTAAGGACATTACATGTTTGTCTTATAGGTGCACCTGTGTGTAAGCATACATAGTCTGTATGATCCTTTTTTGACCATCTCTTTCATTTTCTGAAGCGAGGTGGTCTAACATTCATTGTGGCTGTGTTCGGGTTTAACTGCTCAGCCTGGTAAGCGAAGTGTGAGGTTTTTGACGTTGCCTTAAAGCTCGAAACCCGGCAATTGCTGCTTGCAGCTATATTTAGGGTTTCGAGCACGAAGTGCTGAAAACCTATTGTATTTGTCTGTTTTATTATTAGGGTTTTGAGCACGAAGTGCTTAAAAACCTATTGTATTTGTCTGTTTTATTATTATTATTATTTATTATTTTTCCACTGTAAAACGCGTTGCCCAGGCCAAACCGTAAGTCGTAGAAACTTGCCACTTGGTCAACTGGTTGTATATTAGCAGGCTACTCAGATACAGTGAATCAGCCAAATCGGCCCATAGGTGGCGCTATAGCAATGCTCGACGTGTTGGGGCTCATAACTCCTAAACCGGACATCATACACTCAAGTGTTTGGTCTCATTGTAATCCCTGGCTCCAAACTTAAAAAATGTATATCTCCGATTTCATTTCCGGTATGCAAATTTTTCCGCTAATTTGCATAATATACATTTCAAGCCAAAATGAACTAGTCCTAGGTTTTTCGCCCGATCGGAACCGTTCCAATGCAGGAGAAATCTGTGGAGTGAGTAGGTAAATAATTATCGAACAGAATTTGAAATTACGCTTTAGGGTCACTAAGGGGCGCCAAAACTCCATACAGGAAGTAGCCTACCATCAATGAAATGGCTATAACTGGTGAACGGTTTGAGATATCTTAACGAGGTTTGGTACACATGTGTACTAGCTCAGTCCGGGGTCACAGTAAAAAAGATGCAGATATTGGCCACTAGGTGGCGCTATAACAGGCTTGAGCTCGGGAATGGCTATTACTACACAACCGTTAGCCCGATACACTTAATATTTTGTATGGTGTGTCTTTGTGCAATGTACCATGAGGGTCTAGAAGGACATTGGTGTTTCTCCAAAAACATGGCCGTCATCAGCCAATGAATGTTGAGGACTGATTTGACAGGGTTAACGGAGGTCGATCGGAAAGAAATGCACTGTGCTTCTTCGTGTACTGCTCCTGAAGGCCTGTAAGATTTGTGGTGTAATTTGGCCACTAGGGGGCGTAATACCGTATTTCGGTGCCTGTATCACGTGACGTTTGACATACACACACAAACATGACATCATATGATAGATCGGCTCATGACGAAAAACTTTGCCTCTTGAAGCATTGCTGTCAATCAAACGGTTCGTTAGTTATTGACGATAACATTCAAATATACTTTTGCGAACTAGTCCTAGGTTTTTTGCCCGATCCGAACCTAACCAAGGCTGATTGATTCTGTGGAGTGTGAATATGAATAATTATCGAAAAAAAGTTGAAATTTGTATTCAAACATGCAAGGAGTGGCCAAAAACCGAACTGGGCGGAGCTTAAAACATTTAAACGGCCATAACTCGAGAGGCGTTTGAGATATCATCATAGGGCTTGAATCATATGTGTAGGCCATCGGTCTAAGGTCGTGATATAAAAATATCGCCGATCGGACACTAGATGGCGCTATAACGGGGAAAATGGCACTAAATACTGTGATTATGCAATGGTTCCAACTTTCACGCCTATAACTTTATCTGTGGTCAAGAGATTTTCATGGGAGTTGTTTTTTTTAGCATCCTGAATTGTTTCCGAGTCCTACGATACCAAGCATGCCAGGTTTCGCCTTACAGTTAGTTCTGCACAGGAAAATAGCGCTTAAAAAACACGCGTGAATAACTCCGCGAGGGTTATTTCGATCGACTCGAAACGACCATAGGAAGAACATTGCATTACCTTCTGAACAAAAAAGTCTATTGGCGTTATGTTAAAATTTTTATCAGAAATGGCCGAAAATTACAAAAAACGAAAAATTACCCCAAAATTTGTCGTTTTTACACATAAATGGTTATACCTCTGCAACGAAATGACATTTTTTCACCAGATTTGATACACTGATGTCTGAGCAGAGTCTGAGGCAATACCCAAAAAATAATATGCCTGCACCACTAGTTGGCCTCATAATTGAACAAAACCTTTGACATTGAGCGAGCCCAATGGTCTTACAACAGTTTTTTCACTAAACTGAAGTGTTTAGCCATGATACTAGCTAGATGTAACAAAGGTATGACCTGACGTTGCATGCACAATTTTGTCGTAGCGCCACCCTGTGCTTATTTGTTATTTTCACTTAGAAGTGAGTAGAGAGCGGAGAGATTTCACTGAATGAGAGCCGTTTTCTTGCTGATAACTAATGTATTTAAGGTTGTATCTTCACCAAACGTATGCGTAATGACATTGTACTCGGTAATTCTGATGGCAGTCAGGACCTGAGGGAGCCTGCAGTTTCGGACGCATATTTTACATGCCTACAACTTTGGCTGCAGTCACCGTATTTTCATGGGACTTTTTTCACAGGAGTCCTGAATTGTTGCAGAGTCCAACGATACCAAACATGCCCGGTTTTGCCTTGTGCTTAGTCCTGGGGTCAAGGCCGCCTTAATGCACGGGCTTACCTGGGCTGAAGCCCAGGGGCCTCCCAAGTTCAAGGGCCTCCCAAGTTTGCGTTCATGATGAGCTGAAAAGGTCATATTGTTTTGTAACTTGTCAGGTTTTCTGTCAATCACTCTAATTGCACGTTACATGGCTGCTGATTGGTCCGTTGTAACTTAACGTGAAATAAAATGTTAGACTTAACATATTTTTTATTCCGCGTGATGTAATTATGTGAGCGTTGTCAACTTGACATTCCTGCATGTTAGACTGAGTGTGACAGAGAAACGGGAAATAATCCACCAACAAATGAAAGAGTAATTTCTGAAATTTCATAATAAGCACTGAGGTGCAGGTCTCTCTCTCTTTCGCGCACGCGCTCGCTTGTTTGCTCTCTCTGTGCTCGTGCAGCTGTCTGAGTCTCTGGCATGCAGAAGTCTCTCCAAACGTGCACAAGAAACTGTGCCGCTAAATTAAGAAAGGAGTTCCCGCACATAATGCTGTTAATTGTTATAAAGTTTAAGTTTACTCGCGTTTATATCAGTGACGCGTGCGCAGCTGGAGCGATGTTTGATGCGACGTTAGCTCACAGTACACACATCTGTTGGTTTAGAAAGACGAGAAAGAGACGCAACGGTAAAGGTGCAAGTCTAAGAAAGTAAAGAGCGACTAGACCATCTCAAATGATCATCCCCTGATAGCACCATTATAATCTCATTATCTTAAGATCTTATATACAGGTATGTTCCCTGTCTGTCTTGTGCATATTCATACTTGGTCGTTTTACATGCTTATGTATGCATAAATACTAAATACAATGCATACTATATCTTCAATAGCCTACAAAATAAATAACTGATTAAAAAACAAGATTCTGTCTAAAGACTTATCTTTTGTTATCATTAATGCATTTAACAAGATTCTGTCTATAAAGACTTATCTTTTGTTATCATTAATGCATTTTCACTTTAAAACTAACTTTAACTTATTATATTTTTAAAACTGTGGTAAGCATTTAGTTGTGAGTGGCAATTTTCTGCAAATTTGTATCTTCCAAAAACTATATAAATATAAAGCTTATAAACATATATACTTTCACACATTTTGGTTTTATTATCACCACATGTTGCTGTGTGTGGTTGTTAAATAAAGTGTCTTGTGTTTATGCTCAAGTGGGCTCAGTGATATGTTAATAACAATATTATGGTGTTTTCTGGCTCAAAGAGGGAAAACTCACTGTTGTATGTCTCGAAAGAAACTAATGCATTTTGTGATGTACCTAGATATTACACTTTAAAAAAAAATTAGACTATAAATCGAGGGGAAGGGGGGCCTACAAAACCTCTTAGCCCCGGGGCCTCACATTAGGTTAAGGCGGCCCTGCCTAGGGTTATCATAACACAATTCAGGAGGACATTAAATAAGTCAAGCATTATCTTTCCAGCTGTGTTTGATGTTCACTGTAGGTCCTTGCGGTCTGCTGCGCTGCTGTGTTTGTTTCTTATGTACACTTGTGCAGTCTGTTTGCACCATTGCACCATACCACGACTCAATGGCCTTGTAGTTCAACTAAACACGGCCATTTCTGAATTGTATGTTACGTTATAAATCTGAAAAACTAATTCTCCTTAACAAATTATCCTCATAACGTCACATTAAGGACATTACATGTTTGTCTTATAGGTGCACCTGTGTGTAAGCATACATAGTCTGTATGATCCTTTTTTGACCATCTCTTTCATTTTCTGAAGCGAGGTGGTCTAACATTCATTGTGGCTGTGTTCGGGTTTAACTGCTCAGCCTGGTAAGCGAAGTGTGAGGTTTTTGACGTTGCCTTAAAGCTCGAAACCCGGCAATTGCTGCTTGCAGCTATATTATTATTATTATTTTTCCGCCTTAAAACGCGTCGCCCAGGCCAAACCGTAAGTCGTAGAAACTTGCCACTTGGTCAACTGGTTGTATATTAGCAGGCTACTCAGATACAGTGAATCAGCCAAATCGGCCCATAGGTGGCGCTATAGCAATGCCCGACGCGTTGGGGCTCATAACTCCTAAACCGGACATCCTACACTCAAGTGTTTGGTATCATTGTAATCCCTGGCTCCAAACTTAAAAAATGTATATCTCCGATTTCATTTCCGTCATGAAAAATTTTCCGCTATTTTCGATTTTGTCGAAAAAAATAAAAACGAACTAGTCCTAGGTTTTTCGCCCGATCGGAATCATTCCAGTGCTAAAATGTTCCTTGGAGTTTGAATATCAATAATTATCAAAAAAAAGTTGAACTTTCGACTCACGGTCAACATGCCACGCCCACACGTCTGAATTGTGGGCAGGCACTAGAACATTATTGGCTATAACTGGGGACAGGAATGAAGTATCAACACGACACTTGGTACTTGTGATGAGAGTCATGGCCTGAGGTTTCATGCATCGTTTCGTCACAGCGCCACCTAGTGGTCATACGAATCAAATAATGCTTATAACTTAGGCTGAGTTTAACGTATTTTCATGCGACGTTTTTCCTTGGACTCCTGAATTGTTTCCGAGTCCAACGATACCAAGCATGCCAGGTTTTGCTTTACGGTTGGTTCTGCACAGGAAAATAGCACTTAAAAAACATGCGCGAATAACTCCGCGAGGGTTCATCCGATCGACTCGAAACAACCATAGGAAGAATATTGTATTACCTTCTGAACAAAAAGTTTTATTGGCATTATGTTAAAATTTCCATCAGAAATGGCCGAAAATTGCAAAAAACGAAAAATTTACTCCAAATTTTGTGTTTTTTACACATAAATGGTTATAACTCCGCAACGAAATGATATTTTTTTTACCAGATTTGATACGCTGATGTGTGAGCAGAGTCTGAGGCAATACAAAAAAAATGGTCTGCCTGCACCACTACTTGGCCTCATAATTGAACAAAACCTTTGACGTTGAGCTAGCACAATGGTCATACAACAGTTTTTTTCAATAAACTTAAGTGTATAGCCATGATACTAGCTAGATGTAACACATTCATGACGTTGCATGCACACGTTTTTCATAGCGCCACCTAGTGGTTATTTGTTATTTTGACTTAAAAATACTGCAACCTTATATCTAAAATCATGAGTCATCGTGGATTATGCCTTTCATGGCTTTGAGTATAATCATTGGTGGATTGCAATTCACTCCCAACCAATCAGAATACCCTAGCAACCATTTAGCAAGAGCTTTATCTTTGTATCAGAACATCGTAGAGATATGGGGTTCGGCTCGTTTGACTTTTTTACACTATTTTAACATTTTGTGACCCAAGTTTTGCCACTGTAAGCACCACAAACATTTCCTTCAGTGTTCTATTTGTCAATGCTTCGTGAGAAGAGAGGGAGACATTTCACTGAATGATAGCACCTTTTTTGCTGATGACTTTGAACAGGTGTGTGAGGTAGCTTATTTTTTATAATTCATTTTGTACAATTCAGCAAAACTACACAGGCATGCCCTTAAAGGTCTTAAGGTCCCAAATCGCTTGAACCCGACTCAATGGCCTTGTAATTCAACTAAACACGGCCATTTCTGAATTGTATTTTACGGTATAAATCTGAAAAACTAATTCTCGTTAACAAATTATCAGAATGACTTAACATTAAGGATGTGACATGTTTGTCCTATAGGTGCACCTGTGTGTAAGCTACATAGTCTGTCTGAACCGTTTCTGACCATCTCTTACGTTTTCTGGATGCGATGTGGTGTATCAGCCTGGTCGACGACATCTGACATGTTGTATGTGCTTTAATGCTCGAAACCCGGTAAACGCTGCTTGCAGCTTTAATTATTATTATTATTATTATTATTATTTTTCCGCCATAAAACGCGTCGCCCAGCACAAACCGTAAGTCGTAGAAACTTGCCACTTGGTCAACTGGTTGTATATTAGCAGGCTACTCAGATACAGTGAATCAGCCAAATCGGCCCATAGGTGGCGCTATAGCAATGCCCGACGCGTTGGGGCTCATAACTCCTAAACCGGACATCCTACACTCAAGTGTTTGGTATCATTGTAATCCCTGGCTCCAAACTTAAAAAATGTATATCTCCGATTTCATTTCCGGTATGCAATTTTTTTCGCTAATTTGCATAATATGCATTTCAAGCCAAAATGAACTAGTCCTAGGTTTTTCGCCCGATCGGAATCGTTCCAATGCAGGAGAAATCTGTGGAGTGAGTAGGTAAATAATTATCGAACAGAATGTGTAATTTCGCTTCAGTGTCACTAAGGGGCGCCAAAATTCAATACCGGAAGTAGACTATCTCCAGGAAAATGGCTATAACTCGTGAACGGTTAGAGATATCTTAACGCGGTTTGGTACACATGTGTATCAGCTCACTCCGGGGTCACAGGAAAAAATACGCGGATTTTGGCCACTAGGTGGCGCTATAATAAGCTTGAGGGTCGAAAATGGCTATCACTACACAACCGTAAGCCCGATACACTTCATATTTTGTATGTTGTGTCTTTGTGCAATGTACCATGAGGGTCTAGAAGGACATTGGCGTATCTGCAAAAACATGGCCGTCATCGGCCAATGAAGTGTGAGGGCTGATTTGACAGGGTTAACGAAGGTCGATCGGAACGACATTCACTGTGCTTGTTCGTGTACTGCTCCAGAAGGTCTGTAAGAATTATGGTGTCATTTCGCCACTAGGGGGCGTAATACCGTATTTCGGTGCCTGTATCACGTGACGTTTGACATACACACACAAACATGACATCATATGATAGATCGGTTCATGACGAAAAACTTTGCCTCTTGAAGCGTTGCTGTCAATCAAACGGTTCGTTAGTTATTGGCGATAACGTTCAAACCTACTTTTGCGAACTAGTCCTAGGTTTTTCATCCGATCTGAACCTAACGAAAGCTGATTGATTCTGTGGAGTGGGAATATGAATAATTATCGAAAAAAAGTTGAAATTTGTATTCAAACACGCAAGGAGTGGCCAAAAACCGAACTGGGCGGAGCTTAAAACATTTAAACGGCCATTACTCGAGAGGCGTTTGAGATATCATCATGGGGCTTGAATCATATGTGTAGGCCATCGGTCTAAGGTCGTGATATAAAAAGCTCGCCGATTGGACACTAGATGGCGCTATAACGGGGAAAATAGCACTAAATACTGTGATTATGCAATGGTTGCAACTTTCACGCCTATAACTTTATCTGTGGTCAAGAGATTTTCATGGGAGTTAGTTTTTTAGCATCCTGAATTGTTTCCGAGTCCTACGATACCAAGCATGCCAGATTTCGCCTTACAGTTAGTTCTGCACAGGAAAATAGCGCTTAAAAAACACGCGCGAATAACTCCGCGAGGGTTATTCCGATCGACTCGAAACGACCGTAGGAAGAACATTGCATTACCTTCTGAACAAAAAAGTCTATTGGCGTTATGTTAAAATTTCCATCAGAAATGGCCGAAAATTGCAAAAAACGAAAAATTACCTCAAAATTTGTCGTTTTTTACACATAAATGGTTATATGGAGAGATTTCACTGAATGAGAGCCGTTTTTTGCTGATAACTAATGTATTTAAGGTTGTATCTTCACCAAACGTATGCATAATGACATGGTACTTGGTAATTCTGATGGCAGTCAGGACCTGAGGGAGCCTTCAGTTTCGGAAGCATATTTTACACGCCTACAACTTTGGCTGCAGTCACCGTATTTTCATGGGACTTTTTACACAGGAGTCGTGAATTGTTGTAGAGTCCAACGATACCAAACATGCCCAGTTTTGCCTTATGCTTAGTCCTGGGGTTACTGTTCACTGTAGGTCCTTGCGGTCTGCTGCGCTGCTGTGTTTGTGTCTTATGTACACGTGTGCAGTCTGTTTGCACCATTGCACCATACCACGACTCAATGGCCTTGTAGTTCAACTAAACACGGCCATTTCTGAATTGTATGTTACATTATAAATCTGAAAAACTAATTCTAGTTAACAAATTATCCTCATAACGTCACATTAAGGACATCACATTTTTGTCTTGTAGGTGCACCTGTGTGTAAGCATACATAGTCTGTATGATCTTTTTTTGACCATCTCTTTCATTTTTCTGGAGCGAGGTGGTCTATCATTCATTGTGGCTGTGTTCGGGTGTAACTGCTCCGCCTGGTAAGCGACGTGTGAGGTTTTTGACGTTGCCTTAAAGCTCGAAACCCGGCAATTGCTGCTTGCAGCTATATTTAGGGGTTCAAGCCCGTAGGGCTGAAACCCTATTGTATTTGTATGGATTTTTATTATTATTCTATTTATTATTTTTCTTCTGCCGTAAAACGGAACGTGCAGACCAAACCGTAAGGCCTAGAGACTTGAGACTTGGCCAAATGGTAGGTCTCATTCGTGCGCGAAGTTGACAGAGTGTCACCACAATCGGCCTATGGGGGGCGCTATAGCGATGGCAAACGCGTTGATGCTCATAACTTCCACAATTCTTGTCCTAATGTCAAGTGTCTTATATCCCTGGATTCCTTGCGTCAAGACGAACAAAATGTATATCTCCGATTTCATTTCCGTCATTAAAAATTTTCCGCTATTTTCGATTTTGTCGAAAAAAATAAAAATGAACTAGTCCTAGGTTTTTTGTCCGATCGGAACCGTTCCAGTGCTGTAATATTCCTTGGAGTGTGAATATAAAAAGTTATCAAAAAAAAGTTGAACTTTATACTCGTCGTCGTCAAGCCACGCCCAAACGCCCCCAATGGGCGGAGCTTCTTGGACTTAAATGACTATAACTTGGGACTGGAAAGAGGTATCGAAACCAAATTTGGTACACATATACAGCGGACTATTCTGGGGTCACGTGAAAAAAATTGCATCGCTTGACCACTAGTTGGCGCTATAACACCACCTCAACTTTGAAGGGCTGTAACCAGAGAAATATGGAACCGATCAACTTAAGATTTGGCACCGGTGCTCCTGGTCTAGGGTGCTATCTATGTCTCAAAGGAATTTCGCGTAGGTCAAAAAACATGGCCGCCATCGGCCAATCAAGAAAAAGCAGCTATTAGGCAGGGTTAACGGAGGCCGATCGAAACGAAACGCGGTGGGCTTGTTTGTCTTTTGGCCATGAAGGTCTGTGCAGAGTAAGAAAAAATTCGGCCTCCGGGGGGCGCTATCACGTTTTTTCAGTGTTTAAGTGATTGTGTATTATGCAGTGTTTCAGATATCAACAAGATCCTCATATCATTTAATAGAGGTACTTAAAATGAACAACATTGCCTCAAGAAGCACTTGTCTCAGTCGAATCGTTTGTGAGATATTCATCATTTTCTTTTAAACCTACTTTTGCGAACTAGTCCTAGGTTTTTTGACCGATCTGAACCAATCCAGTGTTGGAATATTCCTTAGACACTGAATATCAATAATTATCAAAAAAAAGTTGAACTTTGCACTCGTCGTCTCAACACCATGGTCAAAAGTACGAAGAGGCGGGGGCACAAATACTTAAATGGCTATCATTTATGATAGGAATGAGATATCAACACAAAACTTGGTACACATATGTATAGACCCAGGCCAAGGTCACATGCAAAAAATTGCAGAGATTGTCCACTAGGTGGCGCTATAAACTAAGAACAAAGAACGATGACTATAGCATATGTATACGACACATAAATATTTGTCTGACCTACTTGTTATTTTGCACATAACATATGCTTTCAGATTCTTATAATGGTCTATTAGGATAATTACATATCTTAGAAAACATGCCAACCAACAGCCAACCAGCATTTACCATGTACGAGTCAAGCGAAATGGTGTGAGATTACAACTAAACTGATGGGCCTGTTTGTTTTATGTTCTCAAGTCTCTGTGAGGATTTTTAGTTCATCTTTCTGAAAATCTTTGCGTCTAACACAATGTGTTCAAAGTAAACAGATCAGTGGTTCTCAACACACCTGCTTCAAATAATCAGCACAATAGTAGAGATTTCTATGAACTAAACTGATTGTGTCAGATGAGAGAAACATACAAAATGTGCAGAGCAGTGGTCCTCCAGAAACAGAGTAGAGAACCATTGCTCTAGATGTTCATGTTTATATGAAAAAAAATATTTTGTGAACTAATACTTGGTTTTTCACTCAACAACAGTAAAGCCAATGCAGTACAATTTCCTGTAGTCTGTGAGCCAATATAAATGCCAAATTTTGATCACCAATTGTAAGTCTTATTCCTTTAGTTGTTTAAGTTTGAATTACAAAAACAATTTTTCAAAACTCATCCTAGGTTTTTCAGTCAACAAAAATAAAATCAGTGTAGTAAATTTTTTCTGTCCTCTGTGTGTATAGATTTATCAAGTACAAAATGTAATGAATTTGAATATCTGCTGTTGTATGCATAGATTTCATGTGATGTCACACAGTGGTGTAGGTGCCATTTGTACGATTGAATTGCAGCATGCATGTTTAAAGGAAATCATAAAGATATGGATTAAAGTTTTCCATTATCCCCAAAACTCTGAGCATAATCAGAAATGAATTGCTGCTATCAAGATGATATACAGTCTTGTTCAAAATAATAGCAGTACAATGTGACTAACCAGAATAATCAAGGTTTTTAGTATATTTTTTATTGTTACGTGGCAAACAAGTTACCAGTAGGTTCAGTAGATTCTCAGAAAACAAACAAGACCCAGCATTCATGATATGCACGCTCTTAAGGCTGTGCAATTGGGCAATTAGTTGAAAGGGGTGTGTTCAAAAAAATAGCAGTGTCTACCTTTGACTGTACAAACTCAAAACTATTTTGTACAAACATTTTTTTTTCTGGGATTTAGCAATCCTGTGAATCACTAAACTAATATTTAGTTGTATGACCACAGTTTTTTAAAACTGCTTGACATCTGTGTGGCATGGAGTCAACCAACTTGTGGCACCTCTCAGCTGTTATTCCACTCCATGATTCTTTAACAACATTCCACAATTCATTCACATTTCTTGGTTTTGCTTCAGAAACAGCATTTTTGATATCACCCCACAAGTTCTCAATTGGATTAAGGTCTGGAGATTGGGCTGGCCACTCCATAACATAAATTTTGTTGGTTTGGAACCAAGACTTTGCCCATTTACTAGTGTGTTTTGGGTCATTGTCTTGTTGAAACAACCATTTCAAGGGCATGTCCTCTTTAGCATAGGGCAACATGACCTCTTCAAGTATTTTAACATATGCAAACTGATCCATGATCCCTGCGATGTGGCATTTTCAAAATGGGCCAGACTAAGTATATCTAACTAATTAACTAGTAATCTGGGCATAGCCAGTGGTTAAATATAAAAATATGCAGAGCTTTAGTGCTATTTTTAGGCCTACTATAATATGACAGAGGCTGTCATCTGAAATACTTGTATGTTTGCACATAATATCTATGTCAAAGAATATATATGTTCTATAAGAACAATTACTTTTGTTAAAAAATACTCTAATACATTTAAACAAGCAAACATTTAGTAAGACCTACAGAATAGATCTCTATGAACTAAAATGACTGTTTCAGATGAGAGAAACATACAAAATGTGCAGAGCATGTTTGTGTATATGTTCCTTTTGTCCATAAAAATATATACGGTTTAATAACTTGCATACCTCACTTTATTTACCTAATTAAAACAGAAAGCCTTCATGGTACTCGATTTAAGGACATGAACATGAATCTGCTAAATGAAATGATATTTGTTATTGACATGATTTAATAACACCATCCACCATTCAGATAACGTATCTGGTTGTTTTATTAAATTGTTTCAGTTTTTACACTCAACAACATTAAAGCCAGTGCAGTACAATTTTCTATACACTGTATAAATTAATTTATATATATTTATATATATCAAATACAAAAACAACTTTGAAAAAGTATAGCTATCACACAGTCATTTTGAAAATGGCCCTGACGAACGGCCCCTAAAGTTTATGACAAAGCATACAATGTATTATTGAGATCAGGCAATATACTCAAATTCCTTTTTGTGGTTTTTAGGTGCAATTTTCCCTTATGTCCACTAGATGGCAGAAGAGGATCAATCACTGGCTGACATTTGAACTCACAGAAAACACAGAAGATGATTACTCTTTAACTAATTCTACTATTAATAGAAATCTGTTCACATTTAAAGGTGCAGTGTGTAATTTTTAGAAGGATCTCTTGACAGAAATGCAAAATGATATACAAAACTATATTATCAGGGGTGTATAAAGACCTTTCATAATGAACCGGTATGCGTTTATTACCTTAGAATGAGACCTTTTTATCTACATACACCAAGGTCCCCTTACATGGAAGTCAACATTTTCTGGCGCCATTTTTCTACAGAAGCCCCTAACGGACAATTTTTTTACTAAGTTGTCTCCGACGATGACATGTTTGTCTGGTCGCGGCTACCGTAGCTTCTCTATGTGTTTCAAAAGCGAGGGGTGAGTAGTGGACTAAGCCATTGGTTGCAATTTGTGACCTCACCACTAGATGCCACTAAAATGTACACACTGCACCTTTAACTTCATGATTTTACTGTTATAATATTAAAATCAAATTTAGTGAAAGACTACCACTTCAATTGTTCTGAGTTGTCAGTTTTATCACTCATGTCACTTTATGATAGCTGTGAAACGTGAACATAATTTTGGAGGCACTTACACGACATTTGCAGTAAGAATTATATTTTTATGTTTTTTATTAAAAAAAACTACATACAAAGTGGGGGTGTAACCATGTCAGTATTAAGTCTTGTTCTTTAACAGTCTTGTTTCTCCTTTCTCAGGTAAACGTGTGTGTGTATAATATACAATGCAGAATATCTATATGGCCATGTCCTTATTTTTTTATTTTTTTATTTAAATTAAGATCCCCATTAGCTACTCCATAAAGAAGCAGCTATTCTTCCTGGGGTCTTAGAATATTACCAACATATTAACATCAACGCTTTACAACAATGAAGACAAATACAGAAGTGATCACAACATTATCTAAATCATCTACACTCCATACACACTCATACACACACACACACACACACACACACACACACACACACACAACATAACCATATAACAATATTACAATATAAGCTCTACTATGTTCAAAATATCATAACTTATTGTGTAAAATATAATAATAACGTCACAATTGCCTTAGCTCATTAAACAATAACTATTAATTACAGTTACTCCAAGGTAAATAAATACAATCTCAATCTTTTAGAAAAACCAGCATTGCGACTCTCAGAAACCAAAAATAACGGGAGTGAGTTCCATGCCACCATTGCTCTATAATACAAAGTTCTTTGAAGTTGCTTTGTTCGACATACAGGTAACAAAAAACGCCCTTCACTTGATTGACGAGTAGAATAAGTATGAACATCACTGAAAAGAATCAACCTGTTATAAATTATTTCTGGTGCTTTTGTAATAATTATATTTTTTAAGAATTTAATAAGAGAATACTTAATTCTGCTTCTTACATGAAGCCATGCTAACTTATTATGCATATCCCTGATACTTGTTCTAAAAGAACAATTTAGAACAGGCCGAGATGCTTTATTTTGTGCAATCTGTAATCTGTTTAAATTATTTTCTGTAGTTGTAGCCCAAATGATGGAACAATAATCCAGATGACACAAAACAATTGATTCAACCAAAGTTTTCCGTATACGCATTGGTATAGATTTTCTCCAATGTCGAACTACAGCCATGCTCCTTCCCATTTTATTCAATATTGATTTAATCTGAACGTTCCAGGTCAACCTGCTATCCACAATCACACCTAGCAATTTGGCCTCAACCACTTGTTCTATAATTAAACCACCTACTGACAAGTACAGAGCAGGAGAATTTTTTAAAAGATGACTTGATCCCAGCATCATACATTTACTCTTCTCAACATTAATAATTAACTTATTATCCCTAATCCAATTTTCAATTAATTTTAGTTCATTAGTTAATAAAGTATTAAGTCTGGTAGAGTTATAATCCGATATGGAAATTGTCAAGTCATCTGCATATAGAGCAATAGTGGCACACCCCAACATAAAAGACAGATCATTTATAAAAATAGAAAATAACAATGGTCCAAGACAACTCCCTTGAGGCACCCCACAACGCAGAACCTTTGTCTCAGAATAACTACCATTAAACAATACATTAAACTCCCTATTAATAAGATAACTATAGATCCATTCGATTGCACCCATATCTAAATCACCAACTATATCCAACATATAACAGATTCGATCTAAACAAACTATAGGCGCATTGGGTGGCCTATAGCAGCAACCAACTAAGATAGACTTTAAATGTGGCAACTGTACCTCCAACCACAGCACTTCAACCCCAACACAACCAAGTTCCCGTCTTATTTTTACTGGAATTTGATCCTGAACATAAAATGCCACTCCTCCTCCATTAATATTTCTATCTTGTCTATATAATAAGTATCCATTTACATGCAACAAAGAACTATCTATAGATGCATCCAAATGCGTTTCAGATATTGCCAAAATATGTATATTATTATTTTTCAAAATCCCAGTTATATCATGCATCTTATTTCGCAAACTACAAATATTCAAATGAGCTATTTTTAACCCTTTCTTTAAGAATATTTTATCCAACACCATTTTTTATTTTACACTCAAAGTAATTTCTGACTAAACATAGTAAAGAGCTATCAAATAAACAAATAAAACAACAAAAACACGCAACACTCAAAAAAACACATACATACACATTCCCAGTGATACACTCCCCATTTGACAACATTTGTAAACAACAACTAATGGGATATTACCCAACTCAGACAAGCTTCTTATTTTACACATACAGTAGCATCTGTGGTAATTGAATCATACAACATAAATCATCAATCAAACCAACCACTTAAACTCATTATTACCATTTAAACTAATATAATTAAACCGAGATACTGAAATCATATTAAAATTAGACCTTCAGAAACAGACTTAAATATGTCTGTAAACTAAATTATATACACAAAGTCTGTACCTACTTGGCCATCAATGTTCCTTCATACTTTGCATCACCGGTTCAACCACAGTCATATAGAATTTCTCTGCAGCTAAGTGATCAGTAAACTTGATGGTCTTTTCATTATAAGTCAAAATCAAAATAGCTGGATGCATGATCCCATGTATCACTCCCGCGCTCCACAACTTGTTCCTCACCTCACGGAAAAGCGCCCTGGCTTTAGCTGTTTCATCAGTAAAATCAGGAAAAATACGCAGTTTCATTCCACGAATCTCAAACAGCTTTTCTTTCTTGGCAAGACGTAGAATCTCATCTCTTGTATCCAACCTATGCATCCTCACAATCATTACGCGCTGACCAGATTTAGCCGCAGGTCCAATGCGGTGAGCATTTTCCACTTCAGGTGCGCGATGGAGTTTATCCTTAAACAGATCATTAAGCAAAGCGGACACAAAACTTGTCGGATTCCCCTTCTCAATATCTCGAACCAAGCCGAGAATACGGATATTATATTTCCGACTATGATTCTCCAAACGATCTGCTTTCTCTTTTAGATCTGTGTTCTCTTTGCGCAAACTTTCGTTTGCAGACTCCAGCGCCGCAACCCTGGTTTCCATGTGGTCAAGCGCTTCCTCTATAACAGAAACTTTATTGGAACACTCGGAAATATCTTTTTTAACGACATCCAGTTGAGGTTGAAGTTTATCAACCGCCGCATTAATTTCTTCCCTTATTATGATTCGAATCAGTTCAGATAACTCCTGCATGTTGATATCTTTTCCTGCCGCCATATCAATCTGAGACACCTGTTCAGCAAGGCCAAGTTCACGTAGCTTCGTTTGCGACCGTGTTTTCTTCTTAGACATATCACAAACAAATCATTCAGTCATATTTACATTTACATTTACATTTAGTCATTTAGCAGACGCTTTTGTCCAAAGCGACTTACAAGTGAGGTAAACAATAGAAGCAATTATGGCAACATAAGACAGCAATACATAAGTGCACTGGAAATAGTCTCATCAAGTCCAACACAATATACATAGCCAAGGGTATGTTAGTAGTTTTTTTTTTTTTTTTTTTTTTTTAGATAAAGAGGAAGGTAGATAGAGAAAGAGATAAAGAGAAGGGTAACTAAATAAAGATAGTAAATCTGTAATTAGGAAGTTAGGTAATGGTGGAAGAGATGGGTTTTTAGCCGAGTCTTAAAGACAGCTACAGTGTCAGCTGATCGTGTCACGACCGGCAGATCATTCCACAGTTGTGGGACAGTTCCTGAGAAGGTACGCGTTAGTGTTTTCTTCCCTTTTTGAGATGGTACCACAAGTCGTCGCTCGGTGGCAGAGCGCAGTGATCGAGAGGGTACATAAGGCTCTATAAGCAAGCGAAGGTAAGGGGGTGCTGACCCAGTGGTGGTTTTAAAGGCCAGGAGCAGAGCCTTAAATTTGATGCGGGCTGCTATAGGAAGCCAGTGTAACTTGACAAAGAGAGGAGTGACGTGCGCCCTCTTTGGCTCATTGAAGACCACTCTTGCCGCTGCGTTCTGAATCATCTGTAAGGGTTTGGTCGTGCAGGCTGGAAGTCCTGCCAGTAGCGCATTGCAGTAGTCCAGCCTGGACAGGACAAGAGCTTGGACCAGGACCTGCGTAGCATGCTCATCTAGGAAAGGTCTAATTTTCCTAATATTGTAGAGGATGAATCTACAAGAGCGAGCGGTGCTGGCAACATGCTCCGTGAAGCTAAGCCGATCATCAATGACCACTCCCAGGTTTTTGGCCGTCTTGGAAGGCGTGATGGTCGAGGAACCTAGCTGAATGGAAAAGTTGTGCTGAATCTTTGGTTCGGATGATATGACAAGCAGTTCTGTCTTCGCAAGGTTAAACTGGAGATGGTGATCCTTCATCCAGAGTGAGATGTCCCTCAGGCATGCCGAGATGCGGGCAGAAACCGTAGGATCGTCAGGGTGGAACGACAAGTGGAGTTGAGTGTCGTCTGCATAGCAGTGGTAGGAAAGGCCATGTTTCCGAATGACAGAGCCCAGGGATGTCATGTATATCGAAAAGAGCAGCGGTCCAAGCACAGAGCCTTGAGGGACCCCGGTATCTAGACGTTGGGGTTCGGAGACGTCACCTCTCCAGGATACCCGAAATGACCTATCTGAGAGGTACGACTTGAACCATAAAAGCGCTGTGTCAGTGACACCCATAGACATGAGAGTCGACAGGAGGATGCGGTGATTGACGGTGTCAAAAGCTGCAGATAGATCCAGTAAGATCAGCACAGATGATTTGGAGGCTGCCCTTGCCTGCCTTAGGGCCTCAATGACTGATAGCAGCGCAGTCTCAGTGGAGTGACCACTTTTGAATCCAGACTGATTGCTATCCAGGAGGTTATTTTGTGTGAAGAAAGTGGAGAGCTGGTTGAACACAATGCGTTCAAGAGTCTTGGAAATGAAGGGAAGAAGAGAAACGGGTCTGTAGTTCTCTAGCATAGCAGGATTGAGAGTGGGTTTCTTCAGCAACGGGGTTATCCGGGCCTCTTTAAATGCTACAGGGAAGGTGCCAGTGGAAAGGGATGAATTGATAATGTGAGTGAGAGCAGGGATAACAGACGGAGAGATGGCCTGGAGGAGATGGGTGGGTATGGGATCCAGCGGGCACGTAGTAGGATGATTAGAAGCCAAGACCTTGGAAACATCTGCTTCGGATAGGAGAGAGAAGGAGGGAAGGGAGCATGTCTCAGGGATTTGAGAATGCGCAAGAAGCGGCGGCTCGGAGAACTGACTGCTAATAGTTTTCGTTTTCTTCACAAAGAAGGAAGCAAAATCATCAGCCGTTAGGTCGGACGAAGGTGGAGGGGCAGGGGGACAAAGAAGGGTAGAGAAGGTCTTGAAGAGAGTGTGAGAGTCAGGTGAGTTGTTAATCTTTGAATGGTAGTATAGGGTCTTTGCAGAGGAGACATCCTTGGAGAAGGAGGCAAGAAGAGACTGATAGAGGCAGAGATCAGAAGGATCATTCGATCTGCGCCACTTCCTCTCTGTAGCCCTGAGTGTGGAGCGATGCTCACGGAGAACCTCAGTTAGCCAAGGAGCAGAAGGTGTGACCCGGGCCGGTCCAGATGTCAGAGGGCATAATGTGTCTAAGCAGGATGTAAGAGTGGAACAAAGTGTGTCAGTGGCATTGTCAGTATCTAACAGAGAGAGTTGGCTGGGAGCGGGCAGCGTGGAAACAATCGCAGAGGATAAGCGGGAGGGAGAGAGCGTGCGCAGGTTGCGCCTGAACGTGACCAATGGGGGATCGTATGTAGCGACAGGGGGAGTCAGGTCGAGGTCGAGAGTAATTAGGAAGTGATCAGATGTGTGAAGTGGGGTGACCTGAGTGTGGTAGGTGGAACAACAGCGTGTGTAGATAAGATCTAAAAGATTACCAGACCTGTGTGTTGGTAAAGTAGGGACTCGCTTGAGGTCAAACGACGCAGTCAGGGTGTTGAAGTCAGCTGCCTGTGGTTTCTCCAGGTGGATATTGAAGTCACCAAGTACTACTAAAGGAGTACCATCCTCAGGGAATGAAGACAGAAGTACATCTAACTCCTCCAAGAAGTGTCCAAGTTGACCTGGGGGGCGATAGATAACTAAAAAATGCATTTTAGTAGGGTGGATGATAGTAACAATATGCGATTCGAAAGAGTTGCTGTCACATGAGGGGGTTTGCTGTTGGAATTTCCAGTCCTTTGGGATGAGCAGACCAGTTCCTCCACCCCTTCCTGTTGTGCGAGGACTGTGTGAGAAAGTGTAGTTGTTGGAGAGGGCAGCCGGAGTGGCCGTGTCCTCTGGTTTAATCCATGTCTCAGTAAGTGCTAAAACAGAAAGGCCAGAATGTGAGACAATGGCAGTAATGAAATCTGCTTTGTTGACAGCAGATTGGCAGTTCCATAAGCCAATGGGAAGAGAGAGTGAGGCAATAGTGGAAGGTGGGAGAGTGCGGAGGTTATTAATATTTCTCCCACGGCGACGTGATACAACAGATTTACGAGTTGTAATGACAGTAGAGATTTGAAAGCACATAGTAAAATTATAAGAATAGGAAATGTACAAGAGAGGAAAAAGAGTGCTATATAGATAAATAGAAAAAGTTAGTACAGAAAGTGCAATACTCAAGTGCCCAGTCGGTGTCCCTGCTCGGTGGAGTCGCGCAGGTAGAGTCGATGGTCTTTACACTCTTCGGTCTTCACACGACGAGGGCTGCACGCGACCGCTGCCGCGGTGGACTGACTGCTTTTATAAGTGCTTCAAATGTGGGCTGAAACTCAGCAGGCCACGCCCGAAAACAATCAACAACACGTTAATGGCCGAAACTACTACTGTATTTACTGTAATACACTAAAGCACGCGAGGACACGCGAGAACAAACGCGGATTGCAGCACGTGAGACAAAGGTAAACAAGAGAGCGTTTCTTAGCAACGACACTGCGCTAAAACTTCACAAGTCTCAAATCAAATACACTTACACGTTTCTGTGGACTCCTGTTGATAACTGCTTCACCTGAAGACTGAACTGTTTACTGCTGTTTAAATACTCTCCTGGCGTTGGCCACGCCCGAAAACAATCAACAACACGTTAATGGCCGAAACTACTACTGTATTTACTGTAATACACTAAAGCACGCGAGGACACGCGAGAACAAACGCGGATTGCAGCACGTGAGACAAAGGTAAACAAGAGAGCGTTTCTTAGCAACGACACTGCGCTAAAACTTCACAAGTCTCAAATCAAATACACTTACACGTTTCTGTGGACTCCTGTTGATAACTGCTTCACCTGAAGACTGAACTGTTTACTGCTGTTTAAATACTCTCCTGGCGTTGGCCACGCCCGAAAACAATCAACAACACGTTAATGGCCGAAACTACTACTGTATTTACTGTAATACACTAAAGCACGCGAGGACACGCGAGAACAAACGCGGATTGCAGCACGTGAGACAAAGGTAAACAAGAGAGCGTTTCTTAGCAACGACACTGCGCTAAAACTTCACAAGTCTCAAATCAAATACACTTACACGTTTCTGTGGACTCCTGTTGATAACTGCTTCACCTGAAGACTGAACTGTTTACTGCTGTTTAAATACTCTCCTGGCGTTGGCCACGCCCGAAAACAATCAACAACACGTTAATGGCCGAAACTACTACTGTATTTACTGTAATACACTAAAGCACGCGAGGACACGCGAGAACAAACGCGGATTGCAGCACGTGAGACAAAGGTAAACAAGAGAGCGTTTCTTAGCAACGACACTGCGCTAAAACTTCACAAGTCTCAAATCAAATACACTTACACGTTTCTGTGGACTCCTGTTGATAACTGCTTCACCTGAAGACTGAACTGTTTACTGCTGTTTAAATACTCTCCTGGCGTTGGCCACGCCCGAAAACAATCAACAACACGTTAATGGCCGAAACTACTACTGTATTTACTGTAATACACTAAAGCACGCGAGGACACGCGAGAACAAACGCGGATTGCAGCACGTGAGACAAAGGTAAACAAGAGAGCGTTTCTTAGCAACGACACTGCGCTAAAACTTCACAAGTCTCAAATCAAATACACTTACACGTTTCTGTGGACTCCTGTTGATAACTGCTTCACCTGAAGACTGAACTGTTTACTGCTGTTTAAATACTCTCCTGGCGTTGGCCACGCCCGAAAACAATCAACAACACGTTAATGGCCGAAACTACTACTGTATTTACTGTAATACACTAAAGCACGCGAGGACACGCGAGAACAAACGCGGATTGCAGCACGTGAGACAAAGGTAAACAAGAGAGCGTTTCTTAGCAACGACACTGCGCTAAAACTTCACAAGTCTCAAATCAAATACACTTACACGTTTCTGTGGACTCCTGTTGATAACTGCTTCACCTTTTAAGCTTTATACTTGACTGACAGTAGTTATATATCTTATAGAGCTTTAATTTCCAGTATTTCCAGTATTTTCAGGCTTTTGTCTGAGGTTGGCGTTCTCCCGATATGCTCAGCCTTGACGCATGCGTAACCCTTAAACGTCTTGTGATCCCAAATAGCTTGAACCCCGCTAATCGCTGCTTGCAGCTATATTTATTATTATTATTTTTCCGCCATAAAACGCGTCGCCCAGCACAAACCGTAAGTCGTAGAAACTTGCCACTTGGTCAACTGGTTGTATATTAGCAGGCTACTCAGATACAGTGAATCAGCCAAATCGGCCCATAGGTGGCGCTATAGCAATGCCCGACGCGTTGGGGCTCATAACTCCTAAACCGGACATCCTACACTCAAGTGTTTGGTATCATTGTAATCCCTGGCTCCAAACTTAAAAATTGTATATCTCCGATTTCATTTCCGGTATGCAAATTTTTTCGCTATTTTCGATTTTGTCGAAAAAAATAAAAACGAACTAGTCCTAGGTTTTTCGCCCGATCGGAATCATTCCAGTGCTAAAATGTTCCTTGGAGTTTGAATATCAATAATTATCAAAAAAAAGTTGAACTTTCGACTCACGGTCAACATGCCACGCCCACACGTCTGAATTGTGGGCAGGCACTAGAACATTATTGGCTATAACTGGGGACAGGAATGAAGTATCA
This sequence comes from Paramisgurnus dabryanus, assembly GCF_030506205.2. Classification (NCBI taxonomy): domain Eukaryota; kingdom Metazoa; phylum Chordata; class Actinopteri; order Cypriniformes; family Cobitidae; genus Paramisgurnus; species Paramisgurnus dabryanus. The sequence continues at coordinate 24,132,112 of NC_133337.1, forward strand.
ACACGACACTTGGTACTTGTGATGAGAGTCATGGCCTGAGGTTTCATGCATCGTTTCGTCACAGCGCCACCTAGTGGTCATACGAATCGAATAATGCTTATAACTTCGGCTGAGTTTAACGTATTTTCATGCGACGTTTTTCCTTGGAGTCCTAAATTGTTGCCGAGTCCAATGATACCAAGCATGCCAGGTTTTGCTTTACGGTTGGTTCTGCACAGGAAAATAGCGCTTAAAAAACATGCGCGAATAACTCCGCGAGGGTTCCTCCGATCGACTCGAAACAACCATAGGAAGAATATTGTATTACCTTCTGAACAAAAAGTTCTATTGGCATTATGTTAAAATTTCCATCAGAAATGGCCGAAAATTGCAAAAAACGAAAAATTTACTCCAAATTTTGTGTTTATTACACATAAATGGTTATAACTCCGCAACAAAATGATATTTTTTTACCAGATTTGATACGCTGATGTCTGAGCAGAGTCTGAGGCAATACAAAAAAAATGGTATGCCTGCACCACTAGTTGGCCTCATAATTGAACAAAACCTTTGACGTTGAGCTAGCACAATGGTCATACAACAGTTTTTTCACTAAACTTAAGTGTATAGCCATGATACTAGCTAGATGTAACTAATTCATGACGTTGCATGCACAAGTTTTTCATAGCGCCACCTAGTGGTTATTTGTTATTTTGACTTAAAAATACTGCAACCTTATATCTAAAATCATGAGTCATCGTGGATTATGCCTTTCATGGCTTTGAGTATAATCATTGGTGGATTGCAATTCACTCCCAACCAATCAGAATACCCTAGCAACCATTTAGCAAGAGCTGTATCTTTGTATCAGAACATCGTAGAGATATGGGGTTCGCCTCGTTTGACTTTTTTACACTATTTTAACATTCAGTTTTGCCACTGTAAGCACCACAAACATTTCCTTCAGTGTTCTATTTGTCAATGCTTCGTGAGAAGAGAGGGAGACATTTCACTGAATGATAGCACCTTTTTTGCTGATGACTTTGAACAGGTGTGTGAGGTAGCTTATTTTTTATAATTTATTTTGTACAATTCAGCAAAACTACACAGGCATGCCCTTAAAGGTCTTAAGGTCCCAAATCGCTTGAACCCGACTCAATGGCCTTGTAATTCAACTAAACACGGCCATTTCTGAATTGTATTTTACGGTATAAATCTGAAAAACTAATTCTCGTTAACAAATTATCAGATTGACTTAACATTAAGGATGTGACATGTTTGTCCTATAGGTGCACCTGTGTGTAAGCTACATAGTCTGTCTGAACCGTTTCTGACCATCTCTTACGTTTTTCTGGATGCGATGTGGTGTATCAGCCTGGTCGACGACATCTGACATGTTGTATGTGCTTTAATGCTCGAAACCCGGTAAACGCTGCTTGCAGCTTTAATTAGGGGTTCAAGCCCGAAGGGCTGAAACCCTATTGTATTTGTATGGATTTTTATTATTATTATTATTATTATTATTATTATTATTATTTTTATTATTTTTCTTCTGCCGTAAAACGGATCGTGCAGACCAAACCGTAAGGCCTAGAGACTTGAGACTTGGCAAAATGGTAGGTCTCATTCGTGCGCGAAGTTGACAGAGTGTCATCCCAATCGGCCTATGGGGGGCGCTACAGCGATGGCAAACGCGTTGATGCTCATAACTTCCACAATTCTTGTCCAAATGTCAAGTGTCTTATATCACTGGATTCCTTGCGTCAAGACGAAGAAAATGTATATCTCCGATTTCATTTCCGTCATTAAAAATTTTCCGCTATTTTCAATTTTGTCGAAAAAAAAAAAAACGAACTAGTCCTAGGTTTTTCGCTCGATTGGAATCGTTTCGGTGCTAAAATGTTCCTTGGAGTTCGAATATCAATAATTATTGAAAAAAAGTTGAACTTTCGACTCACGGTCGACATGCCACGCCCAAACGTCTGAAGTGTGCGCAGCCACTAGGGATTTATTGGCTATAACTGCGGACAGGAATGAAGTATCAACACGACACTTGGTACTTGTGATGACAGTCATGGCCTGAGGTGGCATGCGTCGTTTCGTCACAGCGCCACCTAGTGGTCAGACGAATCATTTAAACGCTTATAACTTAGGCTGAGTTTAACGTATTTTCATGCAACTTTTTTCTTTGGAGTCCTGAATTGTTGCCGAGTCCAACAATACCAAGCATGCCAGGTTTTGCTTTACGGTTGGTTCTGCACAGGAAAATAGCGCTTAAAAAACACGCGCGAATAACTCCGCATGGGTTATTCCGATCGACTCGAAACGACCATAGGAAGAACATTGTATTACCTTCTGAACAAAAAGTTCTATTGGCGTTATGTTAAAATTTCCATCAGAAATGGCCGAAAATTGCAAAAAACGAAAAATTACCTCAAAATTTTGTGTTTTTACACATAAATGGTTATAACTCCGCAACGAAATGATATTTTTTCACCAGATTTGATACGCTGATGTCTGAGCACAGTCTGAGGCAATACAAAAAAAATGGTATGCCTGCACCACTAGTTGGCCTCATAATTTAACAAAACCTATGACATTGAGCAAACCCAATGGTCATACAACTGTTTTTTCAATAAACTAAAGTGTACAGCCATGTTACTAGCTAGATGTAACACAGTCATGACCTGCGATTCCATGCACGAGTTTGTCATAGCGCCACCTAGTGGTAATTTGTTATTTTCACTTAAAAATACTGTAACCTTACATTTAAAATCATGAGTAATCATGGATTATTCCTTTCATGGCTTTGAGTATAATCATTGATGGATTGCAAGTCACTCCCTAGCAACCAATGAGAATACCCTAGCAACCATTTAGCAAGAGCTGTATCTCTGTATCAGAACATCGTATCGACATGGGGTTAGGCTCTTTTGACTCATTAACCATATTTTAACATTTTGTGACCCGAGTTTTGCCAATGCAAGCACCACAAACATTTCCTTCAGTGTTCTATTTGTCAATGTTCCGTGAGAAGAGAGGGAGACATTTCACTGAATGATAGCACCTTTTTTGCTGATTACTTTGAACACGTGTGTCAGGTAGATTATTTTCCATCATTTATTTTGTACAATCTCATTCGTGGTGAACTTGACAGAGTATGACCCCAATCGGCCGATGGCTGGCGCTACAGCGATGGCAAATGCATTTAAGCTCATAACTCCCACAATTCTTGTCCAAATGTCAAGTGCCTTATATCCCTGGATTCCTTGCACTGAGAAGAACAAAACGTCTTTCCGATTTCATTTCCATCATTAAAATTTTTCTGGCATTTTGTGTTTTGTCCCAAACCTAACTTTTACAAACAAGTCCTAGGTTTTTCGCCCGATCGGAATTATTCCAGTGGTAAAGTGTTTCTTATAGTTCGAATATCAATAATTATAATAAAAAGTTGAACTTCCTACTCATGGTCAACATGCCACGCTCAAACGTGCTAAAAGGGCGTAGTCTCTTGTACTGAAATGGTTAAAACTTGGTAATGGAATGAGGTATCGACACCAAATTTGGTTCACATATAATCAGGTCATTAGTAGAACTGAATATATTGTGTCATATAAAAAAACATTCAAAATGTCCAGAGCAGTGGGCCTCCAGGAACAAAGTTTTCAACCACTGCTCGAAAATATCTTGTTACATACTGATGTCAACACTATTTATAGTCTTATTAGTTATTTCATTTTTAGCTGATGTTATTTTTCTTTTTGCCCATCGGATTACATCTGCATGAAAATTAATATATAATTTTAAATAATAAAATAATATAATACATATATAACTGTCTTTACATAGTAACACTGCTAGGAGTATATATATGATCCAAATCAACACTGAAGCAGTGTTAAAGTTAATGAGATAATGAAGTGATGGTTAAGACATTAATGGTGAAAACCTGCTGATCATTCCATGTCAAAATCAACTTAATTTTAGAATTAACAAAATTAACAAAATAAGACTAACTCTAAACTTCAAGACTCAAGTGCCCAACTTAAAGGTGCAGTGTGTAAATTTTAGCGGCATCCAGTGGTGAGGTTGCGAATTGCAACCAACGGCTCAGTCCACTGCTCACCCCTCATTTTGAAACGCATAGAGCAGCTATGGTAGCCGCCACTGGAAAAACATGTAATTGACAGAAAAAATTTAGTAAAAAAAGTTTGTCCATAAAGGGCGTCTGTAGAAACATGGCGGCACAAAATGGCGACTTCCACATAAGGGGACCCTCTGTGTATGTAGATAAAAACGTCTCATTCTAAGGTAATAAAAACATAAAGGTTCATTATAAAAAGATCTTTATACACCCCTGATAATATAGTTTTGTATATTATTTTGCATTTCTGTCAAGAGAAAAATTACACACTGCACTTTTAAGGAAACACTAATCGGCACAATGGTGACTCACTTTATTAACCAGATTTACAGCTGTTGTATAGAGATAAAATTAATCATCCATGTAATTTTACAAGCAAGTTGTAATTTTAAGTTTCAAACAGAGATGGTGATAGAGAGGTAAAAGTGAAAGATTGCAGCTTTTAACTCTGTTTTAGTGTAACTTTTTAAAACTCTGTTAGATGAAGTCATATATACACACACTGCAGTGTTCATTTAACTCTGGGGATTTCATCTATTGCATGTAATATTTTGACCTTTTTCATAATATTAGTATTAATTTCTCCAGAAAACAAAAATGTAGGCCCTGTTTACACGTAGGCTACATGGTTATTTTTAAAAACAAAGAGATTTACCTTCGTTTGTGCCCCTTGTAATTGTTTCTAAAAACTCCTGCCAGAGTGGAGATCTTGAAAATCTTCGGTTGCACGGTTGCATGTAAACTGAGACAAACGGATGTTTAATCAGGCAGAGTCACAGAGTATGCGCCAGAGCTTGCACCTACGTCAAAAGTGCGACCTATGTTTACATGTTACTGCTACTCTGAACGCTTCCAAGATCACATTTATGTTCATGCAAACTTGTTTTGTGTGTTTGTATTGGTAAATACAGCTGCTCCATAATGTTAAGGAGCAGAGACGAGTGCTCAGAGGTCAGCAATTTTATGCGTGTTTGACTTCATGTGATTCTGCAAGAACCGACAGACGGATGATGTCAAAGTACCGCGAGAGCGATTCGAAATTAGACCTCTACGTGTGATTCCTCAACTCGCTCTCGTGGTACTTAGACATCATCGATCACCTACTGCAACAACTCCTCCCTCCAACATGAAGCTTGAGCTTCTCTTGACGGCATATATATGGACGGGTACGTGTAAATAAACACTTTTCTGAAAACTGACATGTGTGCACGATATTATTCTTGAAACCGGAGAGGTTGAAATGTCCGTTTATGAAAATAGCCGCCCACGTGTAAACATAGCCTTAGAGACATGAACACTTCTAAAATTAAGTTGATTTGACATGGAATGATCAGCAGGTGTTCACCATTAATGTCTTAATCATCACTTCATTATTTCATTAACTTTAACACCGCTTCAGTGTTAATTTAACACTCTGTAGATTGGGACCATATATACTCCCAGCAGTGTTTATTTAACACTGGGAGTTTTACTGTGTATGATAGAATATATATATATACAAAATACAAAATCAACTTTTGCAATTGTATAGCTATTAATAATTAAATAACAAAACTAACATCAATTTTACGACAAAGTATGAAAAGTCTAGCTGATGTAAAATATGCCTAATTTAAAGCGAGTGAGTAAAGTTTGATCAGGCATCAAATCCTGTTTTTATGGTAAATGTCTGCATTTTGTCCACTAGATGGCAGGAGAGGATCAATCTCTGGATAATTCTACTACACTAATATGGATTCTGTTTCACATTTTGTGTACATATTATTAGTTTGGAAATTTAGAGTTGTTACCCATACTAGATACTAGAAACCTGGTTAAAAACCCAGACCAGCATTCTTAGATTCAACCGAAATATTCATGTAATCCTAATTCCAGTGATTTTTACACTATATTTAGGAATGTTCCTGATATTTCTATGTGCAAAAAATGCAGACACCAAGAGGCTGAAATGTACATTTTATTTAATACAGATTCCTTGTGTTAGGTTCCATTTAGCAGCTGTATATATGTAGCCTGGGTGCCAGCCGATCTTAGCCCCGCCCACCACATTTTGAAAAACGGGAAGATCGGTCTGGCGTTTTTCCGTTGAGGAGCTACTATGCGAGTACCAAAACTGGCCGACGAATCAAATTGTGAGGGCGGGCTTTATATGATGATGGACAGATGATCAACACAACCACGTCACCAAAGAGCGCATGTGTTCAATCTGTTTACAATGAAATGGCTGCCGCTGTAAAATTCAGATGTGTGGAATCTGACATTGAGTCTGTTCTAAAAGATATCGACAGAGCATTGATTTAAAAAGAGGAACAGAGAAACGCGATCAAGGCATTTGTTTATGTTTTCGCCGTCCTTCCTACGAGATTCGGCAAAAGTTGGTCGCACTTATGGAGGACAAAGTTAAAGAAGCAACTGAAATGGGTATCACGGCGATGCAACTCCGCGTGCACAACAAGATGGATATAATTAGCGGTCGTTGCCAGCTTCTTTTTGGAACCCCGGAATCGTGACTGCTGAATAAGTGGAGGGACATGCTAGGCAACGTAATGGGTAGCTATCGTCGTGGATGAAGTTCACCTAACGTACAAATGGTAAGAGATAGTCTTACTGTATGACTTAGTAAATACTTAATGTTGTGATATAAATGAAATGTTGTAAACATAGTAGGTGTTGATGTACCTTCGCTAACTCAGACTTAGTATAATTACAATGATGTTAGTATCATTGTAGCAAAATTACTAGCAGTTCGGTCAGGCTGCAAAAGACGACATTTCAACATACGTCACACACTCCGTTGCTCTGATTGGTCATAGGTCTATCCAATTGAGTGGAGAGGCATTTTTCGGTTGAGACACGCCTCATAATTTTAGCTCAATGGAGCGGTATCAGACTCAAATTCTGACTAGAATTGAGTATGACAACGTCAGGCTAGTATATATGTATATATTATCAACAAATAATACAAAACAGAAAGAACACTGTATAAAAATGTTTAGATAACAAAAAAATCATTCATTCATTTGACTTTAATTCTTTTGTGTATTTTACAGTCAGACATTCTGTGATAAAAAAAGAAAAAAACCATGTGTCACGATTGCAGTCTGTTTTCCTTCCAATGATCCAATGATCCTCCATGGTCCCTCATTGTGTCTTGTATTAAAACCTGCCAGCCATTACCCTTATCATCTGCACTATATATGCACTCCTGTTTATCTTCATTGCTTGCTCCTGTTTATCTTCATCTGTTATTATTAGTTGTCATTTGTAGTGTGTTGTTTTGAGTTCATTGTTAGACATGCTATGGCAAACAAATAATTTATGTTATGATTATTGAGTCATTATATATTTTTTAATTTTGTCTATGTAAAACGTAATAAGATGTGTGTCAATGAAATCTACACAAAATATCACCGAAAGATCATTAAAATGTCTACATTAAAATAAACTAATTCATTAATTTATATGACTTTAATTATTTTGTATACTTTAGATTCAGACATGGTGTTTTTCATTTGTAGTCTGTCGTTTTGAGTTTATTGTCATTAAAGTTTACTTTTATTGGATTGTCCTTGCTTTCTTTATCTCTTTCTGCATAGACACTTTTACAACTAAAAACATTTGCTAAATATATTGAAAATTCAGTCCTAAATCTCTGCTAATTAATCCCAAATAAGATATGTGATGGATCAATTAGATTTATGCATGTGATAGGATTAAGGTAGGCACACTATGATTGCAGAGATCAAAACATAAATATGTCCTTTGTAAATACTAATACATTTAAGTTAATAAGCAAGTATTTAAGAGTGACAATTAACCCTTATGCTAAAGTGTTAAGAAATATTTAACAACAATTTTAGAACAATGCATACAGCAGTATTATATACACTCTAAATATGGCTGGGTTATTTTTGACCAATAATCGGTCAATATTGGACAGAACACATACATTACCCCATGCTGGTTCAAAAATGATCCAATGTTCGGTTGTTTTTATGCAACCATGGGGTATAATAACCCAGCAGTTAGGTTAAACTAACCTAGCATTGGGTCAATTTTTAAACCAGCATGTGTTTGGTCCAATATTTACCCATAATCGGTAAAAAATAGCCCAGCCATTTTTAGAGTGTAAACAAAATATTATAAGGATTAAAGGAAAAGTTTTTGCTAAAAAAAATTGTGCTGAAAAACAATAATCAAACATTAAAAATATGAAAAGTAAAGAATAATGCAATTAGTCATTTATTTATTAGTAATGCATATAAACGATACAAATTGAAAGTAATTTGGAAATATTAAAGTTATTGAAAGTAATTGGATTTTGAAAACAATTCAGAGTATTAGAAAATATATATAATATATTAGATTTCTTTTAAATAAAAACAATATAATAAAATATTTGAATTTATTTCAGTTCTGTGAGATATGTCATAAATGAAATCTGAAATTAAACCAAAAGAAATTGCTCTTAATTAACAAAAAATTAATTTCCATTAATTTGATTGTACATTCATTCAGACATTCAATTGTTTAATTTTATTGTTTCACAGATAAACTCAAAATGAACACAAAAAAACAATAACTTTATCAATAAAATTTTAAAAGGTAAAGTAATTGAAAGTAACTGTATTGTGAAAACAATTTAGACTACTATTCAATATCTAAATATATATATTTAGTTCTCAATTAATAAAAAATTAATTTGCATTTATTTGTTTGTTCGTTCATTCATTCATTCATTCAATTTCATTGTTTCATATATTAAAATAAACATAAAAAACTAACTATATTAAAACAATGTTATTAAACAAACAAACAAAAAATTAAACAAACAAGTAAGAGCTGAACATAATTCTGAAACAAACAATATAAAATTAGGTAAATAATAACAGGTAAAAATACAATAGGGGTCTTCGCCCCATTGGGGCTTGATCCCTAATGAAAACAACAATGAAACAAAGTAGAACAGAGTATGGTGAAAGAGTTTGAAAGCATGCAATACTATGAAGGAACAGTAAATGGCACAATGTACAGATAGGATTAAGCTTTATGATGATACATATATAGGAAGGTGGTACCATGGTACCAAGACTCTTAATGATAAAGCGAAATTTATAAAAAATTGAAAATCAAGTGCAGATCAGGAGATGAAGATTCAGTTAGACGCATTAAAGCATTGAAAGCCAGAGTGGTTGGTATGGATGAATGTTACCAACGTAGTGATACAGGCTTTGCTGACTTGGACAGAGTCATTGAAAGTGAAAACTATGCTTTGGGGGGAGGGAACAATTCAGTTTGAAGACCAAAAGGTGCGAAAGCTGAGCAGCACCTTATTTCTGGATGTGTCTAGCAGTGATGAAGTATATTTCAATCTAGACAGAAGCAGTGTTTATGAAGTTGGCATGAAGCTTGGCAGGACCATCTGAAACAGAAGAGACTTACATGTAGGACAAGTGTCAAATAAAAGTTCAGATTAGGTCATATCAGTCAGTAGATTTTGCACTTTTTCAGCCTTTGAAATAACAACAGTTTAATATGCACCAAAGTCATAACACAAGTACAAGCTCTGACATCCTTATTATTAATAGTAGGAATATTTAAAAAACTTACTAAGGTCAGAGTTCTGAATGGGGCTAGTTTCATATTCAGAAAATAGTGTTTGAATTGATTCTCCTGCAAATAAAGAATCATGTTACTTACATTGGAAGACAGAGAAATTGTCAAGCTAATTAAAAAAATAGTTATACTGTATTGCACAAAAAAATGAAGGAATAAAACTGTGATAAACATTGAATTGTAGGATGATTATTTCCCAGTGTTACATATATGAACATTTTACATTTATGAGTAAAAGTATTGATTTTCAACTTTTTTCAAAGATCAGGAAAGTACACTTACAATGAGCACAACTGGACAAAACACATTGGATAAATGTAGTATTTTCTTATGAATTAAAATTACAAGTAAATGCTAGATTAAGTATTTAATAAGAGTATGATTGCATGAACTTACCTTAAGTGAACAGTCCTGCATGATGGTGGTTGTATAATGGTGTGTGCATTTCTTTATTTAGTGAAACTGTTCCTCCTTGATTTGCATAGTTGGTTATTAAGTTGAGTTGTTGTGCTAGCAATAAAGATCAGAACAACATAAATAAATGGCTGTACATGTACAAAATGTTGGTTTATTGAAGGATTTTGTTTTGTACAGTTTATTTTTACAAATGTGTTTTTTTTCTCAATATATGTATTATTCATTTGTTATTTTAAACTGTGTTATATATTCTAACAGAATACATATATTACATATAACATATATTGTTATAATATACATGATTCTTCAATAAATATTTATGTTATAAAAGTTATTACCTGGTTTATAGATGAAAATTATCTTACCTATTTATATGAAGTGTGATGATAATGAATCAGCAAGGGAGGACAAGTACTCATTTCTTCTTCTCTTATCCTTTATACGTCTTTTTTGCATTTGTGATAAAGATTTTGTTTTTTCATTTTACAGCACGTTTAAAGTTTTGTATACATTTGATCAGTGTAAATAGTAAAATGTAATTTTATATTTATTTTCATTATGAAATTACTTTACATAGACAATTTTTAAAATAAAATACATTGAGCAAACAAACAAACATAGATGAATGAATGGATGAATGAAGTAATTAAGTAATATAAGAAAGCTATTAAGATAAAAACTGGAAAACTGAAATAAAACATTTAGATGAGTGTTAAGGACTTAATTTTTGTATATGTATTATAAAATAATTGAAATCATAATATTAGTAAAAAAATCATCATTATGATAAACAAGAATATGTACAAGTCTTTAACACCCACTAATCATAGAAATATTAAAATAACCCAAAAGGCTAATGCTGCCTTTACTTGCTATGGTGAAGGCAGCAAAAATTCCCACAGGGTCCGTCCTATTTTAAACTATAACCCTGTATCCCCCTCCCTCCCATCATGCTGGACGATTATATCATAGTAACCACTTCAGTACAATGCATTCATGACAACTAAAATATGTTGGCATGATATCAACATTTATTTTGTCTAAGTCAATATCTTTCATATATACATGATCAATTAATGTGCCATATTCAGTTGTTGCCTTTTCAACAACTTGTGTGAAACCATAATCCTTCATGACATCATGAATAGTTGATTTATTTGCAAGGTTTTCATTAAAATCTCCTAAAATTATTTTGCCACCTTGCAAGCTATTTATTTGATCAATTAAATTAGTTAAATTTTGTCTAAACATATCCATGTTATATGATGGTGGTCTGTATACAACTGCCACAGTTGTGCTTAATTGTTCTATACTACACATTAGACATTCAATGTTAATACATGGTAAACTAACTACATCAACTTTTACTTTATGTTTGTGATAAACACCAACACCACCATGATCTTTCTGTTTTAGTTTAGCAAAAACATCATGACTTGTGTCATATGAAAGACTTCGTAATTTGTTATTGAAAGAGTATCCAGGTAGTGTTATATCATTTTCAAAATAGCTTTGCTTTAGCCATGTCTCTGTAACACAAATCATATCTGCTTGAAAATATCTTTGATCTTGTCGAATATCTAAAATGTGTGGAATTAGTCCTTGAACATTGTGTAGGATCAATTTAAATTGTAAACTTTCTGTTTGACTTTGAGTAATAAATGGAGGCATTATCTGGAGAGCTTGCTCAATGTCACCTTTTGAAAAAATAGCTTTTTCATTGAAGTCTTCAATTATCAGTCCATCAAGAGAGGTCACTCGACTTAATGCAACATATGCTTGTCCTGGAGCAAATATCTTTTTCAGTGAAACAACAGCTTTGCTTACAGTCAGACCTTGTACTTTATGAACTGTACACGCCCAGGCCAATCTTAAAGGAAACTGTCTTCTCATACCACCACTATTTGTTACTTTTTCTTCTTCTGGTTCTATGGGTGTTGTTTTTTCAAGTCCAGGTCTTAAGCATGGATTTTTATTTCTGGCTTCTTTACCAACTAGTTTATCATCAAATTCAATGTATAGTTTTGATGGAAATGTTTGATTATCATCATAATGGAATTCTTTAATTGTTCCAAATATTCCATTTACAAGGCCATCCGAAACATTAATATTTTTCAACAACATTACTCGAGCATCAATGGCTAATTCAAGAGATTTCTCCAATGAACTGCTGTGAACTTTGGAATGAAATCCATCTTTTCTTTCCATTCGGCCAGTTTTGGCATTTCTCTCAAAGTCCTGTGCATTTATTGTAACTGTGTCAGAGCAGAATTTGTACAACATTTTTACATTATGCTCATCAACTTCACTATTAGTTGCATATATGTGGATATCTTTACTATATTCAGCGTCACCAGTTTCACAGCTTTTAAGAGTAACAATATCTTTTTCAAGCATTGGTTCATCTTTCTTACGAAGCCGTAAACGATTTAATATTTCTGCAAAGTTTTTGTCTTTCTGTCGCATGATCTCTGTTAGCTCAATTAAACTGAAGTTAGTTTCCCACAAATTCACACCATTTGGTTCAGTGTAAAGTGCCTTTCCTTTAACAGGAGGCAGTTGATAAAAATCTCCAACTGCTATAACAGAGACTTTTCCAAATGGTGAATAATCTCCTGTTTGTTTAATTTGTCTCAATCTTCCGTGAATATATGCAAGAAGTTTATGATCAACCATTGAAATTTCATCAATTATTAATATTTGCAGTTTTCCAAATTTTGCTCTCAATGAATTAATTTTTTCATCTCCAAGTGGCTGATAAGGCAGTGTAGCATTTGTTCCAATAGAAAAAGTGCTGTGTATAGTGGCAGCATTAATATTGTAAGCAGAAACACCAGTCGGAGCTGTTAACAGTACATGTGTCTCATCAGGGTTCTCTGACAGCTTGGAAAGAATGCGAGTAGTTTCATAATAGATTGCTTTAATCAGCACTGACTTTCCAACACCTCCTGGACCAGATATAAACACATGAAATGGATCTGAGTTTTCACCTTGTACTTTATCTAAACACCACTGTCGAACTTTGTAAAAGATTTGTGTCTGTTTTTCATTTAGAGAACGTAGCAAAGCCATTGCATCTTTCTTTGACATAGCAGATGGATTTCGTTCTAATGTGGAAACACCAGCATTTGGTAATAGATCAGGTATGACATCATCATATTCATCTGTTTCTATTTGTAGTTCTTTACTCTCCAGACATTCTAAACGTTCAAGTTCTGTTTCTGGACAGATTTGTGCCCACGCATCTTCCATTGGTCCATGTTGTTCTAAATCTTCTTGAGCTTTCTGTATTGTGTCTGCTTCTTTTTCAAATTTTGCCATATTTGTATCCACTATACTTTTTACTGATTGAAGCTGATCTTTATACATTTTAACATATCCAGTCTCATAGAAATTCTGATAGGAATTAAAATCAGCGGGTTTTAATTGGGTTTTCAAAAAATGAGGCAAAAATAACTCTAATATACTTTGATGATAGTTTTCAGGGTTTTTAGTCGGTGAAAAGCGAGCATATCGTATAATAGCACAATCTGTGCGAGTTCTTTTCCTCACAAAACCCATGTCATTTTCCAATTCTACTCTGTCGGAAGACCTTTCAGATTTTGACAAAACTCTGTATTGTGATGCAAAAGTTGCTAAACACATTTCAGTAAAATGTTCTGTTTTTGGACGAGCTCTGTATCTGTCTGTGATGCTTTTCATCCATATTTCTTCATTTTCATTTTCTGCACTTTCAACTTTTTTATTTATGATTTTTAAGGGTAAACTCATTTTCACTGTATTACTTCCAGTTGGAACAAAAACTACTTTTCTTGATCCCTCTTTTAGTTTCATGTTAGTTAATCGATAAACACTCTCTTGAGACGAAACATCTCGATTATGTAAAAACACACTTCCAAGTTTTCTTAAAGCCTGTTTTGCATCCATGTTGCCCTGATTGTATGCTTCTTTCTGAGCATTTGCCAGCAATAATCCCATTTCTCTTTCTTGTTTGGAAATATAGGAAATTATATAAACTATACAAGAGTAAGCATCAACAACAAACTGTATGTCCATGTTTGCATTCCAACATCGTAAAAGATCTCTGTTATACTGATTAACCCATATATCACATGGCTTTCTTTTTAAAAGAACACTTGTTTTCTTTGTCATTTTGTTATAAGCTGCTTCAAATAATTCTTGATTTATACCTACTGTTTCAAACAAAGAGTCTACTGAGTCAAACACAATATCAGTATTCAACAAACACTCTTTTACTTTCTTTACTATAACTTCAGCTATTTCTTTTGGTATTTGTTTACAATTATTCATCTTTTTGCTTTTTTTTACACGTTTTATATTATCAGGTTGATTCTCATCTTCATTTTCATCATTTTGGCAACTTCTTGTAATGAAAGTGTTTTTACTTGCTGGACGGGGAAAATTGAATCGACATGTAGTGCCCTTCTTTTTGCATGTCTTGGAATGTCTTTTACTGTGTTGTTGAACATTATTCACAATTTCATACATTTCGTCTTCTTCAGAAGGCATCTCACAAGTTACGTATTGATCTACAAATTTTACAACCTTATCATCATCATCTCTGTCCACCTGAGGAGCATTTTCCACCCAAAATAGACAATGTGTATGAGGTGATCCACGTTGTTGAAATTCTATTCGATAGAAATAATCAATTATTTTTCCTATTGGTTGAGCTGGTGACATAATAACATCTTTCAGGAAGCAATGAAATCGATGATCAAACATTCTGGCAGCTGTTACAGGATTACGTTTAAGCATTCCACATCTGTCAGACCAGTCCAGTTCATCAAGAGGTTTTTCACATCTTTCTTGTTTTGCTAAAGTTTTCATTAGTTCTGTCCATCTCAAATCGGCTGAAGAAAACGAACAAAACCAAGTTGGGATACCAAGTTGTCTTACCATTGCAAACAAATCTTTCTGAACACTTTGCCAAAAAACAGGAGTTCCTCTCACAGGCTTTAAGAATTTGTAACCCTCATCAAAATTAAAAATCTTTTGCAGTGATTCTTTGTTTCTCAGTGTCTCTGATGTAATTGTGTGTATGTTGTTTGTGTCATAACCTTTTCTTAAAGCAATAGATACATTTGAAATAACTTGATTGAGCTCAGATAAATATTGTCCATAGAAAATGTAATCCAGGTTTTGGGCAAAACGTCCATCAGCATTTAAAATTCTATTGTTTAAATATCTAGACAATGTTATTTTTTCAGATCTTGGAGCATGAAATGTCCCTGTTCCTTTGGGGAAAAGAGTTGGAAAGCATTTAGCTTCATTACTTTCATCCATTAACATTCTCACAGGATTATTGCCCTCTGCTGGTGCAACTGATGTAATACCATTAAAATGTTGATCTAAGATTTCCTGTCCCAAGTCTACTGGTTGTAAACATGAATCCATAAACAAGCCATGTTGTTGGCGATCATGAAGTGTTTCATCAGAGATGTCATCTTCATTGTCATTACTTTCCTTATTATCAACACACATATCTTGACACATGTCTAAATCAAGTTCATTGTTATTACTTTTATTATTGATCTCTTCTACTGTTTTACTGAGAGGATTAATCCAACTATCGTTAAACTCTACATCTGTATACCATTTGTTATTTTCTTTTAAATATGTTAGTGCTGTTTTTATCTTATCAGTATGTACAAATTGATATTCATAGTGCCCTTTGTAGGTTAATTTCCTCTTAAGCTTCACTCGTATCATCAAATCATCATTTTCTGATCTTGGTAAAACATTCACAACATCTGTAACATTAGATGGAACACAAGTAATCGGACCATGAACCGAATTTTGGCCCCCACGAGGTAAAGCCACAAGTTTCATAAATGGAATATTCTTTGATATTAGATGTTGTTCAAGAGAGTTTAAACAACTCAATTCATTAGGAATGGGATCCAGAGCAAGATTATTTACTACACTTTCTGCAGGCATTTTACCTTCACATATTTTTCGATGACACGTATAACAAATCCACAAAGATTCAGCTGGACTGTTTCTATATATGCATTGTTCATTACAGTTGCTATCACATTCATGAAGATAATTAAATGTTATACATTTTTCTGCAATATTTCCAACATTGACAGATTTTTGAAAGTATGTATGTATTTTGCAAGATTTCACCTGCATTTTAAAACAGCAGCGATGGCATACTGAACAAACATATTCAGGACCAATAGATATTTTTTCTTTAAATTGTTCAATCACACAGTCTATCTCCTTTCTTTTCATGTGTGCCACACATCGTGTTTCAACATTTCTCATTTTTATACTACTGGCAAAACTATTATCATTTTTATATTTCTGTATATTGTAATCTATGACCATGTTTCTGTGTGCTTCATCTTCCTCGTACTTTTTTACACTCAATGATTTGAGCCTCTCTTTGTGTGCTTCGTCTTCCTTATACTTTTTTACACTCAATGATTTGAGCCTCTCTCTGTGTGCTTCATCTTCCTCGTACTTTTTTACACTCAATGATTTGAGCCTCTCTTTGTGTGCTTCGTCTTCCTTATACTTTTTTACACTCAATGATTTGAGCCTCTCTCTGTGTGCTTCATCTTCCTTGTACTTTTTTACACTGAATGATTTGAGCCTCTCTCTGTGTGCTTCATCTTCCTCGTACTTTTTTACACTGAATGATTTGAGCCTCTCTCTGTGTGCTTCATCTTCCTCGTACTTTTTTACACTGAATGATTTGAGCATCTCTCTGTGTGCTTCATCATCCTTGTACTTTTTTACACTGAATGATTTGAGCATCTCTCTGTGTGCTTCATCTTCCCTGTACTTATTTACACTGAATGATTTGAGCCTCTCTCTGTGTGCTTCATCTTCCTTGTACTTTTTTACACTGAATGATTTGAGCCTCTCTCTGTGTGCTTCATCTTCCTTGTACTTTTTTACACTTAATGATTTGAGACTTTCTCTATGTGCTTCATCTTCACTGTATTTTTTTGCACTGTAAGCCTTCAGAGACTCTCTATATGCGTCATTGTTTATATATTTTCCAATGTTATACCCTTTTACTGACTCTCTGTGTTCTGCATCTGTATTGTACTTGTGGATGCTATATGCCTTTACACTATTACAATGCAAAACATTTGATTTGTACTTCACTATACTATAATTCTTGACTTTTTCTTTATATTGTTCATTTTGTTTGTACTTATCAGTACCGAGTTTTATTTTTGACATTCTATATATTTCATTATCATTGTATCTTTTGTTCTCTTTCTTTTTTTTCTCATCTTTTAAGTCATCACTATTGTTGTACTTACGTTTCTGTCTATTAAGCTTACATGGATCTGAGAGTGTATTTAAAGATACATTAGGAAGTGAACCTCCATTTGATTCTTTACAGCACAAAGAACAAGAACCATCTTTACTTTTTACACACTGAACCACTTCATAATGACAGCTATTTACATGTATCAGGTAAATTCCTCTGTTTTCACAGCTTTGCCTATTACTTACTACAGATGAACATGAATATTTAAGCCATTTACTTTCACTGTATGTAAAAATGTCTACACCAATTAAATCTGAAGTGGCTTGAATCTCAAGTTCTGTAGCCCAAACGCCAAGGTATTTCATTCTTGATGTGGCAATATACTCCGATACAGAACTGTAACCTTGTCTGAGATACTGTGTGTATTTTTCCTCATTGTGCAGTATGTGTGTAACAACAGCTCGTCTCAGTTTTCTGTGTTCTTGTTCACTTCCACTAACAGCATAAGTTACAGCTCTAAAGAGACAATTACCGTCAGCAAGAATACTTTTGATTTCACAAGGCTCAGACATTTTCACAATGTTAATTACACTATTCTGTTCTCTTACAATGTTAACAATATTTAGCTTTAACACATCCTTTTTTGTTGCTGCACTGTTAAAGGGTTAAACTGGAAAGAAACACTCTCAGTTTCTGATATCAATTCAACATCACTTTCATTTGCTGAGCATATAGAAGTTATTCCAGGTCTCTTTTGAGCATGTGTTTCATTTACAGATATATTATTTGTGCATATGTCATTAGTGCAAGGCAGACTGCAGCTAAGATCAATTTCCATTTGTAATTTCATACCTTTACTCACTTTCTCTGCTGCAACAGATTTCTCAATTTTAGAACATGACACCAGCTGATTATGTAGCTTGTTCCCATCAACAATAATTGCTTTTACACCCGTTACCTCAAAATCATGAAAATTTGCATTTAATGACAAACCAAGTTTTCTGAAATGAATGAGCAAGGACTCCATATTGGGATGCAACATCATTATACTCTTACCCCCTTCTGCACATGTTCCATAATTTGATCGTGAATGAGGATCAATTAGAGCATACCAAGAGCCTTCTCTGACAGCTGCACATGTGTTAATACCAATGGTTACAAAACATGCATCAAAACTCTGGAATGCTTTATTTACTGCTTCATCAAAAGACATAGCAAAACCTTTCAGCTCTTCATCATATTCATTAACACCAAATAAACCAGTAAATGATTCACCATAGTTTATTGAGAAAGTACAATTATTCAGTTTGTGTGTGTCAGGCAGTTCATGAACACGTATGTACCCTCGGTCTGGATCATTGATTTTCCCTGCATCTCTCATGGCACTGTACAACTCATCTCCTTTCAGCAAAACAGCATCCAAGTCACTTGTCCCCCACTGCATCACATTTTTCAATTTACACATCAAAATTGCAATTAAACTGTTTGCACCACATTGCTTATTATTATTTTGGCCAAAACGGGAATGACCTTGATGGAAAGAACCTTTGATGTAGGATGTCTTTGGAAACAAAGCATTTATGTTCGAGACATTATTTAAACACATAGAGGAGTCAGTTTTTTTAGTGTGGGTTGTGAAAGTTTTTTCAGAAACATTTTGATACACGTTGTCTTTATCAAGTTTTTTCAAGAAATTGCCATCAGTTTTTTTCTCAAAATTTGAATCAGCAGTTTTTTTCAGACAATGGTCATCAGCAGTTTTTCTCAGACAATGGTCATCAACAGTTTTCCTCAGACAATGGTCATCAGCAGTTTTTCTTAAAACCTGTTTAGTCTCGTTCACAAAATGTTCTGTTAATTCTGCAATTTTTTTAACAGGTGGCAGAACCTCTGCACAATCAGCAGCCATCCGGTCTGCCATCCTCTTTTTGGCTACCTGCGAACGCAGGCTCTTCTTCGTACGAGGCATTCTGTTCACACACAAAAAAAACTACACATTACTGCATATTCATTAATTAGTACAGTACAACCTTCAAAACAGGCATTTGTGATATTTCACATTACAAGGTATTACCTTATTTATGATATAATTATATTTGACTCAACTTTGTGAAATGTTTTGATAACAAGAATAGTATGTAGTACATGTACATTTAAATAAAATTAAAGTAACTGTATTAAAATCTACAGATATGTAGCAAAATATAGTGAAATGATGGTATTACAATTAAGGAACTATACCATGAACATATCAATTTAAGAGAATGTATACCGAATATTTATAAAATATTTTAAATACTTATAAGAATATGTTTTCAAAGTAAAAGTATTCAAAGAAGTTCAGAAAAGCATTTCTTAAAGTGTGTCAGAGAATATTATCTGCATTTTGTATTTTAACCATAAGGTGTCACTATTATTCAAATTCAATTTTGAAATTTTACAAATTATTAATGATTTCAGTGTTGTATAGTCACAAATCACAATAGAAAAAAGTATTAATTCAATTTTGTGGAAATTTAAATACATAACTTTTGAGATCTAATGTTTATGTATATTTCAACAGTTACTCAAAAACATTTAATATAATTTTAAATTGACATGTAAATCCAAAAAATGCTGATTCAAAGTGTCATGTTACTATCCAAGCTGACCACAAAAACAGATTTAAATTTTACACCAATTATAACAGGTCTTGGCTAACCAATTTAAAGGACATAAACTTTGTAGTTTAAGAATTTTAAAGTGAGGAGATAGTTCAACCAAAAAAAAATAGATAGTTCAACCATTTTCTTATGCTCATATTGTTCCAAATGTGTACGAATTTATTTTTTCTAATAAATACAAAAAAATATATATTTTAATAAATTATGGTAAACACCCATTTGATTGTAACATGATTGACTTTAATATTAAGAAAAACAAATAATGGCAGTATTGTGATAAAATTTATTTTGTAAAATTATGGTAAGTACACCGCATCCCATATTGAATCCCATCACATTTGTTTTTCCTAGTATGAAAGCCAATGGTTACAATCAGCTGTGTGCTCACCATCATTTATGAAAATATGTATTTTTGTGTTCATCAGAATTTTTTTTATAAAGGTTATGATGATAAAAGAATTTACATAATTTTCTTTTTTGTGTGAACTTTAAACAGTTTAACCTATTTAAAACATGTTTCTTTACTGAATTTATTTAAGGCACATACATTCACCTTTCACCTGTCTTCTGAAACATAAGAATATAAAGATTTATTAACCAACACACAAAATTACACCTAAAAGCACATTATAAACTTCTTGCTAACCCCGGATTAACTTATTGTAACATTAAACTAGGGCTGTTTTCGACTAAGGATTTTCATAGTTGAATCTGATTCGTTAGATTTTGCCGTAGTTGACTGATAGTCGAACCTTTTTTTTAGATAGCAGCTAAGGAATTGGCTACATGTCTTTCCCATTATGAGAAAAAGCTCAACAAGCTATACTACAGCTATATTTATCTTTTTTAAACAAAAAGAAATTAAAGAACAATTTCTTAATAAGGCGGCTTTTAAGTGTAAATTTACAGAGCATGGGTAAATACAGAACACAGCAGTGTCTTAAATAAATTAAAATCATAAGTATTTATCATAAGTATTTATGCACCTGTACAGAAGGCAATGAATATTTATTTATGGCATTTTCAATAGTATATTAATAGATAAATTAATGTGCATCTATAAAGTATGAAAACAAATAAATAATTATTTTGGCTAAATTAAGCTGGATAGATAATTTTTAGTCAGAAAGATTTGTCATCATTTCAGAACAATTAAAAATGAACTTATATTACAAAACAACTTACATTATATCCTGGTGTTACTTGGTCAAAAATATGTAGAAATATACCCTATGCTAGTAAAAAATTACAGAACAAAAATGTTTAGCTCACGCAGACTGAACGAGAAGCCGTTAATTAAGCGGACTCTCTGCAACATATTGGACGTGCTTAAACAGTGGAGTCGCAGGTGATTTTCAATGTTTATAATGTTTCACGCAGATACTGTTGATGGAAAACTTTCATATCTAAGTGTCCAGGTAAGAGTCAAGTGTTCAATCAGTTAATAATAAACCCACCGGCATTTTTGGCTGCATCTCCCTTATTCACGGAGCGGACGCTGTATACAAAGAAAAAACCTATAAAGGTTTTTATTTTAAGTGGTTTTAATGCTGGTAAGCAGTCAGTTATATTATGGTGCTTTGTATTTGTGTTGATAAGTTAAATTAAAGTAATCTTAATCTTTAAAACTTTAAAAACGATACTCTAGATGCAGACAACGTTACAGTCTGTCATCTTAGTTTCACTTTTTAACTTTCACAAGTTACTCTCTTAACAGTCTATTTTGCCTTTATTATAAATATGATATGAAAAACAAGAAGGTATTTTAGGCATATAGGCATAGCTATATATGAATTTAACGTGAAAAGCGTGCACTATAAAAAATTAATGAAATGTTGGAAGGGCAAAAATATATAAGTTAAACCAATTTTCTTGTTTGGGCTTAGTTGAGTAGACATATTATTTTAAAGGCGGAGTCCATGATGTTTGAAAGCCAATGTTGATATTTGAAATCACCTAAACAAACAGAGATACCCCAATAGAATCTGGACCTTCTGTTGATAGACCCGCCCCACACAAATGCAACCCGGCATTTGATTTGATTTGATTGGCTATAAGTGTGTTTTGGTAGTCTGCCCGTCTCCTTTTCCAACGCGTTTTTCAAACATCGTGGACTCCGCCTTTAAGTCTAGATAAATCTGTGTTTAAAACATTAAATGAATGGTTATTTTTAAATTCAGTCAACATTCAGAATGGCTATGGTGACTGAACTAATTAAGACATATCTGGTCAATATGTGGACTTTTGACAGCTATGTTTCCTGACAACAAAATGCTCATAATATTACTGTTATTTGGTAACAAAATGTAATAAAAGTTGTTCAGGCGTGAATGTATGTGCTTTAAGTTTAAATATGCGGTTGTTTAATAAAGATAGCGTCTATTTAAAAATGTGCTCGGACACGTTCGGACGGAGAAGAGCTCCAGAAAATCACAGGCGCTTAAGCGCTCACATCCCACCCAGTGCAGCCTCGGCAAGCCCATCAGACTGCTGGCTCTGATATCTCTGTGGCGTTTAAACATGCAATTTAATTCATTTTAATTTCTTATACTCAATAATAAAAGGTTTACCTGTATGTTTTAAATCATATTTTAGGTCATTTTAATCTGAGATCAATCCGCACATATAACAGCCGGAATCACTTGTTTCACACAAGGACACAAGTCATCAGCCGTTTCCTCAAGTTTATGTCAGGTAAGTGTTTGTAATTAAATGTTAATTTTTTAAAGGTGCCCTTCCTCTGGCGTTTTTATTGTTTTAGACTGTTGTCTGAGGTCTACTCATGACGTTTGCATGGTTTTTACATCCAAAAACATCAAAAGCAATAAGTAATAGGCTATTTTGTACCCTGATTTTGAGGCTGGTTAGAGAAGTGATCCGTTTTAATGGGCGGGCTGCATTGACGACTTGGAAGTAAACGCCCACTGCTATGATTGGATAACAGTTTTTCGTTCAAACTAACTTTCAATTTAATCTCATGTGTAATCAGTTTAATGTTAAGTGAGTGTCTTAAGACATAGTGTCTTTCTTACACACGCATATTTTATCATAAACCCTTTTGACACACACACGCCTGTCTTTTATCGTAAACCCACGCACAAAAACACACACACAAACACAAACGTACACGTGTCTTTTATCGTAAACCCTTTCGTTGTGCATGTAGCAGCACACACGCACACGCGCACACACAAACCCTTTTACATAAACCCTTCGACGCGTGTGTAACGAATGCACAAACACACACATGTGTTTTTTTTATCACATTTAATAACTCACACAAACACGAGTGTC
Source organism: Paramisgurnus dabryanus (assembly GCF_030506205.2). NCBI lineage: Eukaryota > Metazoa > Chordata > Actinopteri > Cypriniformes > Cobitidae > Paramisgurnus > Paramisgurnus dabryanus. The sequence continues at coordinate 24,155,483 of NC_133337.1, forward strand.
TTTTATCATAAACCCTTTCAAAGAGTGTGCAGCATGAATTCGCGTCCCTCGGAAGAGAAAACACCGGCCGCCACAGTGACACATAGTACTAAAGTGTTTTACTCCCACAAACACGCGTGTCTTTTATCATAAACCCTTTCAAAGAGTGTGCAGCACACACGCGCACACACAAACCCTTTTACATAAACCCTTCGACGCGTGTGTAACGAATGCACAAACACACACATGTGTTTTTTTTATCACATTTAATAACTCACACAAACACGAGTGTCTTTTATCATAAACCCTTTCAAAGAGTGTGCAGCATGAATTCGCGTCCCTCGGAAGAGAAAACACCGGCCGCCACAGTGACACATAGTACTAAAGTGTTTTACTCACACAAACACGCGTGTCTTTTATCATAAACCCTTTCAAAGCGTGTGCAGCATAAATTCGCGTCCCTCGGAAGAGAAAACACCGGCCGCCACAGTGACACATAGTACTAAAGTGTTTTACTCTCACACACTCGCGTGTCTTTTATCATAAACCCTTTCAAAGAGTGTGCAGCATGAATTCGCGTCCCTCGGAAGAGAAAACACCGGCCACCACAGTGACACATAGTACTAAAGAATAGTACTTTACTCACATAAGCTGCGCCACCATTACGTCCGGATCCAATATTGATAGAGGAGCATTGCTTTTTAATCGCAGTCTCTCTTCAAATCCAGCGTTCTTCTGAACATCCAAACATGTAGCAACTGGTATGATTACCTCGTTTAATAGGAATGATGTCTCTTGACGAAAAACAATGGCCCGAATATGGTACGGTTAACGTTTAGCCATCCTTGCAGTTACTTGTTATGAAAACTAACTCAACTACACGTAATATGTGGGCGCGGTCTCAAGTTGAAGAGCTCATGAATATTAATGACCTCGATCAGTTCCACGTCACACTGATAAGCTTTTTAAACTGACCTGATTTCTCCGCTTATTTCTTTTCAGTGGCTAGAGTTGACAGAGGAGGTGGAAGTTAATTTTCACATTCACGACACAACACAAACACATATGAACCTAACACATATCAAAAAATACAAGTAAAAACGGTTTTATGTGGAAGGGCCTCTTTAATATATTAATCTGCAAAGATGCAAATACTCGACGTTTTTGTAATGATATTTTTGTAAAGATATATTTAGAAGTGTGTTATGTTATGTGTCCGAAGTAAAGTGGAGCTATTTTAGTTAAGATAGCCTGGATATAGGGTTGGTTTACCAGACAGGGTTTAGAACTCTGTCTTTATTATAATTGGGACATTTTTACAAACAAACCTTATAAAATACAATACTGGCGTGCATTTTGAGACAAAACAATAGCACTCATATGTTAAGAGATGTCAGTAAGTTATTTTAGTCAGTGAAAAGCCCTGTCCGAGAAAACCGCCCAATATTGTTTAATTATGTGTGATGTCTGAAGGAAATTTGGCCTAACGTTAACGTTATTTAGGGAATAAAGTCTTTCACTGTCAAGCTTTATTATATTAAACATGTTATTAATGTATGTGTGTGTGTTTATATTTCTCTGTTTATTAAACCAAAGCGGAGATGATGTGAGAGGCAGACCAGAGGGCTGAAGAAAGTCTCCTAAATGGCCCTGGAGATGTTCTGACTGGCTTTGGAGTGCTTTTTGGACTGTTTTATGCCCTCTATTTAAAGAAGACTTAATTCTGTATGTTCAGTCTGTATGATAAGTGAATAAGTGAATAAAAAGCTTTTGTTTTTATGTGACTGAAGTTAATTATTTTGTAAACAACATCAGCATAAATTATTTGATAAATAATTTAAAAATGTTATTTAAAAAATCCCAAATAATAAATATTAATTGAAGTAACACATAAAACATTGAGTAAATACTTACATTTTAATTGACAGAGTCTTTGCTGTAAGTTTTTAAAGATTCAACTGATTAAAATATTTTAGTTGAATGAACTATAAAGCTAATTGAGCAAACATACTTTTTTATATTTGAGTCAAGTTTGGGCCAACTAAAAAACATCAATCCAGGAAACACTTTGGAGACAGAAATTGAGTGAACGTAAAATTTCTGTGGAACTAGTTACTAAAAAATAATTAATTGAGCCAACAATTTATTTTTTACAGTGTGGTTGTTGCGGTTACTTGTCATCCATGCAGTTAAGCTTCTCAATGCTGCTGCTCATTGGTTACATAACACTTCCTCACTATTCGACTATGAGGTTCATAATCGAATCACACCTCTCCGAATCGAATCATCGAATCCTCGACTATAAGAAGTCAGCCCTATATTAAACATATGCATGCATGTATATTTATTCAGAGTTTATACAGGTTTTTTCCCATGAGTTTGTTGTGACTTTTGTATTACAAGAGAAGATTCCATATACACTGTCAAAAAAACAGTGTCAGTTTTACCCTTTTCTGTCGCTGGAGTGGTACTCTCAAAAGTATACAACATATTGAAATGTTACACCTTATGAAATAGAATATTATACCCTAAGGACAAATTGTGTATCTTAAGGAACAATTTTGTACCAGTTAAATTTAAGGGGTACAAAACAGTTAACTGTACCTTTAAAGGTACACGATAGATCCTTAAGGAACAGATATGTACCCTAAAAAGGTACAACATTGTTTTATGTTTATATACCTGTAAAGGTACAAAACGGTGCCTTGGGGTACCACCCCAGCGAACAGGAAAGGTACAGTTTTGTACCTTTTTTCTGACAGTGTATACATAAATAAATAATAATACGAAGAATAATTATCTTACCACACTGAGGTAGTTTCCCAGACAGGGATTAGATGAGTCCTAGACTAAACAAAAATTAAGAGTTGTCCAAAGTAAAAACAACTTGTGTGCATTTTGGGGCAAAAACAAGGGAGCACTGATGTATTTTAAGATACGCCACTACAAGGAATGTTTTAGTAATGCATGTTTGTTCAAACTAGTTAAATTTCCTAATTACACTGAGGCCTAGTCCTTGCTTAAGCTAATCTCTGTCTGGGAAACCACCCCTAAAACTTCATATATGTAATAAAAATATAAGTAAGTTTAAGTTTCCATGTTCTGGCAGTTTCACAGTTTTCTTTTACCCTATAGGTGAACATGCATTTCACAATAAATCGTTAAATAAGACTCATCAGTCATTGTCAGTTTCACCTTTGCAGAATTTAACAGAATCTGAAAATAGCAATGGAAATCATGGAGTTTAACAGACACCATAACATCTGCTGTAGTGTTTACCTGTTTAAAACATTTTTGAGACAGTGACTTTTACATGACTCGTGCAAATGTTGGATTACAGTACTGAGGACTTAAGGCTGGACAATAATACAATATTGATATATGTCGCAGTATATCATTTTTCAATAATGGTGATATAGCTTCTAAACACATTTCCGGTATATCGATATACATAACAGCGTTGTGGCCGTTTGCATGTCATATCTAAAAACACGTGTTAAATGCCGGTCAATGCGCTTCTTACTTCAGAGCTCATGGCATCTTTCGGAGCCAAGCAAACATGAGCCGTGGATTCCGGAAAACTTAATGCCTGATCGGATTTAAATCGCTTATCTGTGCCTTAAGTCAAAATATATCATTGTTATTATGCTATCAATGAATCTGGTGTTCACCCAGAGAAGAGCTGTCACTCAGAATACGAGAAGGAGATGCGGGGTTAGTTTGCGTCAAATCACAGCTTCCAGTGGTGACACCATATGGGGATAGAGAGAACAGGAGATGTAATGCAACACAAACTGAACTACGGATAAGAAAAATTTGTTAAAAAAGGGGGAAATAAATTTGCAATAGATAAAAGTATGTAGGCAGCTATTGGTCTTGTTATAAATATGTATGATGTAGTATTCTAGTATCTAATATACAGTATGATTATGTAGCTTGCTATGCAATTACAAATAGAGCTTTGATATAAATGTTTCTGTCCAACATCTTATGTATCATTAAATAGCCTACTACCATTCAAAAGTTTTAGGGTCCCTTTCACTTAGGCTATTTAATTATATTTTTCCACAAATTACTTCAATAGTAAATTGACCAAGATTATGTAATTATGAAAGTTAATATTGTTACTGAAGAATTTGTTATTAAAATGATCCATTAGTTTGAGACCCCTGCATTACAGCATTTATCACTGACTGACATTCAGATGAACCTTATTAATATTAAAGATGAGCCCTAAAGTCTGATTATTTATCAGCGAGTTTACATTTAATTTTGTATGACGGCTAAATACAAATAAATGAAAATAAATTTAGTTATAAAATTTTTATTTTTGTAAATATTATATAGCTTTATAGGAGGAGCCTTCTAAGACTTGGTAAATTAATTTGTTTAGAAGTTTGTGTGTATAGACATTCGTTTTAAGTATTCTTTGCAGTTTATCCCAAGTTTTTTTTTACATTCATACCGTTATCAAATTTATACCGTATCGACCTAAAATTAGAAGTATACTGTCGATAGAAATGTTGGCCATATCGTCCAGCCCTATAAGGACATATATTCAAACACCAAAAAAATAAAACAAGCACTTATTGCTTTGATAATGACTTCATGCTGTGTTGATCTAATTCTGTGTAGAACATATCAGATAAAACATATATGCTCCTCAATGATAAATGCTTGTCTTTGTTTATTCTTTGTTTTTTGCAAAGTAACAATTCAAGATATTGGACTTTGTTATTATGAGACTTAGGGCTGCACAATAAATTGCATTTGATTGTCATGCGCATCTCGTCAGTAAAACCAGTTTCTTGATTAATAGTAAATCGCAAACACCTGCTTTAAGATGGAATGGCATTTACTACCACGAGCCATAGTTCATTGACAATTGGGGCAATTTCGCATTTATTATCATGGTTGTATCACCTGCAATATGCATGTGATATGACCCAGCTGGTCAGGGAACTACAGCTCTGTGTAGTAAATGTCAGTCTATCTGAAAGCAGGTGATTGCAATGTTATTACCATTAATCAAGAAATCGGATTTACTGACAAGCTGCACATGACTATTGCATGTGATTTACCGTGCAGCCCTATTGAGACTTGGACTTGTATATATCTCCATGGTTAACCAGAATCCCCTCAGACTAATACAGTAGTACGTGTAAAGCCTAGTTCAAAAATTTTATAATTGTATTAGTATCATTTATGGTTTATAGTCATTAATATTTCAAATCAACTCTAAATTTAGTGGGACAGATTCTGTGTTGTCCCATATGCTGTACAACCCATTTACTACTGTTAACGTAAAATGTACATTTAATTTACACATGCATAACATGAATTATATAATATTGTTTGGAACCATGGTAACGTAACAACTTATAATTCACTTTATATTTAGTTCTATGTTTTAAGTAGATTAATATATTTGTGGGGCATTACCCAAACGCACAGCCACCTGCCCATATACTGTAGACAAACCCCTCCTGGGTAATTGTAAGTTGTTTTATCATTTTCCATTTTTAAACATTGTTCTACATGGCATCAAGATAACTTAGCTTACAGTTTATTTACATTATGCTTTGCCCACCCTGTTTAATAACAGCCCAACCATTTGGACATTTTTGGCCTTGCCACAGACAATAGGTGTTTAAACATTAAACGTTTGTAACCAAACTGTTCATGGACCCCATGATGGATGGATTTGGCTTGATAATCACAAAGACTGGCATATTGTAAACATGTGCTCATGCTTGTGAATTTTTACTGTACTGTAATCATAATAATGTTCCTGTCAATGTTCCTTTATAACAATAAAAGTAGTTGTTAAGACTATAAAATTGATTAGTTTCTATTTAAGATTCTTTCTAAGCTTCAATCGTTTGTTAAACAAACACATGTGTGATCATACGGCAACATAGACGAGCAGCTTGTAAACATGTGATTGCGAGTTACTGTTCTTTAATTGCATACATGTTCCTTGTATGATAATTTGACATATTTATAAGCACAAAAGTAGTTTTTAAGCCCATGAAATTGTTTAAATTCGAATTAAGATTCTTTCTCAGCATCAACCGCTTGTGACACAAACACGTGAACATACGGCAATGTAGACTATATACGAACATATTATCTATCGATAGTAAACGCATCATAAATCATGTAAAAAAAAAAAAACATGAACAACACCAAACATATCGTTAGTGAACAGCATATTTTTACAAACGCATATATCACAGAGCATCACCACAACAAGACTCACCTCTTAAAGACACAATAGAAAATGGATTCCTTCTCTTCCGGTCAAAACGGAAATGTTGTCTATAACGCCAAATGCGCAACGTAGAGGAAAAAATTTAAATGTGAAGCGCAGATGTGAAACAATCGAGTAGTTATTATATATTAAAAGTTAATTTATTTATTTGATGCATACTTAATATATATATTTAAAAAAAATAATGCATGTACAACAACAGTTATTGAATGCAATCCTTACGAAAATTAACCATGGTTTTATTGTGGTAAAAGTGTAGTCAGGTGGTCCGTGTTCTTTTTCGTTCATTGATTATTCTATTTCGGAATGAAACATGAAATTTAAAAAAGGGTGCAGTGCAGCTTGTTTTTTTTTTATGAAAAGAGCAGAAATGGCTGTTTTTTGTTTTTCAAAGGTATTGTTATCATTAAATAATAGTATTAGAAAAATGGACGACATTTCGGTAAGAATCAGGGTCAGGGGATGTTTTACTAATTTGATATCCTATGTGAAATCAAGTAAAGAGAAATTGGAAATCGGCTCGTTTTTTTTCATTTAGTGTAACAAATGGAAAATGAGATTACAAATCGATTTTTCATTTGTGGTTTACAAATCAGTTATTTCATTTAAGCCTCTGGTCGTCGCTAAAACGCCCCCTCCATCTGATTGGCCAAACCGCGCCCTGGCTTTGTGTCAGGCAGAATAAGAGTCCTCAAGTACCATGATATTTGATGCAGAAATATGAACATAATTAATGCTGCTGCGAAGCTTTGCCTCTAAACAACATTTGAGAGATCATTATACTGACACAGAGTTTGAGATTGTATGATTTTTTATTTTTGTGAGGATCATTTTTGTAGTAGCTCTTTACGTATCCCAGTGATAAATGCAAAAGTAAAACGTACTGTAGCTTATTACCCACTGGATGGAAAATTATTTGACGTAAAAAAATCATTGTAATATATGTTAAAATGTTGATTTTTACGTCAAGTACAAGTGTAAAATATTACAATATATCACACTTGTACCTAATAGCCCTACACAACCTCGGTGGGCATGTGTCACAACTGAATTAATAATAATATTAAAGTTAAAAAGTCCGACTCTAAGCGTATGTATCCCGTTTACACAAACAAAATAGCTTTGTATGTTTGTAATATTTCTGCAGTAATTTTGGTCGCTATATAAGCAGTGTGCCCAATCTAGAAATCACAAAGTGGGTTGACATAATGACGCGTAGAACATTTTTGTCTAATTCCTGCAGTATGTTGTTCAGTAAGTAAAGTTCAAACAGGGTATGAGCATTCATAAACACTTTTGTGAGGATATCTTAATTCTCAAAACAAGCTTATTTGCATCTTTGTAAAATTTAAATCAAATGTTTGCACATCATTTTCTATCGCATGACATGCCAACACACACCTATGCATCTTAGTTATTTAATTGTTCCGCACTTGTTAAAGGAATAAAATTATCATGAAAATGGCCTAGATAAAAAAAACAACTGAACATTCTAATAAAAACACAATTTATTTAATATTTTATTTATTTATTTAATATTTTCAATGTGTTTATACGGGTTTTAAAGACACTCTCCCTTTGAAATATTGCACTGTAAAAAGTATCTTAATAAAATGTATTAATAGTTTTTTTTAGTTGAACAAACCAAAATAAATGATATGTTTGTGTAAAATGTATATTATTGTGATGTATTCATCAAATAAAATAAGTATTAAACTAAAAGATTATTTCTGATGGATATCCTTAATATTTCATGTACATTTTAATCAATAGATTTGAGAATATCACACTTATATATTTAAGTTTTTAAAACTTTATTTGCTTATTTCAAATTAATATTATTTGTATTTAACATCAACTACGTTTCACTCCTAACTTTAACTATGATTTACTTAATATTTTTGGTGAAACATTTTTACATTGTATTATTTGAGTGAATGTAGGCAATTTTTTTTTAAATAGATCACATTAATTTAAAAATCACAGAGCCAGCGGTTTTTAATCAGCAGCAGTAGAAACTGCGCATTTTTGCGGAAGAGAAACACTTTAGAAACTCTCAAAAATCCTGGTAAGTGTTGGGTTTATGAATATTTACATTTACATTTACTTTGTTAAGGAAATATTGTCTGTGTTCTTGTGTAAACATCTTTAATTTAATTTATCTGAATACTGTCGGAGTCTGTCATGTTAACTGGGTACAGTAACAGCTTTTGTGCACATAGGCTGCTAGAATAATCGTGACTATTTTTATTTTACGTATTTATTCAAGTCACAAAAATGTTAATAAGTCTTTGACACTAGAAATGTGTGTAAAATAATCCATTTCTGATCGTTTTATTACTGCACAATGTGGCTGTATACGTAGACAAACACGCCGCGTCCCGTGGCGTGTATAGGACCACTACCATGCAGGTATCTCAGTTGAGTTTCGCATTCAATAGCGTGAGCAGTCAGACAGACTTCTTACCCGGAATTTGAGAGACCTCTCCGAGTTTATTCAGCTCATTGTATTTGAAACTTACAATGTTTGTCATTTTGAATGTACATTAATGTCATGTTTTTTACTTGTCATATTTGACAAACAAATGTTAAATAAAATAACAATTACTTTGTTTATCATTGATCCAGATGGTTCAGTGTGAAATAAATTCACTTTACATTAATGCGTTTCCATTCATTATAGGGCATACTCACCAACACAAGTTTAACGATTTGCGCGAACAGATTACATACAAAGTCAATGCAAAGACGCAACCAGGTGCGTTCTCACAGGGCGATGCAAATGACGCGAATTGGGCGGCGCAATTGCCGCGAAAACACGCGCTTTCCCCTTTAAACGCGTCTTCGCGCAAATTATGCAACTCAAGCGAAAAAACTCAACTGCAAGAACGCGCTCTCACACAGGATCATTTGACATTGTAGAGGAGAGAGAGAGCGAGCGAGCGAGAGAGAGGTAAGAATGGTGCCCACGTCGAGAAAACTTAATAGAAGACTAAACGTGAAAAGAATTAAAGTATTTGTCACTCATTTAATTGCAGTATGTTAACTGGATAACACTGGATATAACTCATGGTATAGGCATAGTTTAATAAAATAATGTATTTTGATTACACAAATCAAACCTAACTATATGATTGTTTTAGCTGCTGACCAGCATAGGGGATCTCTATGGCTAATTTATTAGACATGTAAGAGTCTTTTTGGGTATCTTATGCCTAGAATTATTCAAGGAGGTTAATTCTTTTAACTTCCTTTAAAATGTGATCAATTCTGCATAATGGCATGTGGAACAAATGGATATAGGGTGTCAAACTCATAGATTTGCATCATTTAAAATTCAGATGCTCTTTTTAAAATATTTGGGGTCAACCTCTGGCACAGCTTTAAAGCTGAAACTTATCAAATCCTATCAGAGGTCCAGAATGAAACACACCAGTGGCTTTGCTGTCATCAGTATTAAACATGTTACCCATCGAAGTACCCCTCCCCGCAGAGCCCCCCCACATAACAAATCCCAATTTAACCCCTGAATGTAAGTGAGCATCTTTTTTTATGTATTTAGACCTAAGTGTATGTGTGTGTGTAGTCATAGCAGTGAGTAACAAAATGTTATAGTGTGCTGTCACCAGCAGTGTTGTTTCATATCTTATGGTGCGCTGAAACCGATGTTATGTTTTTGTTGTGGTGCGCGTAGGCTATTTCTGATTTTGTCAGTCATCTCATGTCTCTATGATCTTTTCCTGTCCCATTCATTGTAGCCTGCTTGTGGACATTGCGTCATCATGTGGTGTCGTAAAGGGCCCGCTTGACAATCCTGCTTAGGGGCCCGGGGTTGGCTCGTTACGTTGCCTGCAGGGAACGTTCTGGGAATGTTCTCATTAGGTTATTAAAATATAACCTAGAGGGAACGTTCCTAGAACGTTTTTTTTAGTGCCGAAAAAAATCAAAAAGGAACCATATGGGAACGTTAGCGGAACGTTCTGTGTTTGCTGGATAGATGCGTATCAGGTATCCAAAAATGAGACTTATAAATCTGGTTTACATAAATTCTGAATCAAAAACTTCTTGCAGATGTCTTCAATATGTTTTTATGACATCTTTTATGAAACGTCTCAGAGACGTATTGTAGATGAGCAAACAATATAAATAATAGCCTATGTCTTGCAGATGTACACAAAAATCAATAGACGTCTCCTAGATCTGTGCTATCATGGGGATGATGCAGATAAACAATGGTAAAGTTAATAGACCAAAATTATTCATTCTTTATTAACAATCCTGTAGTTTGCCTTTGAATGGTGTTTAAATTTGACACTAGTAAGAGTGTGTGAGCGGAGCGGAAACTAACCGTTGAGCGGTGCGATAACATTACCATCGGAGGGCAGGGCTTTTTTCGAAAATTCCGCTCGGCTCCCTCAACCCAGAACGCACTTTGGTAATTTGGCAGTTCGAGAATCTGTGAAAACGTCTACCAATAAATTATGGAATTCAAAATATTGTTTCAATGAAGCCGCAAGCCTTATACATAAATGTAAGGTTAAAATCAAAGTTAAAATTGAGCATGGAGAAGAAATTGAAAGCAAATTTGCAGAGTTAGCAAAACTATTAATACTGTCATCAATCGGCACATTGCCAGAAAGCATGAGGATGTGCTACGAAAACATGGTAATGCATCAAAAGGTGAGCTAGTTACCTACAATTCCATAATAAATAAATACACGAATAGGTAAGGTAAAATTCTCGTGTTGAATGGAGCCATGAATCCGATCATGATGACATGTAGACAAAATCATGGTCACAAATTATCGTTTATGCTACGTTATGGAAACATATTAACAATTATTTTTCTTACTTAGTCTACATTAAATAAAAATTTGTTTCCAATATTCAACAGTTCGTTCCTGACAAATTATTACAATATTTCGTTACTTATTACAATTAAAATTACTTTAAATTATGAATTAGCCTAGTAAACCATGTAGATGTCGTGGAAACAAATTGTTAATTTGAATTATATCCGGAGCACTGTATCAGTTAAACTGGATCTAACATATAACTTATAAACAACTGTACGTAAATACAGAACACACTACATAAGTTATTACACCATTTTAAAATATTATTTTAAAAAACTTATCCGAACCATTAAACCGACATAGAATTTAGATGTAGGCAACAGTAAATAATAACAATACAATGTTATTTGTTCTTTACAGAAATGACACCAACAAGGGGGATAAAGATGCATTTAAATTAATACATTTAATTTAATCACAATAATGTAATACATCTTAATGGATAAAAACGAATGACAAATTCTTTTTTAATTAAATAATGAAATAATATAAAATTAAGATTTACTATTTACTTTATGTCTGAAGTAAGTTTAAAAAATAGGCTACGCTGGATAAATATAGTGCTTCATTTTTACATCCACCCTTTTAAGTAAAAATAATTGAAAGCTATTCAAGCGATTTATATTTTTTAAGTAAGTTTTACATGGAATTTTCAGCAATTTAAGCTTAAACATTTTGAGCAATTGCTTAAAATTCCCATGTAAAACTTACTTTAAAAATTTCAATCGCTTGAATAGCTTAAAATTATTTTTTACTAAATACTTATTTTTAATTAATTGCATATTTATGCAAAAATTATACACTATATTTTTAAGTAGTCTAAATCCAGCTTAGTGCACTGACTAGTTAGTTATATTTACTAAAATATAGTTTCAACATAAAATTATTAAGTACATTTTCTTATTACAAATTTTACATGATAAAACTTATTCGAATTTGCTAAATCATTTGTTCATTTGGAATTACCTTTTTTTGTTATTGTTATTCAAATTTAATTAAACATAATATAAATTATATTAAAAAAGAATTCTTGTTACAGTAATGCATGCAGTTCTGACCTTGCGACCCTCCCAGTGGCTAAAAGGATTTTTATAAAATCAGTTTTATAAAATCAGTTTTATAATTCTACAACAAATCTACATATTAATTTAAGATTTCATTATTTTTAAAACGTTATGTTGCAAAAAAATTTGTAAAACAATTGTTAAATTATAATTGTTAAATTTATTTATCAAAATGTTGTGCTCAGTATCTTTACTTCGTTGTTTCCTCTATGCATTCTGCCCCAGTTTGTTCACCGGCAGTTATACAGGGGCGCAGCGCAAAATGGGGAGAAAACACAATAATCTTTATTTTAACATATTAGAGACATTTAACTCTTTTTAACACATAACACATAACTTTTTTGGTAATCTTTTTGGATCATTAAAGTAATATCATCAAGTTATGGGGCCAATACTTATTCTAAATGCTTAATGGGTCATTCCACCGAATCTGTGCAATTACTGTCCCTAGGTCATTGTGGGGCGGTTTCCCGGACAATAATTAGACTAGTCCTACAGAAAAATTACGAGTTCTCCAAACTAAAAGAATCTTACACTATTATATCGTAGAACACATCAGTATTTTTTGTTTTGCCTCAAATGCACACAAGTAATATTTAATTATTTAATACTTCAGTAAGGCGTGTTTGCAAAAACTATTTATATTTCTCAATTTAACTAAGGCCTAGCTAATCCCTGTCCGGGAAATTATATAAATATATATACATATACAAATATATACATACATACAAACACGTGTGTCTGTATATATTTTTATACTATTTCTGTATAGTTAGCGCTTTTAATTATATGTAAAACTTGATATTTGAATTTTATCTTCATTCTTGTTTTTTTCTTCGTTTCTATTTCTTCTATTTTTATCTATTTTACTTTAAATCAAATTGGATCAATTACAGTTGTGTTAAAATTGTGTTGTAGAAATAAACTTGAATTTACATCGACAGGGGCCTTAAGATATTATTGTGGGCAACTAGGGAGCCTTGAAGTGAAAAGATTGAAAAACACTGGCCTATGTGATCAGTAGGCTATGTTCTCAAATAAAAAATACAAATACATGCAAGAAAAGATATGTACTGTAAAAATATTTATCTGTAACCAGAGAAAATAAAATTACAAACCTGTTGTGAGCCTCCGTACTTATTACTTAACTTATTACATAAGTTTTATCTTGTTGTATGACGAATACATTCGTAGACTCAACATGCTATGGTGCCTATAAGTCGGCATGGCTTGGTGTACAATTTAAACCTATCCTGAAAAAATCTATCACATGCCAGTATTGTAATAAGTTTAGTTTCAATAAAATTTTTATTTAAATATGAGAATTGACTAACATGCGTTTAATATGTAAATTTTGTAAATAATACCACCATCAAAAGGTTAAATTAAGGATAAGGGTAACACTTTACAATAAGGTTAATTAGTTAACATTAGTTAACTACATTAGTTAACATGAACTAATTATAAACTGCACTTATACAGCATTTATTAATCTTTGTTAATGTTACTTTCAACAATTATTAATACTTTAAAATCTTGTTAACATTAGTTAATGCACTGTGAACTAACAATTAGAAGCTTTATTTCTATTAACTAACATTAACAAAGATTAATAAATACTGTAACAAATGTATTGCTCATGGTTTGTTCATGTTAGTTAATACATTAACTAATGAACCTTATTGTAAAGTGTTACCAGGATAAGGTACCATCCTAAAAAGTTTGCATACTTTACAACAATACTAAACTGAAAATGTTGTACCTAGTTAAAAAAAATAAGAAATATCAATACTACCTATATGCTAATCCAAAAATACAACTTTCATAATATAAATCTATATAAAAACCTGTCCAAAATAACCATTGTCTAAAGAAAAAAAAGAAACCCATAACCTCTAATCCAAAACCATTTATTTTCACATTATTTGTAAAATGAAAAATTACAAATAGACAACATTTGCTTTTAATAAAAACTAAAAAACATCTATGCATAGCATTTGCATATACTACAACAATAAAGAAAAATTGCAATATTCCATGAGAGCAATATGTAGGTAAACTTACATATGTACCTAGTGAGAAATTAGACATGTACCTTTTCTAAATGTAAAATACCCCCCAAAAAAGGGTGCCTAAAGTAGAGAGGTTTTTTTAACAATTGTTGAGTCTGTTCAAATAACCATTATCAATAACCTCTTCAAAGTGCTAGAAAACATAATACAATTTCTTTTCACATATTATTAGTCAAAAGTGAAAACTGTTCCAAAGAAAAAACATTTTTCTTTAATAAAAACAAAAAACATCTATGCATATCATTTGCATATACTACAACAATAAAGAAAAAATTGCAATATTCCATGAGAGCAATATGTAGGTAAACTTACATATGTACCTATTGAGAAATTAGACATGAACCTTTTCTAAATGCATAACACCAAAAAATGCTGCATCAAGCAGTTTTTTGACAATTGTTGAGCCTGTCCAATAACATTTATCCTAAAGAAAACAAAACAAACCATAACCTCTTCAAAGTGCTAGAAAACATACGATTTCTTTTCACATATTCTTTGTAAAAAGTGAAAACAGTTACAAAGAGACAACATTTGCCTTTAATAAAAACAAAAAAACTATGCATATTATTTGCATATACAATAAAGAAAAAAAAAAAATCGCAATATTCCATGAGAGTGATATGTAGGTAAACTTACATATGTACCTAGTGAGAAATTAGACATGTACCTTTTCTAAATGTAAAATACCCCCGAAAAAAGGGTGCCTAAAGTAGAGAGGTTTTTTTAACAATTGTTGAGTCTGTTCAAATAACCATTATCAATAAACTCTTCAAAGTGCTAGAAAACATAATACAATTTCTTTTCACATATTATTAGTCAAAAGTGAAAACTGTTCCAAAGAAAAAACATTTTTCTTTAATAAAAACAAAAAAACATCTATGCATATCATTTGCATATACTACAACAATAAAGAAATACTGCAATATTCCATGAGAGCAATATTTAGGTAAACTTACATATGTACCTTGTAGGAAATTAGACTTAAACCTTTTCTAAATGTAAAATACAAAAAAAAGGTTGTCTAAAGTAGAGAAGTTTTTTAATAATTGTCAAGTCTGTTCAAATAACCATTATCTAAAGAAAAACAGAAAACCATAACCTCTTCAAAGTGGTAGAAAAACATACAATTTCTTTTCACATATTCTTTGTAAAAATTGAAAACTATTACAAAGAGACAACATTTGCCTTTAATAAAAACAAAAAACATCTATGCATATCTTTTGCATATACTACAACAATAAAGAAATACTGCAATATACCATGATACCGATATATGTAGATAAACTTACATATGTACCTTGTAAGAAATTAGACGTGTACATTTTCTAAATGCAAAATACCAAAAAAGTTGCCTAAAGTAAAAAAGTTTAACAATTGTTGTCAAGAACTGAAAATAAAAATGTACTTACACTGACAAAAATAATAAAAATTTTGCTCATGTCAGTTTTGATTGATGGATCTTACAGCTTATCTGAAAAAAGATAATAGAAAACAACATTACATATCCATAACCAAACATTCACAATAATAGAAACTCAAATATATGTTTTTTATTTTTGAAGATAAATAAATAAATGTGTATGTCTGTACACACATAAGAAAGCTAAATATTTCATTTCACTGGCAAACAATCAGATTTACATAACCACTTAACCTTAGATAGTTAAAACTAATATCTATACATCTAGAATTTCTGTAACTTACCCATTACTTTATGAAGATTTATGTAGCAGATTCTTGCTCTTCATTTTGAATCTCTGTTTCATCTATGGCATCATCTTCCCAACTTTCTTCACCTACTACTTCCTCTGTACCTTCACCCAATCTTGGGCTATGAAATTCCTTCATCTCTTCAGAAAATGACGAGTCTTCTAGTTGCTGTGCATGTTTACCAAAAGATGACCCTTTAATTACTTGTGTGACATCAGTAATGCTCGTAATTTGGTACTCGGAAGTAAAGCTGATGTTAACTGGACCATTTTTCAGGAGGATTTCTTCGATATCTTGTGCATCCATGTAGGCATTCACACTTTTAGCTTTCAGAAACAATTGTAACACTGAATTTGACACTGTAAAATTCTCAGCACGACCTTCAATCTCCAAAATTCCATGACATTTTGTGACGTAACTCTCACTTTTCCGACGCACTTTACAGCCAATGCATTTGTGAAACACAGGTCTTTTAGACACAATCTCTTGAGCAGTGCGGCACTTTGGGCAGTATTTTTTTACTGTAATTTGTGCTCCATTGATCTGGGATTTTATACATTCCACTTCCTCATCTGGGAGATCAATGTCCTTTGGAACTGGAAGTTGCTGGATTTTTCTAACAATTTCAAATGTGGTTCCATGTGTGCATGTCAATGAGAGTTCCTCTTTAAACATACGTGTAGACAAATTTGTAAAGACATATGTTTTGCCTTCTTCAACCATACCAATTTGGGATTCCCAAAGAGCAAGTTTCATTATTCCAGTGTCATCCTGAACCCAGCAGAGTTTCATTTCTGCTCCAGACCAAGTTTTGCTAGATTTAGCAATTTTGCAAACAGTTGCTTCAAGTGTATGCACCTACAATGAGAAAAAAAATGTGTTTTACAAATCAACTGTGCAAAGGATTACAAAACAGTTAATTAGCCTTTTAGTTAATTCTACATTAACACAGTGACAGAAACGAGACAAACAACTTGTCAACCTATAACGGTTACATTTAAACAGCAATACTGATCCATAGAAATTAGGTCTGTCACTTTTAAGAAAAATCAAATTCAAAACGTATATCAGATATCATGCAATGTATTCGAATATATTCTAATATCTATGTGCTCTCCACGCGCATTTTAAAAACCGAATGGTTCATTTATAGTTTGATTACAGATATTTCACATTTTTGAATGCATATTCGAATAGTATCAAATAAGTCACATCCCTAACAGAAATGTGATGACTATAGTTCACAGTTACTGAATTGTTTTAACAGCTTTTTCTTGGGAAGTAACCATTACATTAAAAGCAAACAAACCAGCAGATTTTTACTTGTAGCATAGACAAAAATATGTAAACTAGAGATGCTGATATCAGTTAATTTTCCAGGCAACAACCACAGCTTCTGAACCGAAAATTAACCCTACAGTCACATTAGCTACAAAAGTGAGCAACACGCACCCGCTTGATGGGCGTTCCTTAGCTAGTATCTAAAAGCGGTATCAAAAGTCACTTCAGAGGTATTGTTAAATTACAAAAACGATGTTTTTGGATTTAATAGTATTTATTTCTCGATAAAAGTTACAAAATATATGAGATAAAATGCCAAACTTATCAAATATATACAGAAACACATTTTCCGCCATCTTGAATTATTTTCTTTGACTTGGCCACAGACCTACGTCACACTGCCCCTTCACTCCGATTGGCAGTTGCTTTGTCACATCGCTCAGCATTTGCATAAAATAGCCAGCTTGTCTATTTTGACCACACCTTGCTCATGCAGCGGCGAGCTCGTCGCTGGCAAATGGCCACTACCATTGAAAATGAATATGAGCCTGTCACTCTGTCTCTTGGAGCTAATGTGACTGGGGGATAACCATTAACATATAAGATTTTAATATGAAATTGACATTGAGTGAGAATACAGTTGACAGTTGTCTGAACTAGTAAAAACAAAACATTTAATTTTAACGTGCAAACAGCAGCGACAGATAAACAACAGAACCAGGATTCATACACTATCAGATTTTCACGCAACATTACCTTATTAAAAAGCACGCGATCAGTCAAGAGGATTAATATCCAAAAAGGGCATATTGTCTCTGTTTCATCTACCACAGTGGTCATTTCTAAAGCAGGACGCTTTTCAAAAAGTTTTGCTTTTGCGCCGTCTTTCTGTGTTTGTGCAAAAAGAGGTATGTTTATGGTCAGGGTCAGAGGCCATCAGCGAACGTGTGTCCAGATGTGCGCGAGACAGACCGCATCATCTTGCGCGGATACGCGCACCTCTCCATTAACCTTGCAAACACGCATACAAATGATTTCTCATACAAATGATTACTTTATCAGACAGTCAGGGCAACAATAATTTGTGCCATTTAAAGGACATTCACAAAGATAGAAAAGTGGCAAAATGTCTGTCGGCTCATGACGACACGCACCATGCATTAAGAATTTTTTTTTCTTTTAACTGATAATGTTAATCAGTCATAAATTCTTACCTACGGTTAACAGTTAAACGGCCAATATGAACATCCCTAATGTAAACGTAAGCCACAAATGCACAGTTTCAGTGCAACTTGTCTATATCTTAACTTGATTCATGACATGACTGCACTCAATCTGCAGATTACATTAAGTTCAATAGCAAATAAAACTATTAATGTATATCTGATTATTTTTACATTTTATAAATTACAATCACTAATTTTAGATCCAAAACAACAAATTTTACAAATAACTGAAACATTTGCATACCTGATCAACAATCTGTAAATCATGCATATAACAAAGTATTAAGGACAGGGCCATTTAGAAATTTATTTTTAGCAAGCTATATGTATAGATACAACACAAGAATTAATAAGGGGTGAGCCAATGCTAGGAGTCAGATATTGGGCCAATCAGGACATTTTTTGCTAGATCAGCTATCAGAATAACAGTGCTACTGAAAATCTGATACTGTGCGTTACTCGTGATTGACTTTTCTATAGATGAAGGTAACAGACTGTTATAAAAGCACCATAAAAGTTTTTTTATATACAACAGGAATCCAGGCTAACATTTGAGGGATGGCACTTTACAGCTGGTGGCACTAGCCCTCAATTTGGTGGCACCAGCCCTCAATTTGGTGGCACCAGTCACTGGGTTGTGTAAAAACAACAAAAAAGTAAAAACATGCTTAATGCATTAATTAATTACAAATACATATAATTTTCTTGTTTATATCCATAAGTTAATTTTTTAACTTTCAATATTCTTAATGTATATTTGCCTCACTTTAACTTCAACGTTTTCTTTGTTTTAAAAGCTTTAGACTACTTTAACATGAAGAAATTACATTATTGTGCTGTAATAACAAAAAAATGTCTCCATGCACTCTGAATATATAATTTGTCTACAACTTGTAATTTAGCATTCTTAGTCTTTTTTTCCTTCAACAGCCACTTCTTAACACTTTCCTTGACGTCAGGAGCTGTTTACATTTGGTATAAGGAAGTGTTTTTCTTGATCAGGTGACAGGTTACAAGTGGATAGGAGAGATCATTTATTACAACTGCCATTTAAATCTGTATGCTTTGTCCACTTTCGGCCGCTTCTGTCCTGATTACTGAGGAGATGGTCTGTGGACACCGCGAATGAGTCTCTGTTGTCATTTAAACACAAGCTGAAGTAATGACAGATTTAAGTTGATGGAAAATAATATGTTAAACTCTACTGCTTCTGTTATAACCAAACATGCTGCATAGTGTGTTGTACATGTAAAAGCATTCTTTGATATTTTAACATAAAAAGCTTACAAAGTGAAAGTAGGAAACACGCGGAGATCAGCTGCTTCAGTTTAATCACTCAAAGCCTAAAGATAGTGCTGTATCTATAAAACATTGTGCTCAGTACCTCAGATTACATAGTCAATTTCATGTAACATTAGAACGCATCAACAAACATTCTTAATGCTTTCACCCCATGTAAATATACTGATATACACCTGAAATATGATAGAAAAGCATGGCAGGGGCAGCAGCGAGTGTTACTGGATGTGCCATATTTTTAATTGCCTGTGCATGATATTAATATAAATATATTTAAAAGAAAGAACACAACCAGATTTGGGGAATTTAGCTTATCTAACTATGTTGGATAGAGTGAATAAGTCCATACATACCTTTCTCATCTCCATGCGTGCTGTAACTCTGTCTGACGCAGCCCCTGCTAGCTTAGCACAAAGTCTGGAAGTGAATGGCTCCAGCTAGCAAACTGCTCCCAATAGTGACAAAATAACACGAACATTTTCCCATTTATGTGTTGTGAATTGTATAGTCACACCGTGTACAAATAACAAGTTGATATGAGACACAGCGATCTTTTAACAGTATACATACTGGGAACTAAATTCTCAGAAGACGAAGCACTGTTACATGGGCGGAGTGATTTGCACAACTCTGACCCAACTCTCTGCTCCTAACCAGGGGCTTCTTGGGTGCTGCAAGCAAATCACTTTTAATCTGTACACGGTGTGACTATACAAATCATAACATATATAGGAAAATGTTTGCATTATTTTGTCACTTATTGGGAGCAGTATGCTAGCTGAATCCATTCACTTCCAGACTTTGTGCTAAGCTAAGCTAGCGGGGGCTGCATCAGAGAGTTACAGCACGCACGGAGATGAGAAAGGTATGTATGGACTTGTCTAACTGTGGGATACGGTGAATAAACTAAATTCCCAAAATCTGGGCGTGTTCCTTTAACATTCTGCAGTCGCAGCAGTGCAACCCTTAGAAAAAGTAATCACATAAGCAGAAAAATACTTGGAAAATGCAACTATTTACTTGAAGTCTGGAGCCCTGTAGTAAATTCAAAATCTTAAATATATTCGACAGCTTTATGTGACAAACAAAAGCATATATGAAAATATTTAATGCAACAAAAACTGAATTTTTGGCAGAGGTGGAAGTAACGAATTACAACTACTCACGTTACTGTAATTAAGTAGTTTTTTCGTGTACTTGTACTTTTATGAGTAAATTTTTAAGTCTGTAATTTTCCTTGTACTTAAGTACAAATTAAGGTAAGTAATGTACTTCGCTACTTTGAAAATCACATTCGTTACTAAGTACTTGTAGAATTTGAATTAAATTAATATTCAAATCTTTGACAGCATTTGGATATCCAAAAGAAATAATTGATCATGGGCGGGCCAATAAAAACCCTTGTATTTGGACCGGAAATCTCTGGAGAGCTATTCAATCGATCCTCGCGCGTCCTTCACTGTGACGTTGTATTTAGTGTTTTAATGTCAAAGAACTTTGGCGTTATGGACGCTGAATTAATTAAAAATTCAGAAGAAATACCGGATGATGAGTGCCTATGGCCGAACCTGGGAGTTGTTCACAAACAGAGGAAGGAAAGGAGACAGCGTGCAAACTTTGTTTGCCATCTGCAGTGATTTCGGCTCACAATACTTCAGCCTCTAAAAGCACATTATGGTAAGAAGTCTTATAACCATATTTATGTGATCGTTTTCGTTTTTAATGTTGGGTAGACCTCACGATAATGTGACTGAAAACATCACTTGAAACATGAGCTTCAGTTACCTAGGTGACGAGCACATAGCCCGTAAAAAAGATTTAGCATTGTAAAATGGCGCTGAAAGTTAAATTTCATGTTATTGTCAACATTATATTATTCATATTGAATCAGTGTTTTAAGCTTATAATAATAAACAGTCTAATAAGGACTCTTTTATCAGATTCGTCTGTTGCCGCGTCCCACTGGCATAGCAGTGTTACTGCACTGACAGCCTGTCTAAATTACACATATGTCAGTGCTAAATGCTGATAACTTTTGAAATATTAGTAGGGTACTTTTTCAAAGCTTTCTTGTCCAATAATATTTTCTAACTCTTTTCCCTGCTATTGACAAGTTATCTTGTCAATTAAGAAAAAAATTTTTTGCATAAAAAACGTGTTTCTGAAGAATTTATGTTAATGTGCAATACCGCGATTGTCCACTAGATAGCGGACTTACCCAATTTATGGATAAACTGAAGCCAAAACGTTATTTACTAATTTTATGTTTGATATTCGTTCTGAATCTGATCTCTAACTAAATTCCTTCACAAAAATGCAATTGTTTCAGCTTTTTGTTAAAAAAAAGTGTATTTGTAAAGAAAATACCAATATTTAAGAGTTTATAAGCAGGGAAAAAAATAGGATGAAACGGTTTTTCACTTTTTTTTATTGTTTGTTTGAAAGTAGAGGGTCTGTTCTTTCATTTGATATATTTGTATGTTTATATATTTTTAGAAGAAAATTTTCCTGGAAAGCATTTTGTAAAACTTTTGTGAAAATCATAAAAAATGCTGGCGGGCAACTTTTCGAAAAATGGCTGGTGGGGAATGAGTTAATGTAAAAAAATCTGTTTTTAAATAAAATAACCCAACAAGCTTATTTATGTTGCATCATAATTCATTAATAATAATAACATTAGACCATTTTTATAACTTGATAAAAATTATATGAAGAAACAATATGAAATAATAAAAATAATAATAATAATAATAGCTGCTGTTAAAATCGTTTAACATTCTTTAAACAGACAAAATTCCTGTACTATGCGTTTATTCGTATAAAACACAAATTGCCTGATTTTAATCCATTCATATTTCTGATTTCATTCAATGGATTTAATGTTTATTCAATAAATATCACCGGCTAAAAAGTAATTTGTACTTGAGTAGTTTTTAAGAGGGGTACTTTGTACTTTTACTTAAGTACATTTTTAACACCAGTACTTTTACTTGTAATTGAGTATTATTTTTGCAACTACTTGTACTTGTACTTGAGTACAAATTTTCAGTACTCTTTCCACCTCTGATTTTTGGTAGATATTCCTGTAATAAGGAATGGGGAAAGATACTTACAGATTGCCGCTCACGAAGATTTTGGATTGCAGATATCTTAGCCTGCATTAATTCTTCAGGAGCTTTGTTGGGAAAGTCGAGTTGCGTCACCTCAACCCTTGTATTTCGAAAACATCTCACATCAAAAGAGTCTGTTTGTCTTTGACCTAAAAAAAAAAAAACCATTAAACATAATATACATATTTTTATTTATAGACAACCCTTTATATTAAAAATGTATTACAGGACAATAAGCTTATATTAGAAATAAAACAATTTGAAAGTTTACTGAAAAGTAAAAACGTTTTAATCACTTTAAAGCATAACTAAACCCTAAACCAACTTTTTTTTAGTTAATGATCTGTAAGAAAGAATGGGGCTTTATTAGTGCTGTTCATTGATTTTAGTAAGTTTTTTTTGACATTTGGATATAAAGTGTTTCGATACTGCAATATATGGTGTAAAAACGTCTGTGTGCTGCCCTCTTCAGGTTGAACAGTGGCTACTGCAGTTGAATTTTCCTATTGGATGTTGGGTCCAAAAAATGACTCATGACGTAAGCAGGTTCAAGATCACCACGCCCTTGTTACGATCTCACCACACACTTAGTTCATCCCCTCTATCTCCTTGGGATCTGCCCACTTTTCTTGCATTTTTCAAATACTGCCAGTGGGTGGAGTCAGGCTCTGAACAGGGGTTTAGTTACGCTTTAAATATACACAATTTTAACACCATGACCACTGACAGATAAAGTGAATCATCACACTGATAATCTGGTTTACATGACTAGAGGCCAACAAATTTATCATTTTGCAGATTTTAATGGACAGATATGAGCAAATTGCAGATATATCTGTATCAGGGGACAAACCACAGATATGCAGTAGAGAATATGAAAGATGTTCACAGAACAAATAAATACTGAAATTATGCAAATACTTGTTTGTTCAGCAGAACAAGCTCCACTATTTTGGCACTGGTGACCAAGATCACTGTGTGATTGCATTGATTAAATAAGCTCGATTTACTTTACATCCTCACTGAATAAAAGAGAGCAGATGCTTTTTAGTTTTATTAAAGTCTAATGTCCACACTGTCGGTTCGTATTATAAAAACATTGTGCACTACATCAAACATTAGCCTACATCAGTATGTTGTAAGTCAAGCATTGTCTCCTTAACATTATATTGCCAACTAATTAGTTAAGTACATAAAGCTAATCAACAATAACTTCAATGTCCCTTTTCAATACAACTTCAATGTAACATTATTCTCATTAAATAATAATTCCAAGCCAATAATTCAAATTATATGTATTTTGTTCTGTTTGTCTTTTAAAGTTATTCATAATAAGTCAAGTTTATCATTTTCTGCACTGATATCAGACTCATTTTAGATAAAAGATTGTTAAAGCTCACGTAACACACGCTGTTTCTGCATTTCTGATATTAATCTGGAGTACCTATGGAGTAGTATGACATCCTTTATATCTCTGAAGAGTCTTTAGTTTAATCAGATTTATAAAAGAAAGATTAGCTTTACCGAATCTTTCCGATAACGTACGAAAAAATGAAGAAGGAGGAGTTATAACACGGGAGGAGCGAGTACGAGTCATGCAACACTATACAACACTGTTTTAACTTATGATTCACTACATGTTCGTGTCATTTATATAATATACACGCGCCTATTTCCAACATAAGACAAAAGTCTTACTTACCGCGTGTAACTCGTCATGAAAATCCACCGCATCAAACACACACACGCAAAACTCCGCTGCTAATCCGGATAATAAACTATATCCATTGTTTCCATAAGGCTGGATGTCTTCTCCTTACATCCAAAAACACACTTCTTGTTGTGCCATTGTTGACTTTTGAAATTAAACAAAGCTGAGTGGCGTGATAAGCTGTTAGCAAGCTCTAGCGTCTCCCGCTGACTGACGGCTGGGCGGGGTTTTCCGGGGGAAGTTTTCCGGCGGAAGCCCATATAAAGAAGTGATACGTATCGAAAACCCCTGAAACGTCAGTTAGAACCGTAATCGAAAAAAATTAGCCGAAACTTGTACGAACCCTGGCGAAGTGCATTCGGCACAGAAATACTCTGAAACACGCCCAACTGCATTTTTGACACTTTGCCTACGTTTAGCATGAGGAAACAACTCTATAACTGTGTTAATAAGTCAGAATGCTTGAAATACCATTAAACCCCCCCTTTAAACTGTAATTTTAATGTTAAACTGAATCAATAATTTTGATTGACTTATAAATACAAAGCTTTTTCCTGCAAGAAAAGATGGGTACCAGACATTTTGAACAAATGTCAGGTAACCTTACTCTCCCAAAAAAATTATAACTGTTTGCCACGACTGTATTTTGTAACAAAAAATGCAATTCAATTCAAATTATTTATCACTTTATTATTTATTATTATTTATTTACGTTTAATACAATTAAACCACTTAAAGTTACAACAACCTTAGCCCTAATCATGCATGAGATGAATGTTCAGTGTTTCCCATACATTGATTTATTTGTGGTGGCCCACCACAGAATCAACACTGGCCCCCACAAATAGAATTTTCATGATTCCCATTTACATTTTTATTTCACCATTTAAAACAGCTTAATTCGGCTTAAAATATAATTTGATATATAATACAGATCAAATACAGATACAGATCAAAGAGTAGAAGTGAAACATATTTCAGGTGCCAACACTAGATCAAACTCAAACACAACATGATGACGTCACATATATGCTAATAAGCGGGTGACGTCATCACCACCACAGTCTCCTCAAAATCCTTTGGGAAACACTGATGTTACAGACACCACATGTCAGCATGCAAAAAATCCCTTTGTATCTCAACACACAAAATTATCACTAAAAGTAATATAAATCATTTAATACAAATTTTATTTATTTTTAGCGTTCAATATAAAAACTGTCTCGTGAAACCACTTAAAAGTAATAATAACCGAAGGCCTAATCGTGCACAAGTTACAAAAACCCACCACGTGTTAGCCTGCAAAAAATGCCTTTATATCTGGACAAACAAAATTGTCACTAAAATATTAATGTAAATAATTTAATACTATTTTATCTATTTTTACCGTTTAATATAAAAACTGTTTCGTGAAACCATTTAAAAGCAATAATAACCTAAAGGCCTAATCGTACACGAGTTTACGTTACAAAAAAAGCCTGGAAAAAACACTTTGTATCACGACACACACAATTGTCACTAAAAGTAATAATAAAAATCATTTAATACAAATGTTTTATTTATTTTTACCGTTTAATATAAAAACCGTTTCGTGAAACCACTTAAAAGTAATAACCGAAGGCCTATCGTGCACGAATTACAAAAACCCCACCACGTGTTAGCCTACAAAAATGTCTTTATATCCGAACACACAAAATTGTCACTAAAAATAATGTTGTAAATCATTTAATACTAATTTTATCTATTTTTAACGTTTAATATAAAAACTGTTTCGTGAAACCACTTAAAAGCAATAATAACCTAAAAGCCTAATCATACACGAGTGTACCTTACAAAAACCCACCACGTGTTAGCCTATGTATCACAACACAAACAATTGTCACTAAAAGTAATAACGTAAATCGTTCAAAATTAATTTATATCAAATTTTAACGTTTAATATAAATACAATTTGGTTAAACCACTTTAAAGTTACAATAACCTTAGGCCTAATTGTACATGAGTTTAACGTTATGGATGACACCATGTGTGAATTTGAAAAAAAACCCTCGATACCCCGGATTATCAATAAGAATATTAATGTAAATCACTCAAAAACATTGCACGTTTGATATATAAACTGATTAGTGAAACCACTTAGCTACAACAACCTTAGGCCTAATTTTGGATTACTTAAACGTTAAGGATGACACCACGTGTCAGCCTACAATAAATCACTTTGTATCTGGATACCAAAATTATCACTTAAAAGTAATAATTTAAATCTTTCACTATTAATTTTAATCTATTTTTAACGTTTAATATTAAAACTGTTTAGTGAAACTATTTAAAAGTAACAATAAGCCCTTATGTCGCATGAGTTCGACACCACGTGTTAGCCTATAAAAATCCCTTTGTATATGCATACCCGAAATTATCACTTAAAGTAATAATGTAAATCACTCAATACGAACAATTAATACTTACTATAACTAAATATAATCAAATAAGGCGATAACAGAAAGCATGCCACATAAACTTCAAACAACCGACAGTACTACATCAATGTCTGATTAAGCGATTAAATACTTTAAATACATGTAATAAAATTTTCATTTAAAATATGTACTTACCGACACTTCTCTTTGTATTTCTTAATTTCACAGGAGTTTTATTTTTCGCGACCATTACCATCTCATTATGTTTTTCTGAAGCAAACACGACAGTATCATGATACTCATCTCTATCTGTTTGTAACACAGCATTGAAATATCTCCGATTATTACGAGATATTTTCACAGGGGAAACTGAGTGAAGATACCCAGATATGTCGTCGAAATTTTGGTTTGATGATTCCTCCGCTTTCTCCGCCATTTTTCAGAAGTTCTGTCAAAGGCAAGCACATGGAAAGAAATACTGAAAACCTCACGCGATATGTGAATAAGATACTTGATTGCTGACTAAACAATGAACAAGATACTTGTCGCCATCTAATGCCCTGGAGGACAAAACGTAAATAACAATTTAACGAAGCTATGTTTAATTTTAACTTTACAATAATTGAAATATAACATACTTGCTTCATACCACTAAATATACTTTTAATGACATGTACATTTCAGTTGTAACCACTGACAGATCAAATAAACCTGTAAGTGTTTGTTAAACTGCACTGACCCAGAAACACAGAATCTTGCCCTAACGTTTATGTTTACCATTTGGTAATTCTTTGGGAACCATTATAAATATTACCTACAGTGTATGTTCCCAGAACGTTCCCTCTATGTTAATTTTGTTCTTTATTTTTACAACATAAAGACAACTTTACAAAAAGGATCAAGAATTGTAGTTAACAAATAAAGTTTATTAAGGCAACTTGGTGAAGCTTTTCCAGTACAGCACAGTAAATGGCCACTGCCGTGGGTCCCAGCAAACACATAACGTTTCCTTAACGTTCAATTATGGTTCTCATTTGGTTATTTTTTTGGGAACCAAATAAGAACGTTCTGGGAACGTTCCCTGTAGGTTATATTTATAACAACCTAGAGAGAACGTTCACAGAACAATCCCTACAGGTTATTTTTATGTTTAATTTTATCACCTAGAGAAAACGTTCCCTGCAGGTTATTTTTGTGTTTAATTTTATAACCTAAAGAGAACGTTCCCAGAACATTTCCTGCAGGTTATTTTTATGTTTAATTTTATAACCTAAAGAGAACGTTCCCGGAATGTTCCATGCAGGTTATTTTTTGTGTTTGATTTTATAATAGAGAGAACGTTCCCAGAACATTCCCTGCAGGTTATTTTTTGTGTTTGATTTTATAACCTAGAGAGAACGTTCCCAGAACGTTCCCTGTAGGTTATATTTATAATAACCTAACCAGAAGGTTACCTGTAGGTTTTTTAAGATATAACGAATACACTTCAATAATGAATGGTAAAGCCGCAATGCCCACTGCTCCGTGTTTGTTCACTACTGCTGCTATCCATCCGATTTTTTGAGGAAATTAAGTGAAAGCATCTTTAAATCCATGTATTCCTTTATTAGTGCGCAAGTCTGATGTGTGCGCTCCACTGCTGCAGGCTGCAGCACACGCTTCTCTGCTACGCTCCTTCAGAACGTCACTCACGCACGGTCGTTTAATTTTACCTCAGAGACAAACATTATTTTACCGATTTCTTTACTTTCTTTCTTCATTTATTAACTTAAATATCAGAGAACAAATATATATTTTAGTGGTTTTCGATCGATATTAAAGTCTATATGAACAATACAATTGTGTGTTAGAAGCTTTTGATTGATGTAAAAACAAAATATATAACGTGCGGCTAAATGCTCTGGTAAGATTCGTTTAACTGAATGAAATGATTTATTTATCTTTATTGTACCTAAAAGACTACATTATTTAGCAAATCATTTTATCTCTTTCTACGTTAACTTAAATATATATAAACAAAACTTTTTAACGATTTTCGGTCAATTTGACACGGCTTATGAAGAGAATATGATGTAAGGCAAAAGCTTTTAATCTAAAAACGGATTGTCGACTAACTGGTAAGATCTGTAAAGTGTTTATTTATCTGTTAATAAATATCTGTTTTATGTCCTCTATATCTTGAAGCCATTATTTATATATTTTACAATGTTATCTAAATACAATATGTGATGTCGTCGATGTATTTTTTTATTTATTAAAAATAAGCTCCAGTTCATGTTCTCTAAACAATAAACACTGTTTAACGCATGATGTTTAGTCTGATTATTTGCATTCAGGAATATCACAATGTACCCTTGTCAAAAAATCCTATTAGAATTTCATAGAATCTTGTAGGATTCTAAAGGATTCTTAAAATCCTATTGGACATTCAGATATATTTTAGTGGATTTTAACTTTGTCTTGTAGGATTCTAAAGGATTTTCAAAATCCTATTGGACATTCAGATATATTTTAGTGGATTTTAACTTTGTCTTGTAGGATTCTAAAGGATTCTCAAAATCCTATTGGACATTCAGATATATTTTAGTGGATTTTAACTTTGTCTTGTAGGATTCTAAAGGATTCTCAAAATCCTATTGGACATTCAGATATATTTTAGTGGATTTTAACTTTGTCTTGTAGGATTCTAAAGGATTCTTAAAATCCTATTGGACATTCAGATATATTTTAGTGGATTTTAACTTTGTCTTGTAGGATTCTAAAGGATTCTTAAAATCCTATTGGACATTCAGATATATTTTAGTGGATTTTAACTTTGTCTTGTAGGATTCTAAAGGATTCTTAAAATCCTATTGGACATTCAGCTTTATTTCAATGGATTTTAATTTGTCCTGTATGATTCTAAAGGATTATACAATCCTATTGGAAATTCAGATTTATTTTAGTGGATTTTCAGTGTATCCTTTAGATTTGTATTTGATTTTACAAATCCTGTTTGACATTGTTATACACCCTATCGAAATTTCATTTTGACCTATAGGATCATATTTGACTTATTAGATTTCTATTATATAAGAAATCACACATGTAGTTAACTGCAAAGAGCACCAGTAATAAATAATAATAATAATAACAACAACAACAACAGCAACAATAAATTGTGTCTTTCTCTAGTAGCCTAATCATAATAAAATACAAATAAAATAATTTGTATATTGATACATAAAATGTCTACACTTCCCTATCACACTTTGTAGTCATTAACATTGGGCATAGGCATCCTTTGTCCTGTTCAAAAACTTCAGCAGTTTGAGGGTTCTGGCTAGATGAAGTACAGCTACGGCCAAATCTCGCGAGATGTTTGGTTTAGCTGAAAACAGCGCTCGTTCGGCGAGAGCTCACGAGATTTTGGACACAGCTGAAAGCCGGCTAGTATCCCTTCTAGCCACAACTCAGTTCGTCTGAATGGAAACTCTGAGGAGCACAAACAACTGGTAAGTGGCTAAGTTTTACTATTTTTTCAATATTTTGCACGGTCTAGAAATGTAAGCGTGTGTAAAACATAATTTCTCATTATAAGCTACTGTTGTTGTTCCCGTTACCCAGCAACATTCTTAACCGTTATGAATGAAGCGAGAGAGTGAGTATCCGTGCAAAATACGCAAATTCAGGTGATAAAACGACAAAACTGGATAGGCATTAAATGTTTGTTGTAACTAATGATAAGTTATCGACCTTTTTTGTTGATGTTAGTTCATAACAGCTTTGCTGCACGTCAAAGAGCTTGCGTCACTTTTCTCAAACTGAACTCGCCTTTTTAACCAGAATAGAGGTAACTACAAACAAAGTTTTACAATTGTTATATTATTATTATAAGAGAGAACCATGGTAAACTATTATGGACACCGCAGTTATGTTTAATGTTACTGTCTTTTCTCCGTGCATGGGAAAGAAAAGTCATACTTTATGTGAACACATGAATGAACAAACACCAGTCAGCGCGTGGCTCAGCACGTCAGCTTGTTGTTCTCTAATGTAAATCTAGTGTATAAAGTACTAATGGTGTAAATGTGGTAACTTTAAATCTTCAGTTGATAAGAATAACAGTTAACACTTCATTTTAACAACACTGACACTTCATGCGATCTGCTCACCACATTGTAAGAGAGTTTTCTTGGTTATTTCATGCAATTTAAACAATCAGCCATTAAAGGTCTCAAATTGTGTAGAAACCAACCTACTTAAAGTATATTACTATGTATGTCCACAGATCTGTTTTTTCTAAAACAATTCTACTTTCTCAAATCTCTAAATTTAGACTATGAACAGAATTTACAACTAATGACATTATTTATTAATTTTGGTTTGTTAAAATATGTTTTCTATTTCTTTATTTTATAGGCTACCTCAAAAATGAATTCCATATGGAACTTAGTGGAAGACCATCTCCCAGAAATGTGCAGATGAATGTAAGATGTCAAAAAGGCACCACAGTCATTGTTTGTGAAAATTACTGCTTTGCATTAAAAGATATTTCACGGTAATGTAATATAGATTTTTTTACCTTTTGAAAGTAACAAATATAATATGATTACAGTATGTAATAAAATAATTACAGTTATAAGCATTTATCACTGTGTCTGTTATCTTTTACCTGTTATCAGCACTAATACTCTATTCAAAAGAGGTAAGAAATTGTTTTGTTCAAACACAGCATAATTATAAAGTATGGTTTTGCTGGGTTTTAATTGTTTTCTTATTAACACAAAAAACAACATGACTTCTGCTTCCAGAGCCTTAGAGCTGTTCATGTATAACTCCGTGGTAGAGCATTGCGTTTGCAATGCAAAAGGTCATTGTGGGTTTGAAACAAATAATAAGCAGCTTGTAATGCACTTTAAGTTGCTTTGGATAAAAGCGTATCCAAATGCATAAATATTATATATACACATGATGTAACCCCAGGTGGACCACCCAGGTGGAAACATGTATGCTTTAGGTGGACGGCTTTATCCAAAGCATATACTTTTTATTAGTATGTGTGCTCCTTGGTTATTTAGCCCATAACCTCTTATTTCAGCCTTGTTTGTTTTATTTTTTATGTATATACACTGTAAAACCTAACAGTGTAAGTCACTAAACGAAATGAGTTTTTTAAACTTATTATTTTTTAAAGTAAATTTCACTTAATAAAAACTGTGATATGAACTCAAAAACTGCAAATGATTAACCATAAATTAAACCAAATAAGTAAGCAACAGCCAGGACACAGATATGAAGAGCTAACAGGTAAGCACTGCAAACTCTTTCAACCTTTTTAAAGGACAAGTTCGGTATTTTAGACTTAAAGCCCTGTTTTCAGATTGTTTATGGTGAAATAGAATGGTTTTGACTGAAATTTCGACATTTGCGGCTGCCCTGAGAATTTTCGCGTGTTTGTGTTTCAGCTCAGACCTCTACAGTGGGTTTAATGGTGCACTGGTAGCCTGGGTGCCAGCCGATCTTAGCCCCGCCCACAACATTTTGAGGAACGGGAAGATCGGTCTGGAGTTTCACCGTTGAGTTGCTACTATGCTCGACCCAAAGCTGGTCGAACCAATCAAATTGTCAGGGCGGGCTTTATATGATGATGGACAGATGATCAGTAACGTAAATCAACCACGTCACCAAAGAGCGCGTCTGTTGAATCTGTTGTTTACAACGAAATGGCTGCCGCGGTAGAAATCAGATGTGTGGACTCTGACATTGAGTCTGTTCTAAAAGATATCGACAGAGCATTGATTTTAAAAGAGGAACAGAGAAACGCGAGCAAGGCATTTGTTGATGTTTTTGCCGTCCTACGGGATTCGACAAAAGTTGTCGCACTTATGAAAGATCAAGTTAAAGAAGCAACTAAAATGGGTATCTCGGTGTGCACGACGAGATGAATATAACAAGCAAACGTAATGGGTATCGTCGTGGATGAAGTTCAACTAATGTACAAATGGTAAGAGATAGTCTTACTGTATGACTTAATGTGATATAAATGAAATGTTGTAAACATAGTAGGTGTTGATGTACGTTCGCAAACTCAGACTTGTAGTGTGTGTCGTAGCGAAATAACTAGCAGTTCGGTCAAGCTGCAAATACGTCATTTCAACATACGTCTCACACCCCGTTGCTCTGATTGGTCGTAGGTCTATCCAATTGAGTGCAGAGGCATTTTTCGGTTGAGACACGCCTCATAATTATAGCTCAATGGAGCGGTATCAGACTCAAATTCTGACTAGAATTGAGTATGACAACGTCAGGCTAGTGCACTGGAACAATCCTTCCTAAAATACATTAAACTTTCGTTTACAAAGACGTGATGTTTGTGTTTCAGCTCAGACCTCTACAGTGGGTTTAATGGTGCACTGGAACAATCCTTCCTAAAATGCATTAAACTTTCGTTTACAAAGACGTGAAACTCACCGAGTGGTCAGGGGTGTTCACTGATATGCTCACACAAAAATCGCTGCAAAAGATGCTTTCCAACAGCTGTTTTAGCGTTCGTTGTTAACTTGTGGACCTATTTTTCCAAACGCCTCACACCCGTACATTCTTCCGCTTAGAGCTTGAATAATATACACTCCAGCCCAGGTGGTGGCGCTAATCCGCCTTTGCCAATTGCAAGAATAGAAACAAAGTTCCTGGCGCGGAGTAATACGTACCTCACAGCACATCTAATACAAGTCAATGGAGTTGGCAAAAACTACGATAAAACCTGTTGGAATGCGTCTTTTGGAGCGATTTTTGTGTGAGCATACCAGTGAACACCCCTGACCACTCTGTGAGTTTCACGTCTTTGTAAACGAAAGTTTAATGCATTTTAGGAAGGATTGTTCCAGTGCACCATTAAACCCATTGTAGAGGTCTGAGCTGAAACACAAACACGCGAAAATTCTCAGGGCAGCCGCAAATGTCGAAATTTCAGTCAAAACCATTCTATTTCACCATAAACAATCTGAAAACAGGGCTTTAAGTCTAAAATACCGAACTTGTCCTTTAAAGCATCTTTAAACTTTAAAAACATGTTGTTTGTCGTGACTCTACATTGTAATACTCACCCGGTTACAGTAATTTGTGTAATGTTGGACATACGATGAAACAACACGACATTGATGCAGCAAATTTGACCTCACACTCATTTTTATCAGCAGATTAGTGTGCTTTGAGTACACCACAGTTCTGTAAGTGAAAAATTAATTCATATTTATGTGTGTTTCTTTCTCAGTAAGGACTAACTTTAACTGACTTTCTGTCTGTCTGTCTGTCTGTTCTCAACCAAACGGTCATTCAAGACCTTTTAAAGGTAACGTTACCACATTTATTCATTCATTTATTATGTTTTGAGTACACCACAGTTGTGAAAAATGTATTCATATTTATGTGTTTCTTACTGTTTAGCAAAAACATTTCCCGTGCAAGTTTGAATCTCTCTCAGTAAGGACTTATTGACTGGCTGTCTGTTCTCGACCAAACGGTCATTCTTACTCATAAAAAACTTTTAAAGGTAACGTTACCCCATTTATTTGTTTTTTTAATATTGTTTAGTACACCACAGTTCTTTCAATTGAAAATTAATTCATATTTGTGTGTGTTTTCTTACTGTTTAGCACAAGTGTGTCCCGCGCAAGTTTGAATTTCTCTCAGTAAGGACTGACGGACGGCCATTCACTCATAAAACCTTTTAAAGGTAACATTACCACATTTATTATGTTGTGAGTATACTACAGTTCTGTATAGGGATGGGCACGAGTACTCGAACGTGGCATCGATGATCGATCACAAAAACGATGATCATGCGGCTTTATTTATTTATTTATTGTGGATATGACGGCATTGGATGTCTGGTTAGCATTACAAGCGCATGTGGTAGTAAAGGCTGGGTCTGGAGATGCGTGTTTGACATTGTGTTGAGCTATGCAGACCGGCGTATGACATCAGTAACATTACCATGCATGATTAAAAAACAAACAGATAATTCCGCGCACCCCCCGTGCACGCGGCAACCCCTCGATCCACGCAATGCGCGGCAACTCGCCGATCCCGTGAAGCCGGTCACACCTCACATCACTGAGGCATTATTGTTTAAAAAGATGCCCTGATTTTCAGAAATACAGTCAGTCAGGTGAAAAAGTACAGCGCCGTCAAAAGTTCAATGGGTTATCATCTCATATTTAAAAATCAATGTTAAAAGATACCAGAGAGCCATACGAGCATTAACATTACATCTTGACTGAGAACAGGTTAGGGGACGGTTATCATCTCATATTTAAACATCAATTTAAAAAGATACCAGAGAGCCATACGAGCATTAACATTATATCTTGACTGAGAACAGGCAAGGGGATGACACGCCACAGCTAATCGCTAAAATAATAGCAAAAGACTTAAAGCTGCTTAATGTTATGAAGCTTGTGCTTTGACTGGACGTGTTTAAAAGGGCGCTGTTTATGGTGCACATCCACAATGGGAGTTAAACTTTCTGTACATAACTTAGTTGAAAACTTAGTTGAAGTCTAGCATTTTATGCAGATAGATGCATAATGTAAATTTATGTTGTATAAAGGCTTACTATATTTAGAGTGTGTCATATAAAAAGCGGTTTGTGCTTATTAACCCTTTAGATTCACTTCATCACGCAGCTATTCCTATTAGAGGTTTCTGTTAAAACCATTTAATTCATTAATAATCTAGTATGTGTTCATTGTTCTCCCAGGTTAGCACGAATGCATCCAGCATAATTTTGGATCTTTACCATTGAGGAGACTGGCTGACTGTTCTCAACCAACCATCATTCACAAGCAAAAACTTTAAAGGTACCACATTTATTTAAGTTGTTAGTATACCACAGTTCTGTTAGTGAAACATTTATTCATACTTTTGTGTTTTCTCACAGGTAAGTATGAACGTGTCTAGAGCAGTTTTGGATCTTTACCATTGAGGAGGTTGACTGACTTTCATCTACCAACTGTCATTAACACAACAAAAACTAAAGAAATGTTACTACAAGTGGACCTATTCAGTTACTCATTATGCTGTGAGTACACCACAATTTTATCAGTGAAACAATAATGTTTGTTTTTTCTCAATGCTTGGCATAGACAAATGTGACCCTGTGTAATTTGGAAATATCATGGGAAATGTGTACGTCTTAAAAATGTTTAAATGTCGTTTGAGTTAAGGAACAGTACACTGATTTATTAAAAGTGTGCAATACACTGAGTCTATTAAAGTCATAAAGGAATACTTGATATATTTCATAAAGGAATGTGTAAATCTAATATTAGTTTTAATGTGAATTTGGACAGAAAAGCAAAAAAATGTTTGTAAAATAAACAATTGTTTAATAAACTGTAATAATTTTACCCTTTTCTGTCATCATTTTTTATACTAATGTTTGGTTTAAGGCAATCGGTTTCCTCAAACGGCTTAAGTTGAGTTAACTTTTCGGGTTTTACATTGTAACAACAATGTACAAAATCAAAAAGAGGAAAGCATATTTTAAGAAACAAAAAATTTAATTGGATCCCATTAAAATCCTCTACAAATTATCCTAAAGGATATTTTTGTCGTGTCTTAAAATCCTTTAGAAATAACCTCTAATAGAATCCTATAGGATTTTTTCTAATGGAATCCCATAGATGTTTTGTAATGGAATCCTTTAGGATTTTTCTAATGGAATCCTATGAGATTTTTCTAATGGAATCCTATAAGATTTTTCTAATGGAATCCTATAAGATTTTTCTAATGGAATCCTGTAGAATTTTCTAATGGAATCCCATAAGATTTTTCTAATGGAATCCTATAAGATTTTTCTAATGGAATCCTATAAGATTTTTCTAATGGAATCCTATAAGATTTTTCTAATGGAATCCTATAGGATTTTTCTAATGGAATCCTATAGGATTTTTCTAATGGAACGGTTCCAAAATATGATAGAAATTCTAATTGGATTCCTGTACAGGATTCTTATTAAAAATCCTATAGGATTTTTTGACAAGGGTAGAGGTTGTTATTTATATACTTATGTACTTTAATTTAGCATTTTTAGTCTGATTATTTGCATATAGGCATATAACAATATAGAGGTTAAGGGAGCGTTCTCAAAACCTAGAGGGAACGTTCTATTGACGTCAAGAAAACTTTCCTGGGGAACCAGCAGGTAACGTTATACGGTAACTGTTCTGGGAACGTTCTGGGAACGATGAGTTCCCAAAACATTCTGGGAACCAAAAATTGTTAGCTGGGGTGTTCTCTACTGATATCCATTCAATTTTTTAAAGTATTAAAAACATCATTAAATCCATCCCATACGGCAAAAAATATATTTGCTGAAATATAATTTGAAATATGTTTACAAAAATATATATATTTTTTGTTGGCCAATTTTGAGCATATTCTTTATATAAAATATATTTAGCTTATATTTAAAATAAATTTTTGTACACAGATTTTTTTATGATTCTATATGAGGTGCAAATCGATATCCGCTGCTGGACTGTACTTGCGAACTAGCATCACGGTCGTTTAATTTTACCTCTTAAATTAGACAACAAATATATATTTGTAAGAGCTTTTTATGAAGGAAAAGTTTCATACGTGACCTGTAATTGCCTGCAATAATACACATCTTGCAATGTTGCAGTTTGACCTACACGGCGTCGAAGGGCTACAGTGTAATGCAGACCTTACAAATACTACTACGGTTTGCGATAGAATATTTGCCTACTAGTGCTTCACACTGCAGTACACTTAGTGGCGGTAAACGCACCAAAAGTTGGTTTGCCATCCGCAATAAAAAGACAATAGAAGAAGAATAGCAATACACATATTCAGGAGAGAACACAATTAATGGAGTATCTGACTAATAATGGACAAATAGATTTAGATTTGCCGTATAAGAAGTAAGTTAATAGATAGCTTAGGGTATAGGATGTTAATGAAACTAATATATAGTACAGGAATAATTTATAGAATTTAAAATTGTTAAAGGGCAATTTGATTTGGTAAGATTCTGTGTATGGGCTGGAGACGCAGCGTCAGCTTATAACGGAACTCTGTTTTTTTACATATGAAATGAGGAAATAGATAATATGGAACCGTAGGTGGCGGTATACGCTTAGTTCACCAGTCCGCCAGAAAACGAAAAAAGAAGAATCGGAGTATCCAGTTTTGAGTTAGTTCGCAACCTGCCATAAAATCAAAACAAAAAGATAGATAATTGAAATTTTAGCAGAGTACGTGCAAATCCAAACTGGCAAATAAAGTTTTTAAAAACTTCAAACCAAGAATACTTACGTAAAAAATACATGCAAAACAGAACACGACTTTTACCAAAGCACAACGTCCATGTATGAGCACCGAGGAAACATCACATAGATTAAAACATCCGAGCACAAGAGTAGCTGGTAAGTGTTCTCCAGCTGGAGACCTGTTTTAACTCATGTTGGCGGTAAATCTCTTTATTAAAGAAATGTGAATACAATATAAATAATATAATAGTTATAATATTAACAATAATAATATAATTACAGTAATATTTTTCTTAGAATAAAACTTAATCATAGTCAGTGCCTGTATTTTGTTAAATATTCATGAACATTTACAAAAAGAGAGGATATCATGTCAGTTAATTAAATGGTAAGTAAAAATGTCTCTATCAGCTTATATGTAGTGTAAAAGTCCTCACAGTGTCAATTCTGAACGTGATTAGGAAAGTCATGACACCTGTTTCCATGGTGGATGACGAAGGCTTTCATTAAATTATTATTTTTTCATTAAAATCCGAGATATATTATTCCATCAAGAACCTACTTTACATTCAAACATAATTAAACAGTAATTTTACAAGCTGAAGTAATTAACTTTTTATGTTTTCGTTAGAATATGTAAAACTTAAAGTTTTAAGATAAATAATTTTTTTAAATATACTACTGATTAGTCATTGAAATAAATCATTTTTTTTGTAAATTAACTGTTTTAATAATCTGTAGATTAATTGATTATCTAAATCAAGGGTGTCAAACTCAGTTCCTGGAGGGCCGGTGTCCTACAGAGTTTAGTTCCAACCAGCCCCAACACACCTATCTTGAAGTTTCTAGTAATCCTGAAAACCTTGATTAGCTGTATCATGTGTGTTTGATTAGGGCTGGATCTAAACTCTGCAGAGACACCGGCCCTTCAGGAATTGAGTTTGACACCCCTGATCTAAATAATAGTT
Source organism: Paramisgurnus dabryanus (assembly GCF_030506205.2). Classification (NCBI taxonomy): domain Eukaryota; kingdom Metazoa; phylum Chordata; class Actinopteri; order Cypriniformes; family Cobitidae; genus Paramisgurnus; species Paramisgurnus dabryanus. Next base: position 24,194,729 of record NC_133337.1, read on the forward strand.
TTTTCTTTTTAATGCTTTATTAACAACAACAGATAGCATGTACAGTGCCATATATCATATAATAGAAAAAAATCCACATGCCTCAACAAGAAGGAATAAGAAGAAGAGAGAGAGAGAAAAAAAACACAACAGAGGATACATAGTTAGATATACATTTTAGAAAAAGATATTCATTATATTATAACAATCCAAAGGATATTACAATGTAATTGAATACAGAAAATATACCTTATGGGTCAGCACCATTTATTATATTTTACCTTTAATATTATGTGAAAATGTTAAAGGAGGAGCATATATTAAACAATTTGATTGCTTTATTATTTTTAGATGTTGATATCACATCTACAAACAATTTAATCTCCTTTTTAAGCACCATAAAAAGAGGTTTGCCTTTTATAAACTTGCATTTATGGATGTGAAATTTACAAAGAAATAAAATAAAATTTATATTGAACTCAACATCTTTTAAGGAGTGATTCTTAATAAAATAGCCCAAAATCACATGTTTGTAGGATAACAAAAAGGTTTTTAAAATATTATCAGCAATAAAAATCTTCACATTTTTCCAAAAATTTTGGGTATATTGACAAGACCAGAATAAATGAGAGATTGTTTCAGTGGAGCATTCACAGAAAGAACATTTCAAATCAATATTAATTTTAAATTTTTGTAGAAATACCTTTGTGGGATAAACTCTATGAATTAATTAATATGAGATTTCTCTAATTTTATTTGTAAGGAAAACTAAATAATAGTTTGTTGCAGCCCTAGCAAACAAGTTGTTTTATAAAAGTATAAGTTATTTACGATAAAACTAATTAAATGTACAGGTCAACCTTCTTTAAGTAGAATCGGTCACTGTTGTGCTAAAAATATTTGGATCTAACAAATTTGCTAAACTGTAATCAATTGTAACTGTGATTAAATATGAAACAATATTTGAATTAATTGTATTATGTCCAGTAGAATCCTGGGGCCTGCTTCAGTAAGGAGGTTCAACCAGAGTTAAAACTTGAAATCTGAGTTGAATTACTCTAAAGCCCGGAATACACTGCAGGATTTTTGCCCTCTTATAAAGCCCGGGATACACTGCATGATTTTTGTCCTACTATAAGATCATTACTTTATCACACTGTGCAACATGTATCATTTAAACTCTGGTACGAGAGGCATGTAGACTGTACGATGATGACACGGAAGCTTCGGCTGCAGCGTAACGCCGGTTTCACACCGCAAGCGTAAGCAGTGCATGTGCGTAGCGTGAGCAGCGCGTCAGGAGAGCGTTTGCTGCGCGTGGCCATTGTGCTTTCACACCGGCTGCGTTTGCAGCACATACTGTGCAATTTAATAACAGTATAAAAATCTTTCAAGTTCACAGTACTTTATTTAACATGCATTTATGAGCAAAACCTCTTCAAGACACTTTTTGACGGTCAGTGTAATTTATAAAACTGTGATTTGTTTAATCTACATTGTTTTCATGCAGTTCTGGTCCGTATAATGTCAGATTTAGAAATAATACACAATAATAGACATAAAAGCCCATAGCACATTATTAAATATGTTTCTCTTTAGTTTTACAATAAAATAAACCATTTACCCAGTGATTGACAACATGAAGCAGTCAATCGGGTTTCCCCTCAACAATTAAAGCTTTACATTTATAGATGAATATTTCTCTGAAGATTATTAAGATAGATAAGGCAGTGCTCGGCAGAGAGTGAATGACAGCGCAGTCTTCTGGCTACAGTATGTTGCTTTCTTTTAAATTGTTCAAAGTCATGACTGTTTGAAACACACTTGGCCTCACATTCGTGATTTTACTGTAAAATTACACTTTTTCGCATCAATCCACGACCATTTGAAGAGTTTGGTTCCAAAACGCAATAAATCCATTTTGACAAATTTAGGTAAAAACGTGTTTTCTATACCAAGAAAGCAGAGGTGTAAAGTACTCGAGTAAATGTACTTCGTTACTGTACTTAAGTATTTTTTGGGCTACTTTGTACTTGTACTAAATATCAAAAATATAGGCAACTTTTACTCTCTACTCAATTACATTTTTGATCGGGTATTTGTACTCTTTACTCCACTACATTTGAAATGACACTTAACGTTACTCGCTACATTGTTTATTCGTCAAATAAAAACGAGACGAAAGTGTCAGAGGTTGATGATGGATAGAATCTGTGGTCGCGAGGTTACACGCACACACATTTGGCGCTGTGCAGAGCAATCGTATGAAATCAAAGTACTGCGAGAGCGAATCAAATGCATATGGAGAAGTCTGGTCTCGCGGTACTTTGATGTCAAACGCTGAATGGCTTTCGTTGAGCCACCGTAGCGGGACATCTGCGTGCTGCGTATGTCATAAACTGTAGAGAAAAGTTCGCGTCTGGTCTGAGAGAAGAGATAAAGAGCAAACATATGGATGCATATCACATTTGCTTCAGTCAAGGGACCCTTTGTGAAACATGTGATGCTACAATCAAAGCAAAAGTGATGCGCGATTGCAGGAGGGTCATCCCGCAACTCAAAGGCAAGCACAAATGTTTATATACTCTGATGCTACTTTATCAGCTAACATGAGCTGGTAAGTTTCATAACTTGATATAACTTACTATATAAGCCAAAATAAACCAGCGATGTCCTGTACTGATTGCCTGAGTAACTTAAGTACATTATAAGATTGATAATAAGTGTACAATTTCACTGTCTTCACATTTAATCAAGTATGCTGTAATGTATTTACTGTAAGAGGGATGCATGACGGAATAAATGTAGTGCACTTAATGTGAGAGAGTGGTGTTACGTCTACTACATGTGTTTACAATTAATCTTTCAAATGAACAACTTCACGTTTTTAATATGCATTATCATATTTCTGTTAGTGTAATTTTAGTTTACTGGAATTTTTTAAATATTAAAATTATATCTTTTTTAGGATAGGCCTATATAAGAATATTTGGTAACACTTTACAATAAGGTTCATTAGTTTACAGTAGTTAATGTATTAACCAACTTCAACAAACCATGAGCAATACATTTGTTACATTATTTATTCATCTTTGTTAATTTTAGTTAATAAAAATGTAAGCTTTAATTGTTTGTTCATGTTAGTTCAGAGTGCATTAACTAATGTTAACAAGATTTTAATAAAGTATTAGTAATTGTTGAAATTAACATTAACAAAGATGAATAAATGCTGTATAAGTGCAGTTCATTATTAGTTCATGTTAACTAATGTAGCTAACTAATGTTAACTAATGAACCTTATTGTAAAGTGTTACCATATATTTATATCACAAAGTTAGGCTATATATTTTTCAGCATGGCACATTCAAGTACACAATGACACTAGACTAAAATTAAATGGGTTTAAATTAAAGGGGTCAAATTGTCAGTTTGCATGTTTTCCTTTGTTTTTAGAGTGTTAAATGATGTCTGTGCACATAAAAGATCTGTAAAGTTGCAAAAACTAAAGTTTCAAATCCAAAGAGATATTCTTTTTAAACGTGAAGCCTCATCCACGCCCACCTAAAACGGCTCGTTTAACACACCCATCCAGTTTGACGTCATACTAGTTTGAACATTTTCATAACACCGCCCTCATATATACGCAAAGATAGAGGGCGTAACTTTCAATCACGCTGTAGTATTGTTGTTTCCGCCATGTCGAGCACAGACGCTGTGTTTCATTGCAAAACTACTTTGGTTGGCATTCCAACAGAGTAAACATTAAGAAACCAGTGGTTAGGTTTTATTTACAACACTGTTTCAGAACAGTACAGCCCAAATGTTCGATTGCGTGCTGCACATTTTAAGGAGGATTACTTTCTAAACATCGCGGAGTACAACCGCTGGATGTACACAAAGGCTTCGTCTATAAAGTGGAGCAATTGTAACTTTGCAACTACACTGACATCCTGTAAGTAACCGATGTTTTCATATTTAATAAATTTCCTCACTGACGATTCAAAGACGAGTTTTAAGCAGTGACGCGCCTGTGTTTTTATGCATTTTCTAATGATGATCCAAACGCAAGATTCGAGAAGTGCAGATTAGTGATTGTTTGTTGTTTCTACGTTCACAAATGCAAACATGGTTTATGTTTTAGTATCCTTACCTTACCATCTGTTACGTTCTGCTCACATCGCGCTGGTAAAGTTGATCGATTAGCTTAGCCATCCGTGTTTTCTGGGTCAGATTCAGACTCGTGTTGATAAGGTAGTAGTAAATACGATAGTATCTCGTGGCTTTCACTATTGGTTTGGGAGCTCATCTTCCAAAACTTGGCAAGGAGCGTCATTTTTCCGATTACGTTACTGAGGTATTCGGCCAATCACAACGCACTTGGATAGCTGGCCAATCAGTTCACACCCGTTGACACCGCGCTTTCTCACAACAATGAGCTTTGTACCAAACGACCTGTTTCAGATGGGCGGGACTTAGAGGTGCTAAAAAAATGTATGGTATGTGGAAAATAATGATTTTTTTTAACTATAAACCACACGGACACATTGTATTACACCAAATACACACAGTAATGTGCTTTTTAGACCTATAATATGACCCCTTTAAATTTAATGTAGATTTCTAGACTAAAATCTCATGGCATTTAGTTGAATAAAATTAGACTATAAGTAAATCAATTCAGATGACAAAAATATGACTAAAACTAAATTAAATTTTAGTCAAAAGACTATGACTATGTTTAATCTGTGTTTGTTCTGCCAGGTCAAAATTTTGAGGTGTTTGATATCTTTTCTATATTAGGAAATAAAACCTCATAAATAAACTTTCTTAGTTTTCACTGCCCAGACCTACAATGTCTCTTTTTGTTGAGGACTAGTGCATCTTTGAGCCAACATTCAGTATGAGTAAAAATACTTGAGTACTTTTAAATTGGGTTACTTTAATACTTTTACTCAAGTCGTATTTAAATTTGTGACTTGTAACTTGTAGTGGAGTAATTTTTACAGTAAGGAATTTGTACTTTTACTCAAGTATGGCTTTAAGCTACTCTTTACACCTCTGCAAGAAAGTGACAAGATGAAAACCACTATTTTCTGTTACAAACTTTCACATAGCATCTTTAGGTTATAAAAACATAAAAAATTCAAATCCATAACTTGATTTTCAAAGATTTATTATAAAAACTGATAATTTTTTCCACAAAATGCAATAAATCCATAACAAGTTTTTATTCAAAATGCTATAAATCTATTGAATCAATAGCCTATATAAATGTGCATTCATCTTTGCCATGTTATATTCATTTAGTTGACTAGTTGTACACACTAATTAAAAATATAAACATTAGTGTCATTAATCAAAATACTTACTTTGTCATATTAAGAACACTGTCATTGCTGCGGTTATACTTGACGTCGTGGCTTAACGTTTTTCACAGCGATCAGCTGTAAAATGTTTTGGTCCTGCTCGATTTTCATTGACTTTGAGTAAAATTATGGAAAGTTTTTCATAAGATCCCCTGGGGTCAATGTGTTATCATGACAGAAACTTGATGCTGTCGGCCCAGACAAACAAACACCCGTCTCTTGCGAAAATTATTAGATGTTGATGGCTTACGTTTCTTTCTCGTCACAGAAAACCATCACAGGTTTATCAATGCCATTAAAGTATTATTTTGTTTTTGTTTGTTTGCTGATCAGGAAGTACATAGTAGATGAGGAAAACTAGGATTCCAATCTGTGGAGTGGATTTATGGCATTCTGTAGAAAAGGGGGAGTGGCGTTTATTGCATTTTGGAAAAAAAGGGAGAAAAGATGACAGAATAACATGGCAGATAATGGATTTTGCGTCAAATTAAGAATTTACTTTTTAATACTGCCCTGATATAATACTGATTCTGGCAGTAACTCATTTTTTTCAAAAATGGCATTTATTGTGTTTTGGAACCAAACTCTTCATTTAAAGCATAAACAATGCACTGTCACTTTAATTGAGCGTGAGCAGCGCAGCAAAAATAGAACCGACACCGAAACAATAGCAGCACTGCTGCTTCAGCAACGCTCCTGCCACGCGAGCATGCGCTGCTCACGCATGCGGTGTACATGCTTTAACCCTGGATTTCCACCGACTGCGGAGCGGCTGCAGATCGGCTGCGCTGCGTTACGGCTCCGCACTCCGCCGTCCGTCAATACCCACCGGTTCCGTATTTGATGCAGAGCGGCTGCATGCTGAAGTGACAAGGACCCGTGAGTTCTCGCAAATTCACATGAAGATCGCGCGGTATCTGGTTCTGTCTCCGCCCATTATGACGTTGAATTATGACGTTATTACAAACCAGCCCAGATCCCAACACGAGATCTCGTGAATTCAGGTATGATCACGCGATAAATTCATGGCTCCGCCCTGCGGAGCTGTCCGGCATCCATCAAAAATAGAAGCTCTGCGTATTTGTGCCGGAGGGCTGCAGATGGCCGGAGCTGTGAAGGATTCGGAACGCAGTCAGTGGAAATACACACATTGAATTGAATGGAAACCGATTGACTCCGCCGCCGTTCCGCAGCGGATCCGCATGCCGAATTTCTGACCCTGTCTGTGATCATGGCTCTTCATCGATGGTCCTATGTCGTACAGTGAGAGAGGTTCAAAGACGGCCGTTTTCCCAGTATTGCATACAAAAATAGTCTACGATAGTTTTCTGACAGTTTCAAAAACTCAGCATGATCACTGTACAGTGTGTTTGCTGCTACGACCTGCGTACTGGTAAGAAAACTATCGTAGACTCACTGTACGACATAGGACCACCGATGAAGAGCCATGATCACAGAAATCACAATAATTGTTTCATGATGGCAATCTTTCATCTGGAACAGCCAATAATCATGCAATGTATCACGGACTCAAGATGGAAAACCCTGAGTTTTCGTTTACAGAACACCTAAAAGAAATTGCTTCAATCAACTAAGTAGGTTAACTACCAAGTAAGTAGTTAACCTACAAAACTACTATGAAAATCCATCATAAATCAAACTACAATATTACAATTCACAACTGTAACAGCACATAAAAAACAGGTTTAAATCCTTTTTACTAAAAGAGAAGTGCTGCTAAAAGTGCACTGCAACTACAAGCTTGTTATATTTGAAAGCAATGTGTTGTTTGAAATTGCTAGTCTAGGAAATGTGTACATTTCATTTTTCATCACACTTAAATATCAGAAATAAATAAACTGAGGACTATACATTATTAAAGCTTAATATTCATCTTTATGCAGATGCAATCCCATGGACAAAACTAAGATGACAACAGCTCAACTAAAATGAAATTAAACATAAAAATGGTAAATGAACTGCAATTATATAGAACTTAATATAGAACTGAATTAGATCACTGTACATGCAAAGCACTTTACATATTGCCTGACATTTAACAATTGACTTAAACATTCATAAACCGACAGCCACGTCAACCATGCAAGGCACCATCCAGCTCATCGGGAGCGGCTTGAATTAGGTATCTTGCTCAAGGACACCTCGACACTTCATCAGGTGGAACTAGGGATTGAACCACTAACCATCAGATTTGTAGACAAACTACATGAACCACTGAACCACTGCCACTTGAGAATTTGCCATAAAAGGCTACCAAATATTTTTCATACATAAAACTGAAATACACCAATCCAGTATTCGAACTCAGGTCTTCCCTGGGCACTGTGCACATCTCTTCCCACTAGAACAAAGATTCTGATAAGTGAAGTCATAAAAATTGTAAAGGCAACTGTTTGCATATAACAGCATGGCCACAAAGGCTGATATTACTCACATAAGAAAATATTAGATAATGTTTATATCTAAAATGACTGCAAACAAAAATAATTCCAGTTTAAAAAGTAAACATGGATCATCATCTTCCGGATCCTTGATAAAAGCACATGACATTTTATGTCAATGAAATGAGTCCCTATGGACCTCTATTGGATATGTGGTCATTGCAGTTTCTTTTTTAATTATAATTTTAAAATTAAAATTAAAAACTTTTTCAACAAACCAGTAGATCTCAGTATTTATCCCTAACACATAGAGCAATGTCCAAAAACAATTTAGATTTAATCAAGATCAACATTTATGTGATCTTAACCATAACTTTCAACTCACGGTCGACATGCCATGCTAAGTATCAACCCAAGACTTGGTACTTTTGATGAGAGTCATGACCTAAGGTTGAGTTTATAGATTTGTCACACCGACAGCTAGTGGTCAAACTAATAATTTAAACGCTTATAATTTTACCTGAATTTGACATATTTTCGTGCACCTTCTTTCCTCAGAGTCCTGAATTGTTACCAAGTTCAACAATATCCAACATGACAGGTTTCGCCTTACGGGTAGTTCTGAACAGCAAAATAATGCTTAAAAACACACAAAAGAATAACTGCACAAGGGTTATTCCATTCGAATTGAAACCAACATAGAAAGAACAATGCATTAGCTTCGGAATAAAAAACTCTATTGACGTTATGTTAAAATTTCCATCAGAAATGGCCAAAAATGAAAAAAAAAAAGGTTATAACTTTGCAACAAAACAACATTTTTTCACCAGATTTGATCTGCTGAATTCTGAGCAGAGTCTGAGGCAATGCAAAAAATAATGATACATTAAAGAGTAACTAAACCCTAAACCAACTTTTTTTAGTTAATGATCTGTAAGAATGATGCTTTATTAGTGCTGTTCATTGATTTTAGTAAGTTTTTGACATTTGGATATAAAGTGTTTCAATACTACAATATATGGTGTAAAAACGTCTGAGTGCTGCCCTCTACAGGTTGAACAGTGGCTACTGCAGTTAAATTTTTTTATTGGATGTTGGGTCCAGAAAATGACTCGTGACGTAAACAGATTCAAGCTCACCACGCCCTTGTTACGATCTCACCACACACTTGGTACGAGCTTAGTTCGTCCCCTCTATCTCCGTTGGGATCTGCCCACTTTTCTTGCATTTATCAAATATTACCAGTGGGTGGAGTCAGGCTCTGACCAGGGGTTTAGTTACGCTTTAATAATAATTAAACAAACCCTTTGACATTAAGTAAGCACAATGGTCATGCAACTTTTTCTTCACTGAACTAAAGTTTATAGCCATAATACTAGCTAGATGTTACAAAGTCACGACCTGAGCTTGCTTGCAGCTTGCTTGTGCCACCTAGTGGTTATTTCTTATTTTCACTTAAAAATACGGCAACATTTTATCTAAAATCATGAGTCATTATGGATTATTCCTTTCATGGCTTTGAGTATAATCATTGGTGGATTGCAAGTCACTCCCTAGCAACCAATGAGAATACCCTAGCAACCATTTAACAAGAGCTGTATCTCTGTATCAGAACATCGTAGAGACATGGGGTTCGGCTCTTTTGACTCATAAACACTATTTTAACATTTTGTGACCCGAGTTTTGCCAATGCAAGCACCACAAACATTTCCTTCAGTGTTCTATTTGTAAATGTTCCATGAGAAGAGAGGGAGACATTTCACTGAACGATAGCACTTTTTTGCGGATAAATTTGAACACGTGTCTGGTATCTTATTTTTCATCATTTATTTTGTACAATGCAGCAAATCTACACAGCCATGCCCTTAAAGGTCTTAATGTCCCAAATCGCTTGAACCCCGGTAATCGCTGCTTGCAGCTATATTTAGGGGTTCAAGCCCGAAGGGCTGAAACCCTATTGTATTTGTACTGATTTTTATTATTATTATTATTATTATTAGGGGTTCAAGCCCGTAGGGCTGAAACCCTATTGTATTTGTATGGATTTTTATTATTATTCTAGTTATTATTTTTCTTCTGCCGTAGAACGGATCGTGCAGACCAAACCGTAAGGCCTAGAGACTTGAGACTTGGCCAAATGGTAGGACCCAATTTGGGGAGAGGTTGATAGAGTATCAACCCGATTGGCCTATAGGTGGCGCTATAGCGATAACAAACGCGTTGATGCTCATAACTCCCAGAATTCTTGTCCAAATGTCAAGTGTCTTATATCCCTGGATTCCTTGCGTCAAGACGAACAAAACGTATATCTCCGATTTCATTTCCGTCATGAAATTTTTTTCGCTATTTTCGATTTTGTCGAAAAAAATAAAAACGAACTAGTCCTAGGTTTTTTGTCCGATCGGAACCGTTCCAGTGCTGTAATATTCCTTGGAGTGTGAATATGAAAAGTTATCAAAAAAAAGTTGAACTTTATACTCGTCGTCGTCAAGCCACGCCCAAACGCCCCCAATGGGTGGAGCCTCTTGGACTTCAATGGCTGTAACTTGGGATTGGAAAGAGGTATCGAAACCAAATTTGGTACACATATACAGCGGACTATTCTGGGGTCACGTGCAAAAAATTGCATCGCTTGACCACTAGTTGGCGCTATAACACTACTTCAACTTTGAAGAGCTGTAACTAGAGAAATATGGGACCGATCAACTTGAGATTTGGCACGGGTGCTCTTGGTCTAGGGTACTATCTGTGTGGGAAAGGAATTTCGCGTAGCTCAAAAAACATGGCCGCCATCGGCCAATCAAGAAAAAGCAGCTATTGGGCAGGGTTAACGGAGGCCGATCGAAACGAAACGTGGTGGACCTGTTTGTCTCTTGGCCATGAAGGTCTGTGCAGAGTAAGAAAAAATTCGGCCTCCGGGAGGCGCTATCACGTTTTTTCAATGTTTAAGTGATTGTGTATTATGCAGTGTTTCAGATATCAACAAGATCTTTATATCATTTAATAGAGCTACATTTAATGAACAACTTTTCCTCAAGAAGCACTTGTCTCAGTCGAATCGTTTGTTAGATATTCATAATTTTCTCTTAAACCTACTTTTGCGAACTAGTCCTAGGTTTTTTGACCGATCTGAACCAATCCAGTGCTGGAATATTCCTTAGACACTGAATATCAATAATTATCGAAAAAAAGTTGAACTTTGCACTCGTCGTCGCAACACTACGGTCAAAAGTACGAAGAGGCGGGGCCACAAATACTCAAATTGCTATCATTTATGATAGGAATGAGATATCAACATGAAACTTGGTACACATATGTATAGACCCAAGCTGAGGTCACATGCAAAAAATTGCAGAGATTGTCCATTAGGTGGCGCTATAACTTAAGAACAAATAACCATAACTATAGCATATGTATATGACACATAAATATTTGTCTGACCTACTTGTTATTTTGCACATTACATCTACTTTCAGGTTTTTATAATGGTCTATGAGGATAATTATTTATCTTTGAAAACATGCCACTCAACAGCCAACCAGTATTAACCATGTACGAGTCAAGCCTAATGGTGTGTGATTACAACTAAACTCATGGGACTGTTGGTCTTATGTTTCCAAGTGTCTGTGAGGATTTTTAGTTCATCTTTCTGAAAATCTTTGCATCTAACACAATGTGTGCAAAGTAAACAGTTCTCTAGATCAGTGGTTCTCAACACACCTGCTTCACATAATCAGCACAATAGTAGAGATCTCTATTAACTAAACTGATTGTGTCAGATGAGAGAAACATACAAAATGTGCAGAGCAGTGGTTCTCCAGAAACGGAGTAGAGAACCACTGCTCTATATGTTTATGTTTATATGAAAAAACTAATTTTGTGAACTAATACTTGGTTTTTCACTCAACACCACTAAAGCCAATGCAATACAATTTCCTGTAGTCTGTGAGCAAATATGAATGCCAAATTGTTATCACCAATTGTACGTCTTATTCCTTTAGTTGTTTAGCTTTGAATTACAAAAACAACTTTTCAAAACTACTAGAATTTTTTCAGTCAACAACAATAAAATCAGCGCAGTACATTTTTCTGTCCTCTGTGTGTAAAGGTATATCAAATACAAAATGTAATGAATTTGAATACCTGCTTTTGTAAGCATAGATTTCATGTGATGTCACACATTGGTGTAGGTGCCATTTGTACGACTGAATTGCAGCATGTGTGTTTAAAGGAACTCATAAAGATATGGATTAAAGTTTTTCATTATCTCCATTTATTTACATCAGTAGCATTAGGATTCTATTCTACCTTCCATGACATAAACGTGTCCTGACATGATGTATAATACAAAGTTGTTACATTTTTATATGTTATTTTTCAAATATTGCACCAAAAACTTCATGTGATAATGCAATTGGTTATTATTCACATAAATGACCTGCTAGAACCCGACTAAAAAGCAGCACTTTATGAAAGTAACACAGACAAATGCTCACCAGCAAATTTGCTGCAAATCTACTAAATAACATGACATTTGTTATTGACATAATTTGATATTGAAAACATATCTGGATCAGTTATTTATTGGCCCAGCCTAAAATCACATGAAAATAATTGCAGAGCTATACCACTATTTGACAATTTAACATGACAGAGCCTAAAAATGTTTCTATTAAAATATGTAACTTTGCTTTATTGTTTCCAAATCCATAAATTAGTATTCTCTTACAATAACACAATAAAAGGATTATATGAAAAATATATACTCTCTGTGTGAAACACAGACCCTCATTAATATACTTAAGAGCATGCTTATCAGGATTTGAGTTAAAAATGTGTCTACCTTTATTTACTTTTAAATATTCAATACTAATTTTATGTTAAATTAATTGTAAAAGGAAAACAATAATTTTAGCCAACAGATGGCAGAATGTCATCTTCTGCCATCTGCTGGCTAAAATTATTATTTATTATTTAAAATGTATACTCAATGAAATTGTGTTCACAGGTTTCATCAATGGATGCATGATTTAACTTTATGAAGTCAGTATTATTATGTTAAAATAACATTTCGTCAATCATTCTGACGGTATCCGTTTTAACAGTCATGTGACATTCGAACATAGGATAAACATTTAAATAGGTTGATGAACTCTTAAAGGACACCAAGCATATGGAGATTGGTCATTTATTTCAAAGTCTTATTTCCTAACCCTGCCATTTCTGCTTCTGTGTGTAAATGCATGTATGTGTTTTAGCTTATTCTTCATCATTGCTGTGTTATAGATTAGCCATGTGAGACCTATATCTCTATATCAGAACATCGTAGAGAAATTGTGGTGGGCTGTTTTGTCTCATGTTAACAATTTTTGAAACATTTTGTGTGACAAATCTTGCAACAGCTTGCACCACATAATTTTCTCTTCAGAAAATTTACCTAATTGGTAACATGTTAGTAGTTCATATTCTAAGTAGATTTGATAACAATGCAGCAAATCTAAACAGGCATGCCCTTAAAGGTCTTAAAGGGTCATATAATGAGATTTTTTAAAGATGTAAAATAAATTGTTTGTGTACCCAGAGTGTGTATGTGAAGTGTTATCTCAAAATACTCCACAGATCATTTATTATAGCATGTTAAAATTGACACTTTGTAGGCCTGAGCAAAATTGTGCAGTTTTTGGGTGTTTCCTTTAAAATGCAAATGAGTGGATGAAATGCAAACAATGATCACAATGATGGTGGTTTGTTGTAATTGAAATTCAATTGTGCTCTCGATTATTTTATTTTTTATCTTTTTCATGTTTTCTAGGTTGATATAAGCACTGGGGACCCAATTATAGCACTTACACTTGGAAAAAGTCAGATTTTCACGCTATGACCCCTTTAAGGTCCCAGATCGCTTGAACCCCGCTAATCGCTGCTTGCAGCTATATTTATTAGGGGTTCAAGCCCGTAGGGCTGAAACCCTATTGTAATTGTTAAGATTTTTATTTAGGGTTTCGAGCACGAAGTGCTGAAAACCTATTGTATTTGTCTGTTTTATTATTATTATTATTATTATTATTATTAGGGGTTCAAGCCCGTAGGGCTGAAACCCTATTGTATTTGTATGGATTTTTATTAGGGGTTCAAGCCCGTAGGGCTGAAACCCTATTGTAATTGTTAAGATTTTTATTTATTATTATTATTTTGCCGTAAAACGGAATGTGCAGACCAAACCGTAAGGCCTAGAGACTTGAAACTTGGTCAAATGGTAGGACCCAATTTGGGGAGAGGTTGATAGAGTATCAACCCGATTGGCCTATAGGTGGCGCTATAGCGATAACAAACGCGTTGATGATCATAACTCCCACAAATCTTGTCCAAATGTCAAGTGTCTTATATCACTGGAATCCTTGCGTCAAGTCGAACAAAACGTATATCTCCGATTTCATTTCCGCCATGGAAATTTTTTCGCTATTTTCGATTTTGTCGAAAAAAATAAAAACGAACTAGTCCTAGGTTTTTCATCCGATCGGAACCGTTCCAGTGCTGTAATATTCCTTGGAGTGTGATTATGAAAAGTTATCAAAAAAAAGTGGAACTTTAGACTCGCCGTCGTCAAGCCACGCCCAAACGCCCCCAATGGGCGGAGCCTCTTGGACTTAAATGGCTATAACTTGGGATTGGAAAGAGGTATCAACACCAAATTTGGTACACGTATACAATGGACTATTCTGGGGTCACGAAACAAAAATTGCGCCGCTTGACCACTAGCTGGCGCTATAACACCACCTCAACTTTGAAGGTCTGTAACTACAGAAATGTGCGACCGATCAACTTGACATTTGGCACCGATGCTCCTGGTCTAGGGTACTATCAATGTGTAAAAGGAAATTCGCTTAGATCAAAAAACATGGCCGCCATCGGCCAATCAAGGAAAAGCAGCTGTTAGACAGGGTTAACGGATGCCGATCGAAACGAAACGCGGTGGGCCTGTTTGTCTCTTGGCCATGAAGGTCTGTGCAGAGTAAGAAAAAATTCGGCCTCCGGGAGGCGCTATCACGTTTTTTCAGTGTTTAAGTGATTGTGTATTATGCAGTGTTTCAGATATCAACAAGATCTTCATATCATTTAATAGAGGTACTTACAATGAACAACTTTTCCTCAAGAAGCACTTGTCTCAGTCAAATCGTTTGTTAGATATTCATCATTTTCTTTTAAACCTACTTTTGTGAACTAGTCCTAGGTTTTTTGACCGATCTGAACCAATCCAGTGCTGGAATATTCCTTAGACACTGTATATCAATAATTATCAAAAAAAAGTTGAACTTTGCACTCGTCGTCGCAACACCACGGTTAAAAGTACGAAGAGGTGGTGCCACAAATACTTAAATGGCTATCATTTATGATAGGAATCAGATATCAACACCAAACTTGGTACACATATGCATAGACCTAGGCCCAGGTCATATGCAAAAAATTGCAGAGATTGTCCACTAGGTGGCGCTATAACATAAGAACAAGGAATGATGACTATAGCATATGTATACGACACATAAATATTTGTCCGACCTACTTGTTATTTTGCACATAACATCTGCTTTCAGATTCTTATAAGGGTCTATTAGGATAATTACATATCTTAGAAAACATGCGACCAACAGCCAGCCAGCATTAACCATGTACGTGTCCAGTGTAATGGTGTGCGATTACAACTAAACTGATGGGCCTGTTTGTCTTATGTTCTCAAGTGTCTGTGAGGATTTTTGGCTCATCATTCCGGAAATATTTGCATCTAGAACAACGGGTGTTACGTTAACTGTACCCTAGATAAGTGGTTCACAAAATTATTCCTGGAGGCCCACTGCTCTGCACATATACAAAAGTCTTCTATTTTAAACAAATCTACTTTAATCATAAGTAGAGATTTTTATGAACTGAACTGATTGTGTCAGATGAGAGAATCATACAAAATGTGCCGAGCATTGGGTCTCGAGAAACCACTGCTTTTCACTGAGTTTGAAAGTACTGCTCTAGATGTTTATGTTTATATGAAAAACAATTTTGTGAATTTACTGTACTATATCTATTTTATTTTATAATCAAATCATCAAAATGTATTAAAACTGTTTTCTATTAAAAAAAACAACAATAGTATTAAATGACAAATAATCGAGTAATAATTATAGTTGTCATCATCAAGACTTTTCACTGTATTATACATTTTATTTTGAACTCAAGTGAATGTGTCTATTAACTTGAAATAAAATCTAATTATCTCTACTTCTGTTTTCAAATTAAAGTATGAACAATTTATATATATTAGTTTTACAAACTCACTACTATAATATTACAATCAAATAGTTTAAATTAAAACTTGTTTAAAGATTGAACTGCAGATTAGTATGGTTTACATCTAGGCAAATATTCATTTATACATTCATTTCTGTTCTTATAAAAAAGTTATAAAAAATTTTTTCTAGAATATTTACTCCATTAATACATAACTCAGTATTATGTAAGGAGTTACAATCATAAGATGTATAACATTGACAGAGTTGAATAAGTCCACTAGGTATGGCATCAAATACAACTGCAAATTCCTTAGCAGTTACTGGAATCTTATAATGATTGAGGAATTCACAATAATTAAATAGGTGACCATCATCTTTAAATAACTGCCTCACTAATATTATATTATTATCATACCAATTTCTATAAAATAAGGATCTGTTTCTTGTATAGAATATTCTTGTTATTCCAAATAACATATCTATGTGGAGAAAAGTTATGTTTATATATGAGCATCCAAGATAAACAAACCTGTTTATGGAAACCTGACAGTTTTATGGGAACCCTTGTTTATATCAAAATTGTATCGCAAAAACAATTCCAAACCACCCAATTTCTTTAAAATCTTTTCTGGTATGATGTTCCATATACTACCTTTGCAACTTCAGTAACTTTTTATCCACTTATTTTTAAAAACACAGTTAGCAGTATTAAAATCTAGTAAAAAAAATGTATCCTCCTTTCTCAACTGGATTACATAGAATTGACTTTTTAATGTAATGCGATCTGTTCTTCCATATGAAATTAAACAAAATAATATCCAACTCTTTTATAACTGATTGTGGGACTTCTAATGCAAGAGCTGTATACACTATAGTTGTTAAAAGCTTTCACTGCTGGGTCCGTCGTTCATACGTAGATAACTCAATTAGCTGGATTTCATTGTTGACGATTTAGCTTCATGTTGAATTATTTGTTTCTTCTAAGGTCATCCTAGAGTTGTTGTTATAGTAACATGTCCGTAAGGTTAAAACTGCTCGGGATTCAAATTCAACTCGTAATAATTAATGATACATTTAATATTTTTGTAATGTTATTTTAAAAACTATATAATATAAAAAACATAATTAAGACTGTGTTTTAAGGACTAGTCTGAAGAACTAGTAGTTAGTTAGGGCTAATCAGTCTTATTATTTGGATTTAAATATAATTTAAATAATTTAAATATTTTTTCACGTGATAATTAAAACAGTTATGTTCAATCGTGAAGATAAAAATGTATGACTAACTTTGAATACTAGTCTTAGAGATTAATGTTACTGACCATTGGTTTAAGTGTAGTTCCAGACTAAAATTTAGGCGTAAGTTTTAGTTGTCTTACTTCAATTCAATTCAATTCAATTTTATTTATATAGCGCTTTTCACAAAAGTCAATTGTTTCAAAGCAGCTTTACATAAATAGAAGCAGTGAAAAGCACAGAAAAACGACAGATAGCACAACAAAATACATGATAGCATGAGCAGTTAAATTTGCTGCGGCTATGACTCAATATTATAAGTGCACGTATTACTAAAGCAACGTATAGAAGAGGAAGCTAGGTAAAGCCCAAAAAGGCTGCCTCCCCGGGGCTTTTATCCGAGGAAAAATAAGTCCTAGGAGGGAAAAACCCTTAGGAGAACGGATAAGGAGATTTAGCGGAGATTATGCGGTTCTGCCTGTGATCGTTGGTCAGGCATCAGCTGGGCATGACGTTGAAGGACGGCCAGTAGATCAGAGGTGTGCCGACTTTCACATCTACCGGGACTGGGTCTGTTTGTCTCGTTGTCCTCGGGTCAAGGACGAGACAGGGAGAGAAAAATAAAATCGTATTAGCGTAGCGGCCGTTACTTGAAAATAGCTTACACTGGCCTACCTTTATATATATCTGGGCTATAGTGTTGTCTTAAGATGTACACCATTAATGTTTTTTAAAAGGTTTGTTTGTAAAAAAGTACCTAAATGTTTTTAAATAACTAATGGCTAGTCATGCATCAATTTAACCTGTGGGAAACAACCCAATAAAGTTATAAAGCTTCAAATGTTGTCTTAGAATTCTTCAAATCCTAAAGGTATGAAAAAGATTGCTGTAAATATGTGGGTTCTTAAAGAACAGGCCAACATTAGAAATAATAACTAATAATTATACATAAAGAGAATATTTATTTGGTTATAAGTAGCTTTAGTATTCTAATCTATTTTCCATGACATAAACATGTCATGATGTGTCTTATAAAGTTTTTAATAATTTTTTATAGAATTATTGCAATGAAATTGTAATGTTATGATGCAATTGGTTAATTTAAATGTAAATTATTTACTGAAAACTTACACTAGCACAGCGCATGTGTGAAAACAAATAAGTGCTTAATAGCAAATCTGACTGACATTTGCTTAATGACATCATTTGTTATTAACTCCATTTGATATAAACAACACATCTGGTTCAGTTATGTATGGACATAGCCAGTTGTTAAATATAAAAAATGTAGAGCTTTAGTACTATTTTTAGGCCTACTATAATATGACAGAGGCTGTCATCTGAAATACTTGTATGTTTACACATAATATCTATGTCAAAGAATATATATGTTCTATAAGAACAATTACTTTTGTTTAAAAAAAATGTCTAAAAGATTTAAACAAGCAACTATTTAGTAAGACCTACAGAATAGATCTCCATGAACTAAAATGACTGTTTAAGATGAGAGAAACATACAAAATGTGCAGAGCATGTTTGTGTATATGTTCCTTTTGTGGACTAAGCCATTGGTTACAATTCGTGACCTCACCACTAGATGCCGCTAAAATTTACACACTGCACCTTTAACTTCATGATTTTACTGTTATAATATTAAAATCACATTTAGTGAAAGACTAACACTTTAATTGTTCTGAATTATCAGTTTTAACACTCATGTCATTTTATGATAGCTGTGAAATGTGAACATAATTTTGGAGGCACTTACACAACATTTGCAGTAAGAATTATATTTTTTTGTTTTTTTTTATAAAAAAAACTACATTCCAAATGAGTGTGTAACCATGTCAATATTAAAGCTCCCGTTCTGTCTGTGATTTTGAAGCTTTGATTGTGTTTATAGTGGGCAATATAACATGTGTTCATGTTTTTCACGTGTAAAAAAAACGCGGTAGTTTTCACACAATTTACTTATCTGTATAGCGCTGTTTTCACTGTCCTCAAAACGGGCTGATGTCTTCCTTGTTCTATGAAGTGCCTCCTTCAGAAATACGTATCAAGTTTTTATTGTGTAGTTTGTTAAGTGTGCTGTGATTCGATAGCAGCTAAGCTTAGCAGAGCCGTTTGAGCCAAAGCAGGTGACTGACGTATTCCTGTGGGCGGAATTTAGTCAACTAACTGTTTTAGTGACGTCATTAAAGCAGGAAATAGAGAGCTGTAGTCCAAACCGCCCGTTCGTTGTAGGCTTTTAAAGAGGAATTCTATTGAAGAAAATGTATCGCCTGGCAGTGAACTTTGAGCTTTATCATTTTACAGGTATTATTTATGCTATTATAGCAACATTACACGCAAACTAGGGTTTAAAAAATGGTATCAGGAAGAACGTGACATTTAACCTTTAAGTCTTGTTCTTTAACAGTCTTGTTTCTCCTACAAAATACAATGCAGAATATCTATATGGCCATGTCCTTAAACGTCTTGTGATCTAAATGGCTTGAACCCCGGTAATCGCTGCTTGCAGCTATATTACCATTTGTTTTTGTTAGGATTTTTATTATTATTCTGCCATAAAACGGAATGTGCAGACCAAACGGTAAGGCCTAGAGACTTGAAACTTGGCCAAATAGTAGGACCCAATTTGGGGAGAGGTTGACAGAGTATCAACCCGATTGGCCTATAGGTGGCGCTATAGCGATAACAAACGCGTTGATGATCATAACTCCCACAAATCTTGTCCAAATGTCAAGTGTCTTATATCACTGAAATCCTTGCGTCAAGACGAACAAAACGTATATCTCCGATTTCATTTCCGTCATGAATTTTTTTTCGCTATTTTCGATTTTGTCGAAAAAAATAAAAACGAACTAGTCCTAGGTTTTTTGTCCGATCGGAACCGTTCCAGTGCTGTAATATTCCTTGGAGTGTGAATATCAAAAGTTATCAAAAAAAATTGAACTTTCGACTCACCATCGTAAAGCCACGCCCAAACGCCCCAATGGGCGGAGCCTCTTGGACTTAAATGGCTATAACTTGGGATTGGAAAGAGGTATCGACACCAAATTTGGTACACATATACAGGGGACTATTCTGGGGTCACGTGCAAAAAATTGCGACGCTTGACCACTAGTTGGCGCTATAACACCACCTCAACTTTGAAGGTCTGTAACTATAGAAATATGCGACCGATCAACTTGACCTTTGGCACCGGTGCTCCTGGTCTAGGGTACTATCTATGTCTAAAAGGAATTTCGCGTAGCTCAAAAAACATGGCCGCCATCGGCCAATCAAGAAAAAGCAGCTATCAGACAGGGTTAACGGAGGCCGATCAAAACGAAACGCGTTGGGCCTGTTTGTCTCTTGGCTATGAAGGTCTGTGCAGAGTAAGAAAAAATTCGGCCTCCGGGAGGCTCTATCACGTTTTTTCAGTGTTTAAGTGGTTGTGTATTATGCAGTGTTTCAGATATCAACAAGATCTTCATATCATTTAATAGAGGTACTTATAATGAACAATTTTCCCTCAAGAAGCATTTGTCTCAGTCGAATCGTTTGTTAGATATTCATAATTTTCTTATAAACCTACTTTTGCGAACTAGTCCTAGGTTTTTTGACCGATCTGAACCAATCCAGTGCTGGAATATTCCTTAGACACTGAATATCAATAATTATCAAAAAAAAGTTGAACTTTGCACTCGTCGTCGCAATACCACGGTCAAAAGTACGAAGAGGCGGTGCCACAAATACTTAAATGGCCATCATTTATGATAGGAATGAGATATCAACACGAAATTTGGTACACATATGTATAGACCTAGGCCAAGGTAACATGCAAAACATTTCAGAGATTGTCCACGAGGTGGCGCTATAACCTAAGGACAAAGAACGATGACTATAGCATATGTATACGACACATAAATATTTGTCTGACCTACTTGTTATTTTGCACTTAACATCTGCTTTCAGATTCTTATAAGGGTCTATTAGGATAATTACATATCTTAGAAAACATGAGACCAACAGCCAGCCAGCATTAACCATGTACGAGTCCAGTGTAATGGTGTGCGATTACAACTAAACTGATGGGCCTGTTTGTCTTATGTTCTCAAGTGTCTGTGAGGATTTTTGGCTCATCATTCCGGAAATATTTGCATCTAGAACAACGGGTGTTACGTTAACTGTCCCCTAGATCAGTGGTTCTCAAAGTTATTCCTGGAGGCCCACTGCTCTGCACATATACAAAAGTCTTCTATTTTAAACAAATCTACTTTAATCATCAGTAGAGATTTGTATGAACTGAACTGATTGTGTCAGATGAGAGAATCATACAAAATGTGCCGAGCATTGGGTCTCGAGAAACCACTGCGTTTCACTGGGTTAAAAGTACTGCTCTAGATGTTTATGTTTATATGAAAAACTATTTTGTGAATTTACTGTACTATATCTATTTTATTTTATAATCAAATCATCAAAATGTATTAAAACTAATTAAAATCTAATTATCTCCACTTCTGTTTTCAAATTAAAATATGAACAATTTATATATATATATATTAATTTTAGAAACTCATTACTACAATATTACAATCAAATAGTTTAAATTAAAACTTGTTTAAAGGTTGAACTGCAGATTAGTATGGTTTACATCTAGGCAAATATTCACTTCTACATTCATTTCTGTTCTTATAAAAAAGTTATTAATTTTTTTTCTAGAATATTTACTCTATTAATACATAACTGAGTATTATGTAAGGAGTTACAATCATAAGATGTATAACATTGAAAGAGTTGAATAAGTACACTAGGTATGGCATCAAATACAACTGCAAATTCCTTAGCAGTTACTGGAATCTTATAGTGATTGAGGAATTCACAATAATTAAAGAGGTGACCATCATCTTTAAATAACAGCCTCACTAATATTATATTATTATCATACCAATTTCTATAAAATAAGGATCTGTTTCTTGTATAGAATATTCTTGTTATTCCAAATAACAGATCTATGTGGAGAAAAGTTATGTTTTTATATGAGCATCCAAGAAAACAAACCTGTTTATGGAAACCTGACAGTTTTATGGGAAACTTGTTTATATCAAAATTGTATCGCAAAAAAAATTCCAAACCACCCAATTTCTTAAAAATAATTTCTGGTATGATGTTCCATATACTACCTTTGCAACTTCAGTAACTTTTTATCCACTTATTTTTAAAAACACAGTTAGCAGTATTAAAATCTAGTAAAAAAAATGTATCCTCCTTTCTCAACTGGATTGCATAGAATTGACTTTTTAATGTAGTGCTTCACTGCTGGGTCTGTCGTTCATACGTGGATTACTCAGTTAGCTGGATTTCATTGTTGACGATTTAGCTTCATGTTGAATTATTTGTTTTTTCGAAGGTCATCCTAGAGTTGTTGTTATAGTAACATGTCCGTAAGGTTAAAACTGCTCGGGATTCAAATTCAACTCGTAATAAAAAATGATACATTTAATATTTTAGTAATGTTATTTAAAAAAACTATATAATATAAAAAACATAATTAAGACTGTGTTTTAAGGACTAGTCTGAAGAATTAGTAGTTAGTTAGGGCTAATCAGTCTAACTATTTGGATTTAAATATATTTTAAATAATTTAAATATTTTTTCACATGATACTTAAAGCAGTTATGTTCAATCATGAAGACAAAAATATATGACTAACTTTGAATACTAGTCTTAGAGATTAATGTTACTGACCATTGGTTTAAATGTAGTTCCAGACTAAAATTTAGGCTTAAGTTTTAGTTGTCTTACTTGAAAATAGCTTACACTGGCCTACCTTTAAATATATCTGCGCCATTGTTTTGTCTTAAGATGTACACCAGAAATGTTTTTTATAAGGTTTGTTTGTAAAAAGTACCTAAATGTTTTTACATAACTAATGGCTAGTCATGCATCAATCTAAACCTGTGGGAAACAACCCAATAAAGTTATAAAGCTTCAAATGTTGTCTTAGAATTTTTCAAATCCTAAAGGTATGAAAAAGATTGCTGTAAATATGTGGATCCTTAAAGAACAATAATAGGCCAACATTAGAAATAATAACCAATAATCATACATAAAGAGAATATATATTTGGTTATCAGAAGCTTTAGTATTCTAATCTACTTTCCAGAACATTAACATGTCATGATGTATCTTATAAAGTTTTTAATAATTGTTTATAGAATTATTGCAATGAAATTGTAATGTTATTATACAATTGGTTATTTTAAATGTAAATTATTTGCTGAAAACTTACTCTAGCACAGCACATGTGTGAACACTAATAAGTGCTTAATAGCAAATCTGACTGACATTTGCTTAATGACATCATTTGTTATTAACTCCATTTGATATAAACAACACATCTGTATCAGTTATGTATGGACATAGCCAGTGGTTAAATATAAAAAATGTAGAGCTTTAGTACTACTTTAAGGCCTACTATAATATGACAGAGGCTGTTATCTGAAATAGTTGTATGTTTGCACATAATATCTATGTCAAAGAATATATATGTTCTATAAGAACAATTACTTTTGTTAAAAAAATGTCTAAAAGATTTAAACAAGCAAACATTTAGTAAGACCTACAGAATAGATCTCTATGAACTAAAATGACTGTTTCAGATGAGAGAAACATACAAAATGTGCAGAGCATGTTTGTGTATATGTTCCTTTTGTCCATAAAAATATATACGGTTTAATAACTTGCATACCTCACTTTATTTACCTAATTAAAACAGAAAGCCTTCATGGTACTCGATTAAAGAACATGAACATGAATCTGCTAAATGAAATGATATTTGTTATTGACAGGATTTAATAACACCATCCACCATTCTGATAACGTATCTGGTTGTTTTATTAAATTGTTTCAGTTCTTACACTCAACAACAGTAAAGCCAGTGCAGTACAATTTTCTCTACACTGTATAAATATATATATATATATATATATATATATATATCAAATACAAAAACAACTTTGCAGAAGTATAGCTATCACACAGTCATTTTGAAAATGGCCCTGACGAACGGCCCCTAAAGCTTATGACAAAGCATACAATGTATTATTGAGATCAGGCAATATACTCAAATTCCTTATTGTGGATTTTAGGTGCAATTTTCCGTTATGTTCACTAGATGGCAGAAGAGGATCAATCACTGTCTGACATTTGAACTCACAGAAAACACAGAAGATGATTACTCTTTAACTAATTCTACTATTAATAGAAATCTGTTCACATTTAAAGGTGCAGTGTGTAATTTTTAGAAGGATCTCTTGACAGAAATGCAAAATGATATACAAAACTATATTATCAGGGGTGTATAAAGACCTTTCATAATGAACCGGTATGTGTTTATTAGCTTAGAACGAGACCTTTTTATCTACAAACACCAAGGTCCCCTTACATGGAAGTCAACATTTTGTGGCGCCATTTTTCTACAGAAGCCCCTAACGGACAAATTTTTTACTAAGTTGTCTCCGACGATGACATGTTTGTCTGGTGGCGGCTACCGTAGCTTCTCTATGTGTTTCAAAAGCGAGGGGTGAGCAGTGGACTAAGCCATTGGTTGCATTTCGTGACCTCACCACTAGATGCCACTAAAATGTACACACTGCACCTTTAACTTCATGATTTTACTGTTATAATATTAAAATCAAATTTAGTGAAAGACTACCACTTCAATTGTTCTGAGTTGTCAGTTTTATCACTCATGTCACTTTATGATATCTGTGAAACATGAACATAATTTTGGAGGCACTTACACGCATTTTTATGTTTTTTATAAAAAAAACTACATACAAAATGAGTGTGTAACCATGTCAGTATTAAGTCTTGTTCTTTAACAGTCTTGTTTCTCCTTTCTCAGGTAAACGTGTATGTGTATAATATACAATGCAGAATATCTATATGGCCATGTCCTTAAACGTCTTGTGATCCCAAATAGCTTGAACCCCGCTAATCGCTGCTTGCAGCTATATTACCGTTTGTTTTTGTTAGGATATTTATTTTTCTGCCATAAAACGGATCGTGCAGACCAAACGGTAAGGCCTAGAGACTTGAAATTTGGCCAAATGGTAGGTCCCAATTTGGGGTGAGGTTGACAGAGTATGACCCCAATCGGCCTATAGGTGGCGCTATAGTGATAACAAACGCGTTGATGCTCATAACTCCCACAATTCTTGTCCAAATCTCAAGTGTCTTATATCCCTGGATTCCTTGCGTCAAGACGAACAAAATGTTTATCTCCGATTTAATTTCCGTCATGAAAAATTTTCCGCTATTTTTGATTTTGTCGAAAAAAATATAAACAAACTAGTCCTAGGTTTTTTGCTCGATCGGAATCGTTTCAGTGCTAAAATGTTCCTTGGAGTTCGAATATCAATAATTATTGAAAAAAAGTTGAACTTTCGACTCACGGTCGACATGCCACGCCCAAACGTCTGAAGTGTGCTCAGCCATTAGGGATTTATTGGCTATAACTGCGGACAGGAATGAAGTATCAACTTGGTACTTGTGATGAGAGTCATGGTCTGAGGTGGCATGCGTCGTTTCGTCACAGCGCCACCTAGTGGTCAGACGAATCATTTAAACGCTTATAACTTAGACTGAGTTTGACATATTTTCATGCAACTTTTTTCCTTGGAGTCCTGAATTGTTGTCGAGTCAAACGATACCAAACATGCCAGGTTTCGCCTTACGGTTGGTTCTGTACAAGAAAATAACGCTTTAAAAAACATGCGCGAATAACTCCACGAGGATTATTCCGATTGACTCGAAACGACCATAAGAAGAACATTGTATTACCTTCTGAACAAAAAACTCTATTGGCGTTATGTTAAAATTTTCATCAAAAATGGCTGAAAATTGCAAAAAAACGAAAAATTACCTCAAAATGTTGTGTTTTTTACACATAAATGGTTATAACTCTGCAACGAAATGACATTTTTTCACCAGATTTGATACGCTGATGTCTAAGCAGAGTCTGAGGCAATACAAAAAATGGTATGCCTGCACCACTAGTTGGCCTCATAATTGAACAAAACCTTTGACATTGAGCAAGCCCAATGGTCATACAACTGTTTTTTCACTAAACTAAAGTGTATAGTCATGATACTAGCTAGATGTAACACAGTCATGACCTGAGATTCCATGCACGAGTTTGTCATAGCGCCACCTACTGGTAATTTGTTATTTTCACTTAAAAATACTGTAACCTTGCATTTAAAATCATGAGTCATCATGGATTATTCCTTTCATGACTTTGAGTATAATCGTTGGTGGATTGCAAGTCACTCCCTAGCAACCAATGAGAATACCCTAGCAATCATTTAACAAGAGCTGTATCTCTGTATCAGAATATCGTAGAGACATGGGGTTCAGCTCTTTTGACTCATTAACACTATTTTAACATTTTGTGACCCGAGTTTTACCAGTGCAAGCACCACAAACATTTCCTTCAGTGTTCTTTTTGTCAATGTTCCGTGAGAAGAGAGGGAAACATTTCACTGAATGATAGTACTTTTTTCCTGATAATTTTGAACACGTGTGTCTGGCAGCTTATTTTTCATCATTTATTTTGTACAATGCAGCAAATCTACACAGCCATGCCCTATAGGTCTTAATGTCCCAAATCGCTTGAACCCCGGTAATCGCTGCTTGCAGCTATATTATTTTTTTGTTTTTTATAAAAAAACTACATTCCAAAAGAGTGTGTAACCAAGTCAGTATTAAGTCTTGTTTCTTCTTTCTCAGGTAAACATGTGTGTGTACAATATACAATGCAGAATATCTATATGGCCATGTCCTTAAACGTCTTGTGATCTAAATGGCTTGAACCCCGGTAATCGCTGCTTGCAGCTATATTTAGGGGTTCAAGCCCGTAGGGCTGAAACCCTATTGTAATTGTTAAGATTTTTATTTTTATTAATTATTATTATTTTGCCGTAAAACGGAATGTGCAGCCCAAACCGTAAGGCCTAGAGACTTGAAACTTGGCCAAATGGTAGGACCCAATTTGGGGAGAGGTTGATAGAGTATCAACCCGATTGGCCTATAGGTGGCGCTATAGCGATAACAAACGCGTTGATGATCATAACTCCCACAAATCTTGTCCAAATGTCAAGTGTCTTATATCACTGGAATCCTTGCGTCAAGACGAACAAAACGTATATCTCCGATTTCATTTCCGTCATGAATTTTTTTTCGCTATTTTCGATTTTGTCGAAAAAAATAAAAACGAACTAGTCCTAGGTTTTTTGTCCGATCGGAACCGTTCCAGTGCTGTAATATTCCTTGGAGTGTGAATATCAAAAGTTATCAAAAAAAAATTTAACTTTCGACTCACCATCGTAAAGCCACGCCCAAACGCCCCAATGGGCGGAGCCTCTTAGACTTAAATGGCTATAACTTGGGATTGGAAAGAGGTATCGACACCAAATTTGGTACACATATACAGGGGACTATTCTGGGGTCACGTGCAAAAAATTGCGCCGCTTGACCACTAGTTGGCGCTATAACACCACCTCAACTTTGAAGGTCTGTAACTATAGAAATATGCGACCGATCAACTTGACCTTTGGCACCGGTGCTCCTGGTCTAGGGTACTATCTATGTCTAAAAGGAATTTCGCGTAGCTCAAAAAACATGGCCGCCATCGGCCAATCAAGAAAAAGCAGCTATCAGACAGGGTTAACGGAGGCCGATCAAAACGAAACGCGTTGGGCCTGTTTGTCTCTTGGCCATGAAGGTCTGTGCAGAGTAAGAAAAAATTCGGCCTCCGGGAGGCGCTATCACGTTTTTTCAGTGTTTAAGTGATTGTGTATTATGCAGTGTTTCAGATATCAACAAGATCTTCATATCATTTAATAGAGGTACTTATAATGAACAATTTTCCCTCAAGAAGCATTTGTCTCAGTCGAATCGTTTGTTAGTTATTCATAATTTTCTTATAAACCTACTTTTGCGAACTAGTCCTAGGTTTTTTGACCGATCTGAACCAATCCAGTGCTGGAATATTCCTTAGACACTTACTATCAATAATTATCAAAAAAAAGTTGAACTTTGCACTCGTCGTCGCAATACCACGGTCAAAAGTACGAAGAGGCGGTGCCACAAATACTTAAATGGCCATCATTTATGATAGGAATGAGATATCAACACGAAATTTGGTACACATATGTATAGACCTAGGCCGAGGTAACATGCAAAACATTTCAGAGATTGTCCACGAGGTGGCGCTATAACCTAAGGACAAAGAACGATGACTATAGCATATGTATACGACACATAAATATTTGTCTGACCTACTTGTTATTTTGCACTTAACATCTGCTTTCAGATTCTTATAAGGGTCTATTAGGATAATTACATATCTTAGAAAACATGAGACCAACAGCCAGCCAGCATTAACCATGTACGAGTCCAGTGTAATGGTGTGCGATTACAACTAAACTGATGGGCCTGTTTGTCTTATGTTCTCAAGTGTCTGTGAGGATTTTTGGCTCATCATTCCGGAAATATTTGCATCTAGAACAACGGGTGTTACGTTAACTGTCCCCTAGATCAGTGGTTCTCAAAGTTATTCCTGGAGGCCCACTGCTCTGCACATATACAAAAGTCTTCTATTTTAAACAAATCTACTTTAATCATCAGTAGAGATTTGTATGAACTGAACTGATTGTGTCAGATGAGAGAATCATACAAAATGTGCCGAGCATTGGGTCTCGAGAAACCACTGCGTTTCACTGGGTTAAAAGTACTGCTCTAGATGTTTATGTTTATATGAAAAACTATTTTGTGAATTTACTGTACTATATCTATTTTATTTTATAATCAAATCATCAAAACGTATTAAAACTAATTAAAATCTAATTATCTCCACTTCTGTTTTCAAATTAAAATATGAACAATTTATATATATATATATATATATATATATATATATATATATATATATATTAATTTTAGAAACTCATTACTATAATATTACAATCAAATAGTTTAAATTAAAACTTGTTTAAAGGTTGAACTGCAGATTAGTATGGTTTACGTCTAGGCAAATATTCATTTCTACATTAATTTCTGTTCTTATAAAAAGTTATTAATTTTTTTTTCTAGAATATTTACTCTATTAATACATAACTGAGTATTATGTAAGGAGTTACAATCATAAGATGTATAACATTGTAAGAGTTGAATAAGTCCACTAGGTATGGCATCAAATACAACTGCAAATTCCTTAGCAGTTACTGGAATCTTATAGTGATTGAGGAATTCACAATAATTAAAGAGGTGACCATCATCTTTAAATAACTGCCTCACTAATATTATATTATTATCATACCAATTTCTGTAAAATAAGGATCTGTTTCTTGTATAGAATATTCTTGTTATTCCAAATAACAGATCTATGTGGAGAAAAGTTATGTTTATATATGAGCATCCAAGAAAAACAAACCTGTTTATAGAAACCTGACAGTTTTATGGGAAACTTGTTTATATCAAAATTGTATCGCAAAAAAAATTCCAAACCACCCAATTTCTTAAAAATCATTTCTGGTATGATGTTCCATATACTACCTTTGCAACTTCAGTAACTTTTTATCCACTTGTTTTTAAAAACACAGTTAGCAGTATTAAAATCTAGTGAAAAAAAATGTATCCTCCTTTCTCAACTGGATTGAATAGAATTGACTTTTTAATGTAGTGCTTCACTGCTGGGTCTGTCGTTCATACGTGGATTACTCAGTTAGCTGGATTTCATTGTTGACGATTTAGCTTCATGTTGAATTATTTGTTTCTTCGAAGGTCATCCTAGAGTAGTTGTTATAGTAACATGTCCGTAAGGTTAAAACTGCTCGGGATTCAAATTCAACTCGTTATAAACAATGATACCTTAAATATTTTAGTAATGTTATTTAAAAAACTATATAATATAAAAAACATAATTAAGACTGTGTTTTAATGACTAGTCTGAAGAATTAGTAGTTAGTTAGGGCTAATCAGTCTTACTATTTGGATTTAAATATAATTTAAATAACAGTTGTGTTCAGTCGTGAAGATAAAAATGTATGACTAACTTTGAATACTAGTCTTAGAGATTAATGTTACTGACCATTGGTTTAAGTGTAGTTCCAGACTAAAATTTAGGCTTAAGTTTTAGTTGTCTTACTTGAAAATAGCTTACACTGGCCTACCTTTAAATATATCTGGGCCATAGTTTTGTCTTAAGATGTACACCAGTAATGTTTTTTTAAGGTTTGTTTGTAAAAAGTACCTAAATGTTTTTACATAACTAATGGCTAGTCATGCATCAATCTAAACCTGTGGGAAACAACCCAATAAAGTTATAAAGCTTCAAATGTTGTCTTAGAATTTTTCAAATCCTAAAGGTATGAAAAAGATTGCTGTAAATATGTGGATCCTTAAAGAACAATAATAGGCCAACATTAGAAATAATAACTAATAATCATACATAAAGAGAATATATATTTGGTTATCAGAAGCTTTAGTATTCTAATCTACTTTCCAGAACATAAACATGTCATGATGTATCTTATAAAGTTTTTAATAATTGTTTATAGAATTATTGCAATGAAATTGTAATGTTATGATACAATTGGTTATTTTAAATGTAAATGATTTGCTGAAAACTTACTCTAGCACAGCACATGTGTGAACACTAATAAGTGCTTAATAGCAAATCTGACTGACATTTGCTTAATGACATCATTTGTTATTAACTCCATTTGATATAAACAACACATCTGTATCAGTTATGTATGGACATAGCCAGTGGTTAAATATAAAAAAATGTAGAGCTTTAGTACTACTTTTAGGCCTACTATAATATGACAGAGGCTGTCATCTGAAATACTTGTATGTTTGCACATAATATCTATGTCAAAGAATATATATGTTCTATAAGAACCATTACTTTTGTTTAAAAAATGTCTAAAAGATTTAAAGGTGCAGTGTGTAATTTTTTGAAGGACCTCTTGACAGAAATGCAAAATAATATACAAAACAATATTATCAGGGGTGCATAAAGACCTTTTTATAATGAACCGTTATGTTTTTATTACCTTAGAATGAGACGTTTTGATCTACATACACAGAGGGTCCCCTTACGTGGAAGTCGCCATTTTGTGCCGCCATGTTTCTACAGAAGCCCTTAACGGACAAACTAAGTTGTCTGTCAATTACATGTTTTTCCGGTGGCGGCTACCATAGCTTCTCTATGCGTTTCACAAGCAAGAGGTGAGCAGTGGACTGAGCCGTTGGTTGCAATTCGCAACCTCACCAGTGGATGCCGCTAAAATGTACATACTGCACCTTTAAACAAGCAACCATTTAGTAAGACCTACAAAATAGATCTCTATGAACTAAAATGACTGTTTAAGATGAGAGAAACATACAAAATGTGCAGAGCATGTTTGTGTATATGTTCCTTTTGTCCATAAAATATAAATGGTTTAATAACTTGCATACCTCACTTTATTTACCTAAATAAAACAGAAAGCCTTCATGGTACTCGATTAATTTTTTTACTAAGTTGTCTTTGACGATGACATGTTTGTCTGGTGGCGGCTACCGTAGCTTCTCTATGTGTGTTTTAAAAGCGAGGGGTGAGCAGTAGACTAAGCCATTGGTTGCAATTCGTGACCTCACCACTAGATGCCGCTAAAATTTACACACTGCACATTTAACTTCATGATTTTACTGTTATAATATTAAAATCACATTTAGTGAAAGACTAACACTTCAATTGTTCTGAATTATCAGTTTTAACACTCATGTCATTTTATGATAGCTGTGAAATGTGAACATAATTTTGGAGGCACTTACACAACATTTGCAGTAAGAATTATATTTTTATGTTTTTTATAAAAAAACTACATTCCAAATGGGAGTGTAACCATGTCAGTATTAAGTCTTGTTTCTCCTTTCTCAGGTAAACATGTGTGTGTACAATATACAATGCAGAATATCTATATGGCCATGTCCTTAAACGTCTTGTGATCTAAATGGCTTGAACCCCGGTAATCGCTGCTTGCAGCTATATTTAGGGGTTCAAGCCCGAAGGGCTGAAACCCTATTGTATTTGTACTGATTTTTATTATTATTATTATTATTATTTTTATTATTTTTCTTCTGCCGTAAAACGGATCGTGCAGACCAAACCGTAAGGCCTAGAGACTTGAGACTTGGCCAAATGGTAGGTCTCATTCGTGCGCGAAGATGACAGAGTGTCATCCCAATCGGCCTATGGGGGGCGCTACAGCGATGGCAAACGCGTTGATGCTCATAACTTCGACAATTCTTGTCCAAATGTCAAGTGTCTTATATTCCTGGATTCCTTGCGTCAAGACGAACAAAATGTATATCTCCGATTTCATTTCCGTCATTAAAAATTTTCCGCTATTTTTGATTTTGTCGAAAAAAATAAAAACGAACTAGTCCTAGGTTTTTCGCTCGATCGGAATCGTTTTGGTGCTAAAATGTTCCTTGGAGTTCGAATATCAATAATTATTGAAAAAAAGTTGAACTTTCGACTCACGGTCGACATGCCACGCCCAAACGTCTGAAGTGTGCGCAGCCACTAGGGAATTATTGGATATAACTGCGGACAGGAATGAAGTATTAACACGACACTTGGTACTTGTGATGACAGTCATGGCCTGAGGTGGCATGCGTCGTTTCGTCACAGCGCCACCTAGTGGTCAGACGAATCATTTAAACGCTTATAACTTAGGCTGAGTTTAACATATTTTCATGCAACTTTTTTCTTTGGAGTCCTGAATTGTTGCCGAGTCCAACGATACCAAGCATGCCAGGTTTTGCTTTACGGTTGGTTCTGCACAGGAAAATAGCGCTTAAAAAACACGCGCGAATAACTCCGCGAGGGTTATTCCGATCGACTCGAAACGACCATAGGAAGAACATTGTATTACCTTCTGAACAAAAAGTTTTATTGGCGTTATGTTAAAATTTTCATCAGAAATGGCCGAAAATTGCAAAAAACGAAAAATTACCTCAAAATTTTGTGTTTTTACACATAAATGGTTATAACTCCGCAACGAAATGATATTTTTTAACCAGATTTGATACGCTGATGTCTGAGCACAGTCTGAGGCAATACAAAAAAAATGGTATGCCTGCACCACTAGTTGGCCTCATAATTTAACAAAACCTATGACATTGAGCAAACCCTATGGTCAAACAACTGTTTTTTCAATAAACTAAAGTGTACAGCCATGATACTAGCTAGATGTAACACAGTCATGACCTGAGATTCCATGCACGAGTTTGTCATAGTGCCACCTAGTGGTAATTTGTTATTTTCACTTAAAAATACCGTAACCTTACATTTAAAATCATGAGTCATCATGGATTATTCCTTTCATGGCTTTGAGTATAATCATTGATGGATTGCAAGTCACTCCCTAGCAACCAATGAGAATACCCTAGCAACCATTTAGCAAGCTGTATCTCTGTATCAGAACATCGTAGAGACGTGGGGTTCGGCTCTTTTGACTCATTAACCCTATTTTAACATTTTGTGACCCGAGTTTTGCCATTGCAAGCACCACAAACATTTCCTTCAGTGTTCTATTTGTCAATGTTCCGTGAGAAGAGAGGGAGACATTTCACTGAACGATAGCAATTTTTGCTAATAACTTTGAACACGTGTGTCTGGTATCTTATTTTTCATCATTTATTTTGTACAATGCAGCAAATCTACACAGCCATGCCCTTAATGGTCTTAATGTCCCAAATCGCTTGAACCCCGGTAATCGCTGCTTGCAGCTATATTACCGTTTGTTTTTGTTAGGATATTTATTATTTTTCTGCCATAAAACGGATCGTGCAGACCAAACCGTAAGGCCTAGAGACTTGAGACTTGGCCAAATGATAGGTCTCATTCGTGCGCAAACTTGACAGAGTATGAACCCAATCGGCCTATGGAGGGCGCTACAGCGATGGCAAACGCGTTTAGGCTCATAACTCCCACAATTCTTGTCCAAATGTCAAGTGTCTCATATTCCTGGATTCCTTGCATCAAGACGAACAAAATGTATATCTCCGATTTTATTTCCGTCATGAAAAATTTTCCGCTATTTTCGATTTTGTCGAAAAAAATAAAAACGAACTAGTCCTAGGTTTTTCGCCCGATCGGAATCATTCCAGTGCTAAAATGTTCCTTGGAGTTTGAATATCAATAATTATTAAAAAAAAGTTGAACTTTCGACTCCCGGTCAACATGCCATGCCCAAACGTCTGAATTGTGGGCAGGCACTAGAACATTATTGGCTATAACTGGGGACAGGAATGAAGAATCAACACGACACTTGGTACTTGTGATGAGAGTCATGGCCTGAGGTTTCATGCATCGTTTCGTCACAGCGCCACCTAGTGGTCAGACGAATAAAATAATGCTTATAACTTAGGCTGAGTTTAACGTATTTTCATGCAACTTTTTTCCTTGGAGTCCTGAATTGTTGCCGAGTCCAACGATACTAAGCATGCCAGGTTTTGCTTTACGGTTGGTTCTGCACAGGAAAATAGCGCTTAAAAAACATGCGCGAATAACTCCGCGAGGGTTATTCCGATCGACTCGAAACGACCATAGGAAGAACATTGTATTACCTTCTGAACAAAAAGTTCTATTGGCGTTATGTTAAAATTTCCATCAGAAATGGCCGAAAATTGCAAAAAACGAAAAATTATCTCAAAATGTTGTGTTTTTACACATAAATGGTTATAACTCCGCAACAAAATGATATTTTTTCACCAGATTTGATACGCTGATGTCTGAGCAAAGTCTGAGGCAATACAAAAAAAAATGGTATGCCTGCACCACTAGTTGGCCTCATAATTGAACAAAACCTTTGACATTGAGCAAGCCCAATGGTCATAAAACTGTTTTTTCACTAAACTAAAGTGTATAGCCATGATACTAGCTCGATGTAACACAGTCATGACCTGAGATTCCATGCACGAGTTTGTCATAGTGCCACCTAGTGGATATTTGTTATTTTCACTTAAAAATACTGTAACCTTACATTTAAAATCATGAGTCATCATGGATTATTCCTTTCATGGCTTTGAGTATAATCATTGGTGGATTGCAAGTCACTCCCTAGCAACCAATGAGAATACCCTAGCAACCATTTAGCAAGAGCTGTATCTCTGTATCAGAACATCGTAGAGACATGGGGTTCGGCTCTTTTGACTCATTAGCCCTATTTTAACATTTTGTGACCCGAGTTTTGCCAATGCAAGCACCACAAACATTTCCTTCAGTGTTCTATTTGTCAATGTTCCGTGAGAAGAGAGGGAGACATTTCACTGAACGATAGCACTTTTTTGCTGATAACTTTGAACACGTGTGTCTGGTATCTTATTTTTCATCATTTATTTTGTACAATGCAGCAAATCTACACAGCCATGCCCTTAAAGGTCTTAATGTCCCAAATCGCTTGAACCCCGGTAATCGCTGCTTGCAGCTATATTACCGTTTGTTTTTGTTAGGATATTTATAATTTTTCTGCCGTAAAACGGATTGTACAGACCAAACCGTAAGGCCTAGAGACTTGAGACTTGGCCAAATGATAGGTCTCATTCGTGCGCGAAGTTGACAGAGTATGAACCCAATCGGCCTATGGGGGGCGCTACAGCGATGGCAAACGCGTTTAGGCTCATACCTCCCACAATTCTTGTCCAAATGTCAAGTGTCTCATATCCCTGGATTCCTTGCATCAAGACGAACAAAATGTATATCTCCGATTTTATTTCCGTCATGAAAAATTTTCCGCTATTTTCGATTTTGTCAAAAAAAATAAAAACGAACTAGTCCTTGGTTTTTCGCCCGATCGGAATCATTCCAGTGCTAAAATGTTCTTTGGAGTTTGAATATCAATAATTATTAAAAAAAAGTTGAACTTTCGACTCACGGTCAACATGCCACGCCCAAACGTCTGAATTGTGGGCAGGCACTAGAACATTATTGGCTATAACTGGGGACAGGAATGAAGTATCAACACGACACTTGGTACTTGTGATGAGAGTCAAGGCCTGAGGTTTCATGCATCGTTTCGTCACAGCGCCACCTAGTGGTCATATGAATAAAATAATGCTTATAACTTAGGCTGAGTTTAACGTATTTTCATGCGACTTTTTTCCTTGGAGTCCTGAATTGTTGCCGAGTCCAACGATACCAAGCATGCCAGGTTATGCTTTACGGTTGGTTCTGCACAGGAAAATAGCGCTTAAAACACATGCGCGAATAACTCCGCGAGAGTTATTCCGATCGACTCGAAACGACCATAGGAAGAACATTGTATTACCTTCTGAACAATAAGTTCTATTGGCGTTATGTTAAAATTTCCATCAGAAATGGCCGAAAATTTCAAAAAACGAAGAATTACCTCAAAATGTTGTGTTTTTTACACATAAATGGTTATAACTCCGCAACAAAATGATATTTTTTCAGCAGATTTGATACGCTGATGTCTGAGCACTTTCTGAGGCAATACAAAAAAAAAATGGTATGCCTGCACCACTAGTTGGCCTCATGATTTAACAAAACCTTTGACATTGAGCAAGCCCAATGGTCATACAACTGTTTTTTCACTAAACTAAAGTGTACAGCCATACTAGCTAGATGTAACACAGTCATGACCTGAGATTCCATGCACGACTTTGTCATAGCGCCACCTAGTGGTAATTTGTTATTTTCACTTAAAAATACTGTAACCTTACATTTAATATCATGAGTCATCACGGATTATTCCTTTCATGACTTTGAGTATAATCATTGGTGGATTGCAAGTCACTCCCTAGCAACCAATGAGAATACCCTAGCAACCATTTAGCAAGAGCTGTATCTCTGTATCAGAACATCGTAAAGACATGGGGTTCAGTTCTTTTGACTCATAACACTATTTTAACATTTTGTGACCCGAGTTTTGCCAATGCAAGCACCACAAACATTTCTTTCATTGTTCCATTTGTCAATGTTCCGTGAGAAGAGAGGGAAACATTTCACTGAATGATAGCACTTTTTTGCTGATAACTTTGAACATGTGTGTCTGGTATCTTATTTTTCATCATTTATTTTGTACAATGCAGCAAATCTACACAGCCATGCCCTTAAAGGTCTTAATGTCCCAAATTGCTTGAACCCCGGTAATCGCTGCTTGCAGCTATATTTTATAATTATAATTCTCTTAGTGTTATAAATGGTATTATAACACAAAACTCATGACTAAGTCAGTCATTGAATAAACTTGATTCTCCACTGAAACACACACAAAACCGCAAAAAATACAATACAATGTGCTGTTTATGTCAATAAACACTGATCACCTGAACAGTGACTATCATTAACAAAAGCAGGTAATTTATCATTTAAAACTAAACAACATGAATAATATTAGAGCATAAACCTCTATGACATTTTAACAAATATTTAAGTAGTTAAAGTTCTTATTAGTTCTTAATTCTGTAAAAAAGCTTAAATAATCATAATATTTAGGGACAAAGGATTATGGGTATAATATATTTTTAAGTATATGTCCAAAACTCAAAATATTAAGTAATGTTTACATCATTAAGACAATATCTGGGTTAACAGTGTGGCATACTTTGAAATAAATCATTTCAAGCTACAATTTAAGAGTTTGTAATTTGGCTATACTGATACCTGAGATTTTATTAAAATCAAAGTTTAAAACCTCTCAGAATGTCACCTGAGTAAAACTCCCCCAGCTGCTACCCTCATTTGCATTTGTATAGCTCACAGCATGTTCATTTACATGTTAAAGCCTCCCCTAGAATTAGGGGAAGGGGGGACAACTTCAGAGCAAGACCCACGTCAACTTCTGACAACTTACGGCAGTTTTCGGTGTTGGCTGCAAATTGTCAAGCGCAGTCGTATACTTGGAGTTTCACAACAATCTGCAGTGCCACATTCTGACGAAAATTCCACTTTTCATGCAGTGGTATCTATGCTGATTAAAGGTCTACGAAAACATTTCCTCACTGCGTCATCCTCACCTGAAGCTTGTTTATTCCCCAATTGTTTATTAGTATAAGTATAAGTTCTCTCCTTTCCCCTCAGTGTTTGCGAGTCCGTCATTTGATGTATGTCGCCATATCGTGTCTTGTCTTGTCAAGTTGACTTTAATATTGGTCTGTGCTGCTTTTCGCTACTTACAGAATTTCAGCTGCTGTTCCTTCAATTGTGGATTTCCATCGCTCCGCTGTGGCATTTCTATTTGCCTTTGGACTATAAGAGACTCTGATCCTTTCATAGACTTTGCCGTTTGTCTTTGGTCTACACAGCGAGCAGCGGCGGAGTGTTGTGCCCTGATGGTATGCCCGTTTAGCGGGTCCTTCATTAACTGTGCTCTCTCTCTGTACCCATAGACTGCCACCTCATCTGCTGTATGCCCATCTGGAGTCGTTGATCTGCACTGCTGTTTCTCCACCTGCTGTGCCCCTCTGCAGAGGCTTGGTAATCCGATTGGCATCTCCCCTGTGCCTGGGTAGAGGTAGCCCTTTCGGTCAGGCTTCCGCGTAGCGGCACACGCGGGAGCGGTCTACGTGCCTCGCCCCTTATTGGGGTCCAGATACCCCTGTGTAGCCCCCCGTGCCGATGTCCAGGCCGGGGCATCTTCTATCTCTATTCATCAGTGGCAGTCTCCTTCTATATCTCTTCATTGTCAAATACAGATACCTTTGCATTGGGATTTTTGACTCTGTTGTTCCTTACAGAATGGACTTGCCCGAAATGGATCCCGCAGATGTTGATTCGATGAGAACGGCGATTGCCCAGCAGGGCTCTTGGTTGGGTCAGCACACAGCCCAGTTGTCCACCACCAATCGAGAAATAGACGATCTCACCGCCGGGTCGCCGACCTCACCGCCTGTCTAGATCAAGTTCGACGCGAGCAAGCTCCATCTTCATCTTCCAGCCTTTTGCTTTTGTGTCTTTCCTCCGCAGGTACCGGCAGCCGATTTGACCGGGGTCCCGGCGTAGTATGCCGACATCGGCCAGGTATTCAGTAAAGCCCGGGCCACCACCCTTCCTCCCCACCGGCCGTATGACTGTGCTATCGATCTCCTCCCAGGCACGTCCCCACCTAAAAGTAGACTTTATTCTTTGTCAGGTACAGAAAGAGAGGCTATGGACAAATATATTAATGATGCCCTTCGTAAGGGTGCCTTTTCTCTGGCATCAGGGTCCTGATTTCTGGTTTGGGCAAACTTCCCCTGAATACACACCTCACACTCTTGTTCGGGTCTGCCAGCTTTACCTTTGATCTGCATACCTTCGACAATACCCTGCAACTTAACAATGTCTTCATAGTTACAGTGACCTAAGATCTCATGCCACGTTTGTATGTCATGGCAGGCATTACACTTATCATTAGATTCAGTTCCAGTATGCAAATAATATAACTTGCCGTAAACATGTATGTTAAATCTGTTACCGTCTCTGGTTATCAGGGTGTCTTTGTTTTCTTTAAAAACAACCATAGCACCATTTGAGGTCGCTGCCTTCACTGAGAAGATGCTTTGGGGGTATGATGGCACAAACAAAGCGTCTTTTAGCACTGCCTTGCATTGCTGTCCCCCGCTGTCAATGAGGAAAACCTCAGCATTGTCCTTCCGCTGAGCGACTCCATTGCATCGAGTGCCGTCTGCCAGCTCGATACTGTGTGTTTCAGGCCTGAATTTGCTGTCGAAACTCTTGAACATGGTTATGTCTGTGATGATATGAGACGTAGCCACTGTGTCCACCATTAGACCATTTTCCTTGATGCTGCACGTTGGCTGCCGCTGGATACAGGTCTCTCTGTCTCTCATCTTGAAAGCATAGTCCTCAACATCTTCTGAGGCTCTACTCACACCATCTTTTTTTATCTTTAGTGTCCTTACGCCTACATGTTGCATCTTTGCGTGTGTCTCTTCTGCATTTACTACACCACACTTTCTGTCGACATGCTCTAGCTCTATGGCCTCTGTTACCACACTTAAAACACACTATTTCAGCATCATCTTTGCTCCACTCACGTGCGTTAGGGTCTTTGTGGGTCGCCGTCCAGCTTTCCCATGAGTTTTCATCACACTGTCGCTCGACTCAGCAGCTTTTATCTTTTTAGTTTCTTCAAAATCGCGTAGATTAGTCTTGAACTCAGCAAACGTGATTTTGTCATCTGTATGGGCCACGTGTATTGCGAATGGCTTAAAACTCTCAGGCAGTCCTTTTAACACCATAGTGACCAGCAGTTCGTCTCCTAACGTTTCACCTGCGTTACGCAGTGCCGTAATGGCGATCTCTGCTCTGATGACATAGTCCATCAGACTTTCATTGTTTGCATTTTGAAGCGACGTCAACATCGTGTATAAACTTATCATACAGGGCTTTCCCTTCCCTGCATAATATCCTCTCAGTATTTCTAGAGCTTTTCTTCCGATGTTGGGTGCATCTCTCATAACTAATGACAAACTTTTATCATCTAGCATCAAAATCAGTTCGGCATATGCGTCTGCATTTTTCTTTGCATCCGCTGCTTTCTCAGCTTCTGACTAGGGCTGCACGATTGAAGCTAAAATGTGAATCACGATTTTTTCCATGGGAATTGAGATCCCGATTCTCTCACCCTGATTATCTTTTTTTTACCAAAAAATTTATTATGCACTTAACTTAAAAAATGTGCTACAGGGCTTTCAGTTATAATAATGTGTCTTAAAAGTCTCTTTTTCTTATTTTAGACCCCTTAAAATTTAGAATAATTTAAAATTTGTTAGCTGTTAAATTGCACATCTGCTTTTTGTCCTATCAAACTGCCCAACCTTAAAACTTTAAAAACACTAAACCTTTAAAAGACTAAACGATCAACATTTTAAGGCATCAGAGAGAAACGCAGACATGTAACAATGTTCCCCTCGTGCTAAAAAACGTTTCTTATGGAGAACTTGTGGCGGTGACACAGAGGCCGTTTCTCAATGTGAAGGCTGCAGCCTCTCTGGAGGTCGCATTTCTAAACTGCGCATCATAAAGACTGTCTAATTTCAGAATATTAACAATAAACGTTATAAAGATGACTAATATTTTTAGCTTATAATAAATTGTTGAAATATGTTTATGACTTGCGAATGTAATGCTCCGTATCTCAAATGAACCAGGCTTGATGACGTATACTGCCTGCATATCTGCGACCTCCGGAGGTTGCAGCCTTCCGATTTAGATACGTCCGGAGGTAAATATTGCCTTCTTTCGGAACCAATGTTGTTGCATCTTCACTTTCTTCGTCGCCACCAGGATTTTCCACAATGACGCTCGTTCATCCTCTCATTTTTGTGAAAATTGCCGCTCCAAATCCACCAAGTAAACGACCGTGTTTAGGTCTGCCGCCTTGTAATACGTCACAAGAGTGACAGTGGTACGCCGCAAATGAGATGAGAGAGAGGAGAGAAACGATCGGGTCTGATTGGTGAATGAATAGGGTTTGGTTTTACCCTGTATGAGTGTGTGTTAGCAAGTTTGACTGATATTCTTGGATTGTAATGTAAATATGTCACAGGAGTGACGATCTTTTAGGCGGAACCAAAAATTGGGAAGTTTTGGTTCCGCCCGGATGTTTCCGCCCGGACCGGTAAGAGAAAACACCGGACATCCGGTGGCGTCGCGAACGCTGTAATCAGCCAAACTACACACAGCTGGGAGCTATTAAGAGGAGCGCCGGGTGATTGGAGGAGAACAACACCCAGGGGAGTATTTAAAGACAAGTTAAACCACAGTCTTGGCTGATGTTATCCACTGTTGTGTTGGTGTGTATTGTAGCGCCGAGTTGGGCTCGCCTGATACGCTATATTTGGATCGTTGTATTGCTCTCTCTCTCCATGTTGGGATCATAGATCGATGTAAATGAGGATATCGAAGACCTTATAGGTGAAGTGTTAGACGGACACTGACATTGGATGAGAGAAACGGAAGGAGAGGAAAAACTTACCGTTGTGAGTATACATCTGTGGAAAAGAGGTGTTGGTGGCTGGAAAGCGCCCTGTCTAGGTACCTGGAGTTATTATTAGCATGAAGACAACCTAGGACGAAGAAAGACAGAGATTGTGAGTAACCAAATCCCTTGAAGTAGGTGTTTGTATATATGTGACTTATACATCGTTTGAGTGTTCTTAAGAGAGATCGAGCGGCCCTACCCCTGTACCAGCGTGGTGGGTGAGCCGAAGGTTTCGTGTGAAAGCAGCTACAGCGACGACAACAAACAAACCCTAGGCCGTCTGCCATCTCCCTATTCTCGCCCAGAGCGAAGTGGAAGAGGACGGGTGTCTATTGTGTGCACTGCGCGTGGTGGGTGAGTCGTTGGAAATTTTCACTTGAAGTGGTGCTGTGTAATGCCGTGTATTGCAGTGTGAGTGCTGTGTCTTGTTTGACGTAACCCCGCCTTCAGTCACTCGTCCCGGGACGACGAAGAGGAAAGAACGGCGCTAGAGAATACCTGTACAATAATGCTGTAGTGTGTTTTCAGATTCACAGAATTACAGAGTGGCGGCGAAGAACGGTGCGAGTGGCAGTGTGTGTGAGTATTGCACCTATTATTGTTACCTTACTTGTCTCCTTTTCATCATCACAGAGTAGAGGCAAAAGAGATCCGCTGGCCCGAGGTCTCGACGAAAGGGCGCCCCGGTCCAGTTTTCGATTGACCAATGGGTCTCGAGGAAAGGGCAGCGCTCGACCCGGTGTGCCGGCGTGGCTTTCTCGCCTCTCTGTTCATCAACGAGTTCGCCGAGAGGGTCTTGGCCCCCGGCGTCCCATTACGAATCATTGCTAAATCGCCGCATTGTAGACCCAGCCAGCGTAAGCTCGCCACCCTGTAAGTTTGCATATAACCTGTTATGTCTGCTGATTGACAGGAAAGTGAGTGGGTCGTGAGAGCTGTGGAGAGAAAGAGAGCCAACGTGAACACTGAGATATTGAGCTGTGGAGAGAGCCATACCTACCTAGAAGCTGTAACCAGCGCAGAGGTGAGCGAACGTCTTGAGAACGATTCACTGTGTCCCTGTATCCCAGCAGCCGTCTGTGGAGAGAAAGAGAGCCAACGTGAACACTGAGATATTGAGCTGTGGAGAGAGCCATACCTACCTAGAAGCTGTAACCAGCGCAGAGGTGAGCGAACGTCTTGAGAACGATTCACTGTGTCCCTGTATCCCAGCAGCCGTCTGTGGAGAGAAAGAGAGCCAACGTGAACACTGAGATATTGAGCTGTGGAGAGAGCCATACCTACCTAGAAGCTGTAACCAGCGCAGAGGTGAGCGAACGTCTTGAGAACGATTCACTGTGTCCCTGTATCCCAGCAGCCGTCTGTGGAGAGAAAGAGAGCCAACGTGAACACTGAGATATTGAGCTGTGGAGAGAGCCATACCTACCTAGAAGCTGTAACCAGCGCAGAGGTG
The DNA here is from genome assembly GCF_030506205.2 of Paramisgurnus dabryanus. Classification (NCBI taxonomy): domain Eukaryota; kingdom Metazoa; phylum Chordata; class Actinopteri; order Cypriniformes; family Cobitidae; genus Paramisgurnus; species Paramisgurnus dabryanus. The sequence goes on from NC_133337.1 coordinate 24,238,502, forward strand.
AGCGAACGTCTTGAGAACGATTCACTGTGTCCCTGTATCCCAGCAGCCGTCTGTGGAGAGAAAGAGAGCCAACGTGAACACTGAGATATTGAGCTGTGGAGAGAGCCATACCTACCTAGAAGCTGTAACCAGCGCAGAGGTGAGAGAACGTCTTGAGAATGATTCACTGTGTCCCTGTATCCCAGCAGCCGTCTGTGGAGAGAAAGAGAGCCAACGTGAACACTGAGATATTGAGCTGTGGAGAGAGCCATACCTATCTAGAAGCTGTAACCAGCGCAGAGGTGAGCGAACGTCTTGAGGTCGATTCACTGTGTCCTCGTGTCCCAGTTGGAATCTGCGAAGAGAGAGAGAATAAGGAAGGCGAGTGAGTCAACGAGCAAGGACCTGTGGGAAGTAGGCGGTGCACCGCCGTGCGCTAAGTCAAGGTACACTGACAGAAAAAGACCCATACCAGCACTCATTGTGTTTTGTTCTGCCTCCAGGAAGGAAGAAGAGCGCGCCACGAGTAGAGGGAACCCGAGGCAGGAGCCCGTTCCCCCACGTACGACCCCCCACCCTTAGTCATTCATTGGGCCGTGGCCCCCCCCTGGAGGGCGGATCCTGAATTTAGTTTTAATTTCCCCTTTCCCAAGTTCCCCTATATTTTAACTATTTAAATAAATAAAGAACATTTTATACTTACTTGTACTCGTTGTTGTCTGGTCATTGGGTTGGTTTTGGGGACCTCCTCGAGGTGGAAGTTTAGAAGGGGCGTGGCTTAATCACTAGTAGCCAGCCCCTGGCTTGTGACAAATACTAAACACGTGAATGCAGAATCTGAATACAGGGAAATACTGTATATGCAAGTGAATCGCCGTCATTTAAAATGAAGATCGCATATATGTATGAATCGAGATCGTGATTCTTTTTCGATTAATCATGCAGCCCTACTTCTGACTGCGGTTCTTTTAACACCGTGTCTTTTAGTCCAGATAAATGAAAATGTCTCAACATTTTAGTTCCCCAAATCTCATACCTTGATTCATCTCCATCGAACATCAGTCGAGACATATTGTATGTCCTTCTTTGTTCATCCGCCATTTTAGTTAGCACGCGGTCCGTTGCGACTTTCTAACAGTGGGAAAACAAACTCCTCCGAACAACTCCTGGGCCCATAACCTGTTGAGTTGTGCAATCCTACTGTTGCAGCTAGCGATGCATTCGGAGGTAAATGATGAGGATGGAGATTAATCTTTAAGTATATTTATTAACTGCTGCTGGCACATCATTCTCACGGAGCAGCTTTCACATACAGACAGACATAAAGGAACACGTGACAGAGACAGGAACTGAACTATGGTAACTCACAGAGGACGAACATACGCAAACGCGTTTTACATAGCTTACACTTTGGTGCCCTCTTGTGACCACTCATATGCACAACATTATGAACAACATTATAGCATTACATTACATTACAACTGGGGGCACAATAACCATATTCCAACAAGTCTTTGTCTCTACAGATTAAAACTATACAATAACAGCCTCATGCAAAGCATTCTGGGAACCAAAATCCTCATCAACCTTTTTCTGTTTTTTTTTTCAGATTTTGTTTCCCAGAATGCTTTGCATGAGGCTGTTATTTATTTTATTCTGTAAAGATAAAGACTTGATAATGTTTAATGTTCATTTAACTTAGTTAGTAAATAACATCAATTTAAATCTACAGTAAATTACTGGAAAGCAGCTGACAGTAATACTGTAATTTATACATACATTTTTTAACAGTTTACTGATATCTATACAGATATAATCTTTAATTTTTGACATAAAAAGCTTTTATCGATATCTCCATTATTCCAGTAAAAAGTAAACAGTAAAATCAAGAAAAGTTATTTTGTAACTTGTTCTCCATTTTTTGTAAACTACAAAAAAATAACTCCAAATGTGTAGTAGGCCTACATGCAGGCTGGATTTTACGTGATGTTGCTTTTCTTTACATGCAATCACATTTGTTAATTCATTAAGTGATAAGCCATTTATTCAACATCTCCTTGACTGTCATCCTTTGTAAAAAACAATCTCTTGTGTATTTGACAGCATACAATGTCCAGTTTGACCGCTGTCTTTTCAGTTCATTGCACCAAATACACTGAATTTTTTTTTTAAGCCACATATAAAAAAATGTTAAAATAGAAAAAACTTAAATGTAGCTTAAATAAATTTATTTCAACAACTTACCTTAAAAAATGAGTAAACTGAATTAATAATTTTTTTCAGAGTACCTCAAAACCCTATAGTGCAATGAAACGCTGTCATCGAACATGAATGACCAAAGCTGACTGTTAATCTATATTAATAATATATTATTTATAAACATGTCATTTGTAAAAAAGTATTAAATGGCGCAAGCAATTGAAGCATTGCTTCATGAATGAGTTAGATTGCTGAACTCTTAAAATGACTTTTTTTAGATATCTGCCAACATTTACTCTGAATGACAGCAGTGTCATCTAGTGGCCGGAGCAAGTAGTGTTCAGCAGCTGAACAGAAATACTGTAAGTGATACAGACTTAATTTAGATGAGCTCAAGAAAATTAACCATTTCACTTAAATAGACATTTATTAACCTATCGTATTGATAACTTCTCTGATGTTTTCACAAATATCTTTGTGTTTTTATATGATGAAAGGAAGTCATATGCATCAGGGATGGTGTGAGATTGAGTCATGATGAAAAATAATTTGCATTTCTGAGGTTGGTATGCTTTAGTGTTTTGCATCAGTCTGTCAGCAAAGATATTGATTTAAGTGAACATGTAACATATAAGCCCATCCTGGCCCATCTTACATGCATCTATTTATTGTAGTAACATTTTGCAGATAGTTTTACACTCAGGGTCACACTACAGGAGTCATTAAAAATCTGACTTTGTTCAAAGTGGTGAGATCACTGAACATGCATAAAACTTCCAAGTAAAATACATTTTTTTCACAGGTTTGACAACACATTAAATGAGTACATTGTACTGTTCGGGTTGACTGAAACCATAAATGATATTTACATTAACCGAAAAGAAGGACATGGTTTGAAAAGACACACACACATGCACACACACACATCTGATCATGCAGAGCAAAGCAAAAACAGAGCTGCACTGTAAAAAAAAAATATTTTTTTACAGTTTTTGCCAATACATTTTACTGTGTTTTCCCTGTTTTTTTAAATTACAGAAATGTTTTATTAAAATTACAAAAAAAAAACAGTTAATTGACGTGTGTAATGTAATTAAACAGAGAAACTTTGTATAAATGGAATACAGTATATATCTGTTTTTTAAACAGATTTCAATGATAATTTTAACAAAACTAACTGTAAAAATAAAGTTTTTTTTATTAACCTGCTGGCCTCTTTTAACACATGAAATACTGTAACAACTGTGTTAATTTCTGACACCCCTTAGCTTGTCACAGATTATCAGTGATCTGTTAAAAATTTAGATATCCTAGTTAAAAGTATACTTGTGTTAAGCAGCTGCAGGCCTCTTCTTTTTTTTTTTTTAAACCAGTCTTAAAACCCATATTTTCTCTTTGGCTTTTGAGACCTAGTAAGATGTCGACTTTATTTGCTTGTTTTAATTTGTTACTTTGAATGCTTTTATTGTGTGTGTATTAGTGATGCAACAATACAGTTAGTCCACGGTTCAATACAATTTTCGATTCTTGTCCACGGTTTTCGGTTCGGTTTCGGTTCTCATGACCTTGCTAAAAAAACAGCATACCAGCATGTGTTGTGTTTTGGTGCTGGTTTTCTGGTGACCACAAACCAGCAACAAACCAGAACCAGCGCCTGCACCAGCACCAGCATCCCATGCTCGTCATACCAACAAGACCAGCATATGGTGTGTTTTGGTGCTGATATGCTGGTGACCACCAGCTAAACCAGCAACAAACCAGCATGGACCAGCATGGGAATTATGCTGGTCTATGCTGTTTTTTTAGCAGGGGACTTGGCCTATTAAATCGTTTTAAATTTTTCTATGCTTAGGTAACAGGAACAGCGAGATGATAAGAAGCAAAAAACTAGTTTTAATTGCAAATCTCTTTATTTTATGTAAATGAAAAAACACACTTCTAGTGTATACACATTTCTAGTGTATTGATAAAATAATATAAGATATTATTAAATAAAGATATATAAAAATGATATCCTAATCAAACTGGGGAACACGTGAATTCTTACATTTACAAAATAAACACATGTAAACATAAATTGGCCATTTTATACCTGTACTGAGTAAATAAAACTTTGATGGCTATACCTTAATGCACTACTGTTAAGTCCAACATCATGCTGTCTGTAGAAACCAAAAATGCGTTCCTTACTCAAGATTACTTTTAGCATCATGCAAATTCTCTTCTGGAGTTGAACTTTCCGCGGAAGACGTGTTTGAGGCAAATAACGCGCGTTTGCGGCAAAAAAAGCCAATTTGGGTCATTCGCATTGCCCCGCGCGAATTTGCATCTTTACATTGATGTTGTATCATGTAATCTACTCGCGCAAATAATTAATCCACACCACAGAATTAAAAGACAGTAATGCTGCTTTTATTTGTTGTCGGATTTTTCTGCTCGTGATCACCATGTGACTGCGCGAATGAAATCTGACACCAGCATTGCAAGCAGTTAAAGCAGCTAGTGCATAGTGACTGGATATCAACTCGCTGGAAGGCGTTTAAGTTTTATATCCCAGCGCGCAGATCATGCGGGCACGCAACACACTAACTGAAGTACAGGGAATATAAAACGGACAGATTTGAATGGATAAACCGAAAAACCGCAAATCACATGCGTGAATTGAACCGTGGGGGTCCAACCGACCGGTTCAATATTGTATTGAGAATTGTGGCATCCCTAGTGCGTGTTTATTGTACTTATGTTTATTTTTCTGTACAGCACTTTGGACAACTTTGGTTGTTGTATAGTGCTTAACAAATAAAGTTGGTATGGTAAGTTTAGCTGTTTAAAAAAAAAGACCGTTGCAATTTAAATAATAAGCTACAAAAACCAATGCAAAAGACAAATCAAAAACCTCTGTGTTCAGCGAATCATTTTCACGGCAATAATTATTTAAGCCAATCAGAATTGACACCTCTGCTACGTTGGTGGCGCACGCAGGAAGAAGCGCGCGACATGATGAAGACGGCGGCGCGCTGGTGAACTACTCTGCTGTTTTCGACGAAGCAACACTTGTGAGAGGTAACATCGAAAATATTTACTGACACATTCAAAAATTCAACGCAGTACTGACATAGCTAGAGTATACATTAAGACTGACGACCGAAAACAAAACAAGTAATGTATGTCAGATGTTGCATTAGTTAGGTTGCAGATGCAGTTTAGCTTTGTGTTAACGTTAATTTACCTGAACGCAATTTAACGTTGCATTTATGAGAACATTACCTTTGTGCTGGCTTGTATTTTTGTGGCCGTGACTGTGTGGCACGTGGCTGGCTAACTAAAAAATTTAGCTAACTAAAGTTGACCACTGCTAGCGACAGCTTTCAAATATGCTGCGCATTAACTGGCCCAAAACATGGTCAAAATTATTAGAAAAAGATACTTGTTTGGGTTAAAGTGATAAGTCAACGTTGACTTTGGTTTCAAATGATACACTAACAGCACTCTCTAGCAAAAGCATCCACGATTCTCAAAAAAAGTCAGCAAATTTAGTGTAATTAATATAGCACTCTACAGCTAAAATAACATAAGGAAAATACTCGTAGTGTGGTGCTAGATAGTCACATTGTAAAGGTTTAAGAAACAAACACACTTTATTTCAATTTCTAAAGGCTTAACACTGAGTGACTGTTTCAGAAATGCCTAAATTACATATTTTTTGTGACTGAATCTGAGACTCAAGTAAATAAAGAAAATTAATGTTGCTGTATTACAATTTTTGTAATGTAATTTCGCACAAACATTATGCAAACTAATTTTTTTCATTTCTTTTTCAGTTTTTTGATTCAATACCAGGAATTGGAACAATAGCTATCTGGAACTTCTGGAACTGAGATCAGTCAGAAGCCTTCAAGCTCAAACATTAAGTAAGTTTGCAATATGGCAAGTGTTCTAAAAGCTTTCACATGTCCTACATGTGGCATTTCTATGGAAACAGTGAAAGGGTATGTAAATCATCAAAAATTACACACAAATGAAGCACATGGTGAATATGCCTGTTGTGTAATTGGGTGCAAATCAAAGTTTATCAAGTATAATTCCTTTAAAAGTCATATGTTGCGCCAACATAGGCGGTCATCTGTGTCACAATGTGAAACCGTACAGGGTCTGAAATGTGAAAAGCCACATTGCCAGAAACAATGCATTGATCTGAAAGATCTTTTAGGTCATTTAAAGTTGCATGTTTCAAAGAAAGAAGAGGTGAAGTGCCCATTTAAAGGCTGTGGCAAAGCCTTTTCATTGAGGTCCTCTTTTACGGCACACATTTCTAGAAATCATGAAAAAGCTGCATCTGTGCACGTGTCAGCTATGTATCTTGTTGATTCTGTGCCAAGCCAGTCTTTTGATGTTGCTCAAAGTCCGTCAGATGTAAGCATTGACGAGCCTGAGGATATCCTGGACCCACCAGATATGAAAGGGCTATATATGAGAAATTTGTGTATGTTTTACATGAAGTTACAGGCCAAATACCTTGTACCTTCATCCACTATTCAGATGATTGTGGAACAAGTAGATGTGATTTACAAAGAAGTGAAACTCACCGAGTGGTCAGGGGTGTTCACTGGTATGCTCACACAAAAATCGCTGCAAAAGATGCTTTCCAACAGCTGTTTTAGCATTCGTTGTTAACTTGTGGACCTATTTTTCCAAACGCCTCACACCCGTACATTCTTCTGCTTAGAGCTTGGATAATAGACACTCCAGCCCAGGTGGTGGCGCTAATCCGCCATTGCTCATTTCAAGAATAGAGACAAAGTTCCCGGCGCGGAGTAATACCGTACCTCACAGCACATCTAATACAAGTCAATGGAGTTGGCAAAAACTATGATAAAACCTGTTGGAATGCGTATTTTGCAGCGATTTTTGTGTGAGCATACCAGTGAACACCCCTGACCACTCGGTGAGTTTCACTTCTTTGTAAACGAAAGTTTAATGCATTTTAGGAAGGATTGTTCCAGTGCACCATTAAACCCATTGTAGAGCTGTGAGGTAAAACAGAAACATCCGAAAATTCTCGGGTCAGCCGCATATGTCGAAATTTCAGTCAAGACCGTTCTATTTCATCATAAACAATCTGAAAACAGGCCGTTAAGTGTAAAAAGGCCGAACTTGTCCTTTAATGTAATCCACGTTACGCGTGTTTTAATTCAAGTGTTCTGAACAAATATGGTCACTTATGAGATTTATTAACTACAGTATCAAATCATAACACATTTTAGTGTACATCAACATCACATACAAAATGCCATATCTTTTAGCATAGAATTGCATTAATCACCATTGCCATAATGTATAGACAAATTTGGTTTCACTTTACGGCCTTATTTATTTTATGTGATTTTAAATTGAGTGTTACAACTGCATTTTATATTTATAAAGAGTAAAGTGATTGTATTGCTTCAGAAGACTTGAATTTAATCTCATGGGTCAAATGGATTACACTCATGCTTTTATCTTTGTGTATCCTCAATGTTGGTTGCCTTTCATCTACATTGTTTGGATCAAAACAGCTGAGAACTTTTAAATATCTTAATTTGTATTACACAGATAAACTGTCTGTTTTGAAAATACAGTTACTGTGAGAATTATTTTTTTGGTGGACACCCTTAACTTTTTAAAGGAACACGCCCACATTTTGGGAATTTAGCTTATTCACCGTCTCCCCCAGAGTTAGATAAGTCCATACATACCTCTCTCATCTCCGTGCGTGCTGTAACTCTGTCTGACGCAGCCCCGCTAGCTTAGCTTAGCACAAAGACTGGAAATGCATGGCTCCAGCTACTATACTGCTCCCAATAAGTGACAAAATAACGCGAACATTTTCCTTTTTATGTGGTGTGATTTGTATATTCACACCGTGTACAAAAAACAAGGTCTTATGAGACAGCGATCTTTTAACAGTATACATACTGGGAACTATATTCTCAGAAGGCGAAGCACTGCTACTGGGTGGAGTGATTTGCACAACTCTGACCGAACTCTCTGCTCCTCACCAGGGGCTTCTCGGTGCTGCGAGCAAATCACCCCACCCAAGTAGCAGTGCTTCGTCTTCTGAGAATATAGTTTCCAGTATGTATACTGTTAAAAGATCGCTGTGTCTCATATCACCTTGTTATTTGTACACGGTGTGACTATACAAATCACAACACATAAATAGGAAAATGTTCGCGTTATTTTGTCATTTATTGGGAGCAGTATACTAGCTGGAGCTATTCACTTCCAGTCTTTGTGCTAAGCTAAGCTAGCGGGGGCTGCGTCAGACAGAGTTACAGCACGCACGGAGATGACAGAGGTATGTATGGACTTATAACTCTGGGGGATACGGTGAATAAGCTAAATTCCCAAAATGTGGGCGTGTTCCTTTAACATGGAAAGGTAAAACCCAGATTAGTAAGGTTTTGTTGTTGTGCTAATTTGCGAGCCAAATAATGTGGTTTTTTTTGACAGACAATGTTTTTGACTTCTTATTTTCCTATGTACTGTAGGGAGTTCTCCCCTCACAGCTGAAAACTTGATGATTGCTGTGGACCAGACCATCGTGAAAGATGGGGTTACAAATTGTGGTGATGCCCTTCTGATGATGTTCGTATCCTACTACTGCCTCAACATCAGTTATCCACTGGAACTTGGAGCAACTCTGGAGTTCATGCAGAGGTAAGACTTAAAGTTTAACCACAAAATGCATTTCCTGAAGAACAAAAAGTGTGTATATATGGCCCAAAGATGGATAAATAAACAATTATCCATTTAGGAAATTAATGGACATGAAACCGGTAACAGAAGAAAGTCTAGATAAATTTTATTTGATGGCAAGATCATTACAACATTTATTCAATGACAGGAGCAAAATGAGCAGACGCTGTGCATTTCTGGGGCCTCATTTATCAACAGTGCGTAGAAAATGTTCTATATTTTGTCCTACGAATGAAATTTAGTATGTGCGTAAGTACAAAAAAATCGGTATTCATCAAACGTGCGCACGTGGTTCGTACGCACATCAGTAAGTAATCCTTGTTGATAAATCCCGCGTGTTCTTAAGCACCAAGCTCGTGCACGTTCATGGTTCATTTGCATTCCAAAACGCCTCCAATAATCCATATATGGTGCCAACACCTCCCTTTTGAATTCACGTGGTTGTGCTTTTTCCCCTCACCGCAATAATGGCAAAGAAAGTGAAAAAAGGGACTTTACAGACACAGAAATGGAGTTGCGCGTGGATGAGGTTAAATCCAAATAACACATACTGTTTGGTTCACTTAGTGCGGGAGGAATGACTAACAAAAGAAAAAAATCTGCATTGTGAACATGTTACCAGTGCGGTTAATTCCGTTGGGTCTGAGGAGAGGACACTTACAGAAATAAAAAAGTGATTTGACATTTAAATTATCAGTCAAAAAATGCGTCACAGCACACCGACGTGAAATCAGTGCAACTGGAGGAGAACAGACAAAGACAGTACTTTCCACCTTGGACAGCTGCATAGCCAGCATCATCGGCTGTGTCAAGCATTTGTCTGAGCTTTCTTTTATAGGGGTAGACACCAATTTGACAACAAGTCACAAAAAAAATCATTAATTCAACACTGGTTTGCTGTTACTATATTAACAATAATCATTTTTAATACCTGCTTGTGGATAATAAATGCACACTTCTTTACACACTGTGGATGATCCGGTGTAGTATCGGTATTCTACCACTAGATGCTATGCGTACGCATGCTCCGAGCTGTGCGTATATTTACACACATTTCTACGTATAAGTGCAATTTGATAAATTCCACACTTTGCGTAAAACTGTTCCTACGCAAAATTTACGCACACTTCTGTTCGTACGCACGCTTGATAAATGAGGCCCCTGGCATCTGTGGGAAGACAACTGGTATTGGTACATTATTAACTGTCTATTCCGATTTAATAGATCACAATTTTTTCCCTGTTGGACATTACATTTTTATGGCGTTTAATCAGACCCAAAAGTCGCGCGCACAAAAAACACGCGCGAGTGAGATACGAACGCGCAGAACACTATTCGCGCGCGGAAAAGCGTCCTCGCGGGAGCGCACCTCCGCTTAGCGCGCACAAATGCAGTCACGCGAGCAAGGGCTGGGATGAGCGCTCGCTCGACTCGCTCTATGCTCGCATGGCTGCACCACACGCGCTCGCTCGATCAAGATCCGTTTTGGGACTTTGGGGGCGGGACATTGACTGATGTCTCTGCATGTGTGATTGGTTGTTTGATTTAATCAGTGACACGCATAATCTTCTGTTCCTCAATTTGTATCCAGTCACTCTAGGTAGAGAAGACACGTTTAAATATGACCATTAATGTCAGAGCAGGTAATTTATTAAAACATTAGTTTTGTTTAAACCATGCAATAAGCTGCAAACAATAACCAAAAAAACGCTAATTTAAGGTATCAATTTTGTTTGTTGTTTAATATGTAGATAATTTAACAAAATGAACCATATTATGGCAAAAAAAAAATCAATGCTATTTTGAACATGAAAAGGTCCAGAATGGCTATGTGTGTACACACACACACTTAGCCATTCTGTATAACGTCCTGATATATATATATATATATATATATATATATATATATATATATATATATATATATATATATATATATATATATATATATATATATATATATATATATATATATATATATATATATATATCTTTGTTTATACTACTTATTTTTGCTTTGTATATTTAACAAAAATCTTACTGTTCCATTTTAAAATTTTCACTGTATATCTTATTTCTTTTTATTTTATTTTTACACAGGCCAACTGAACATGCTTTGGGAATACATGAACAGTCTTTGTCATGCTAATAAGGTCCACTCAAATTAAAATGGTTAGATAATATCACCTTGCAAAGCTTTGTACAGGACTATACTAAAGTTTGCTCATGCTAACTTTGTCACGTCACAGAGTTGGTTCAGACTATGTAATTGTAGCCTACAGTATATATTGCAAGATGATATTATCTAATTAAACCGTAACCATATAATACCTTAAAAATTGGTGTTATTTTTTTGGTTTGCAGCTTATTGCATGGATCAAACAAAACTAATGTTTTAACATAAATTACCTCCTCCGACATAATGGTCATACTAAAACGTGTCTTCTCTATCTGTGTGACGGATTATGCATGTCACTGATTAAATCAAAAAACCAATCACGGATGCGGAGACATCAGTCAATCTCTCACCCTCAAAGTCCCAAAACTGATCTTGATCGAGCGAGCGCGTGTGGTGCAGCCGCGCGAGCATGGAGAGAGTCGAGCGAGCGCTCATCCCAGCCCTTGCTCGCGTGACTGCATTTGTGCGCGCAGAGCGGAGGTGTGCTCTAGCGGGGACGCTTTTCCCCGCGCAAAATGTTATGGGCGCTCGCGAGGACGCTTTCGCGTGCGCGAAGTGTTCTGCGCGCTCGTATCTCTCGCTTGCGCGTGGTTTTTGTGCACGTAACTTTTGGGTCTGATTAAACGGCATACATTTTCACCTTCCATCAATCTTGTGGTGCGACTATCACTGTGTCCTAACCAGACACGATGCGATAAGATTCCAGCGACAAGCAATTTGTCTGTCCACACCAGACACGATTACAAGATGCAACAAAATCAATCAAAAACCACAGCTAATCAGAACAGCGTGTGGGCGGGCTCCCGCGGCAAATGCACGGCCCCAGAGATTAATTTTGTTAAAAACATAATAAATCAAAATGTATTATTTTACACTTTACACCATTTTAAACTATTAAAAATACATACGGAGTTATTAAAGCAATCTTTGTTATAGAATGAAGTTTGAACGTTCTTGTTTCCATTTGTGAAATTGTAAGACCTGAGGTAGTACGGCTACAAGGTTGGGAACAATAAATGATATTCAAAGTCACATTACACGCTTTTAACATTAAATAAAGCACATAAACGGTACCTGAGATTATCATTGCCATACTTTGCTTCTATTTCATCGCGGCTGGAACTACAACACAGTTTCTAAAATACAATCATTGTTTGTCGCCGTCACGGCTGGTTAGGACATGGTATAACACTTCCTTTATGATCTATGGAGATGTTGACACTGGCAGCAGATTTTAAAGGAACAGTATGTAAGAAATTTAAACAGTTGAGTTGCAGCCCTCAACTGATGTTTATGTTGTCATGTTGTGTATTGGCCACCAGTTGTGTGATTGCAGTACCAGTTTTAGCCACAAGTTTTGTGATTGCAATACCAGTTTTGGCCACAATCCTACATACTGTTCCTTTAACACTGGTTGTTGGAATGCATCACAGCCATTGTAGGCACAGTTGCTTAATGGGAGATACTTGTTCACCCCAAAATAAAATTGTCATCGTTTACTTGCACTCATGTTGTTTTAAACCTGTATGAATTTCTTCTTTTGAACACAAAGATATTTTGAAGAATGTTTGTAACCAAACAGTTGATGGACCCCATTGACTTCCAAATTATTTTTTTCCATACTATTGAAGTCAATAGGGTCCATCAACAGTTTGGTTACAAACAAATCTTCAAAGTATCTTCTGTGTTCAACAGAAGAAATAAATGTGTACAGGTTTGTAACAACTAAAAGTTGAGTAAATGATGAAAACTTTATTTTGGGGTGAACTATACCTTTAGATTAGGGCTGTCACTTTTGAGAAAAATCTAATTCGAACGGATTTCGAATTTCATGCAATGTATCCGAATATATTCGAATATCTAGGCGCCGCCCCCCCACGCGCATCAAAAACCCCACCGTAATGGAGGTTCAATCACAAAATTATTAACAGTGACAGTCATAAACAGGGTTGTCTGCATTACTTTTTTACTTAATGTTTGAAACACCAGGTTATCAACTTATGAATAACAAACTTATATATATAAAAAAATGATTCAGAACAGTTACAAACAATAACGTGACAACTTAAATAGCAGCAGGAGTATATAGGCAGACGCAAACGGAATTCGCGCCCGCAGATTTCGGCAGAAAACTCCGCGGAATTCCGCGGATTTAATGTCCGTCATTGACAAGCACACATATCCCGCGCTTGAGCGTGTTTGTGACCAGAACTGTCATTGACAACAACCACACATACAAAGCCTATCCCGCGCGTTTGTGAGCCGTCATTCACAAGTGCATTAACCCTGCGCGTGCTGTTTGCTTGCGGGTTTTCAGTGATAGAGAGCACAAACCCTTTGATACTTGAGATTAAATTAAACTTACCGCTGAGTTAAGCAGATCTCACTTGACTCTGTCGTCTATGTGACGCGCGACAGTCAGCACATGATCATTTAAAATCCGTTTACAAGACAAATGCTGTTGTTGTTTAATATAAAGTTTACATTGCGTTGTAAACATGATGAAATTATCTTCATACATGCTAATTTCATAATGTGAACGTATTAACACAAGCTTTTTATTCTGCTATAATATTTAACACTATTAACAAGATGTCATTTTATATACAAACTATAATTCTATCTTGACATGCACATGAGGTTCATTTTGATCCCATTTGATTCCCTCTCTTGCGCACAGTTGCCCGCTTTCTTTCTATTACGAGGTGTTACTGTAAAAAATGCGCTACACATGGCATTTAAAAAACCGGATGGTTTATTTATAGTTCGAATACGGATATTTCACGTTATGTTCGAATGCATATTCGAATATCGAATAAAAAGTGACAGCCCTACTTTAGATATGTCTGTCACCTGTGTAGCTCAGTTTAAGTACTTTTTACCTGGCTCATCACAATTGCTGATTATGAAAAATGTTTGTAGCACTATATTAAAGTATTTCTGTCTTCACAGATGCCTTTTCAGGATAAATCCAGATAGGGGGACCAAAGTGGAGAAGCAGCAATCTAAAAAACAGCAGTCCGTAAATCCTAAGGTTCTTTCTTTGATAACAAAAATTGCAGACTTTGAATGGCGAGAGTAGACATCTCACATGCCAGCTTCTTTCTGTTTTATACATTTCCATTTAGTTCATATACTGTTCTGTAATGTGTAAAGCGTTCATTCTGCTTGTATTTTGTGGCTCACTGTTATCTTGAGTGAGTGCAGCGTTTTAACGTGTGTTTACACGTTTTAAATTGTGTACATTTCAAAGTAAAGAGTTAAAAAAAAAGCTCCCTGTAAAGACCGGTAATTTTAACCAGTGGGGAGAACCAGTTTCATAAAACGTGTGTGTGTGTGTGTGTGTGTGTGTGTGTGTGTGTGTGTGTGTGTGTGTGCGTGCGTGTGTGTGCGTGCGTGCTGCTAAACAATGCTTTGTTAAATGTTGATCACAGCATGTATTTGCAGATAACAAATAAAACAAAATTAAGATTACTGTTGTTGTTTTTATTATTAAAGCAAATCTTTATTTTGCAGTCTAAACTGCAAAAAAAGTTTAAGAACTGTTATAAAAAAAAGTTATCACTCTTTAAAGAATTTTTATGTGTTTTAGGTGTTTGAATATTTTAACCATGTTATTTTAACAATGTATGTTAAAATTAAAAGATTTAATGGTATTATAAGGATATTTTTGTGTAGAATAACCGTAATAAACCATAATTATAGGATTAGAAATTACCGTTTTCTTACAGTATATCAGTTATTATCTGTACTTAAAACTTTTTTTAAAGACAAATTTTCTGTGTTTTAGAGGTGTATGACTGTATTTTAACAATTAATTTATGTTAAAATTAAAAGATTTAATGGTTTTATTAGGATATTTTTGTGTAGATTAACAGTAATAAACCGTAATTATAGGATAAGAAATTACCGTTTTCTTACAGTATATCAGTTATTATCTGTACTTAAAACCTTTTTTTAAAGACAAAGTTTCTGTGTTTTAGAGGTGTATGACTGTATTTTAACAATTAATTTATGTTAAAATTAAAAGATTTAATTGTTTTATTAGGATATTTTTGTGTAGATTAACAGTAATAAACTGTAATTATAGGAAAATAAATTACCGTTTTCTTACAGTTTTTTTACAGTTTTTTTTCTGAAAGTATTTTTCCGTTTTTTAACAGAAATTTTCTGGCGCCCCTGCTGCCAGAAAATTACCGTTTTTTTACAGTTTTTTTTTTTACAGTGTGTGGAGATGAGACAAAGGTCTAGAAAGGAACTTAAATGTAATTTCAGATTAAATATAAATAAAGTCTTTATGTTTCCATGTGCTTTATGTTAGTTCATGCTTTAAATTAAATTAAACTGCTACTAAAGAGAATTAAAACACAATCATTGAAATATACTCAAAAATAAGAATTAATATAATGTGCTTTTAAAGTGCACATTTAAACGTGCACTAAAGTCATGGTAGTCTGCTGTTTTTTTACTTTATTAGTATTATAGTACACTGAAAATATACCTTTAGAAGATTTAAAAGACAGAAAGATACAAATTCAGTAAAATTAAGCAAACTTGTTTTCACAAGGAATTATCAACATCTTAAAACCAATATCAAGAAGAACATGTCATTATTTGTTTTATGACATTGAAGTAATTTGATTAAGAATTAGATGATTTTAATCAACATCATAAAATAAATTCATTATTTGAATGCATTAAAACACTACTGAAGCTTTTATAAATATTTTAAACATACATATGAAGAAATAGGCCTAGTGCATTAATAAAAGATTAAGCAAATATCCCAGTAAAGTAAAGGGATAGTTCACCCCCCCCCCAAAAAAAAGGAAATTCTGTCATCATTTACTCACCCTCATGTTGTTACAAACCTGTATACATGTCTTTGATCTGATGAACACAAAGAAAGATATTTTAAAGGGGGATGTTTGTAACCAAACCGTTTGTGGACCCCATTAACTTCCATAGTATTCTTTTATCCTACTATGGAAGTCAATGGGGTCCACAAACGGTTTGGTTTTGTAACAACATGAGGGTGAGGAAAGATGACAGAATTTTCATTTTTGAGTGAACGGTCCCTTTAAGATACATAAATATTATGATAACAGTAGTGTGTATATATAGAGCAGTGGTTCTCAAACTTTTCACCGCGTGTTTAGGGTGCTTTCCTTTCCCTAAAACGTCGAGAACATTCTGATAAATTAATCTAATAAAACCCCAAATCGGGCTATTAAGATTAAAGCTACATATTATTATTTGCTCGGTCTCCTCCTGAGGTTTCTGTGAAGGGGTGCGGTGAATAAGGGAGTAGTATGAAGCCCAGACCGGCATCATGGAGATGGCTGAACAGTCTTGTCCCCATCTCTCCTTACTCAACCGGTTTTTGATGATGTTCGGTGGATATCGATTTGTAATGTTAAGCACACTGGTCGGAGGCTGGACTCTGGTTCTTGTAAGGGATTCAGTCTGCTGACCTAAACTAACTATTTTTTTCTCTCAACAGGTATTTAAAAATATTGACAACTTAAATCATGTTAAGCACCTTTTGTACTATTGCCTCCCTATGAAACATGACTTTTATTCTTTGTAAGTCGCTTTGGACAAAAGCATCTGCTAAATGCCGAAATGAAATGAGGCAGACAGAAGGCATAAAACACACACCTGTGATTTGTAGATTGTAAGATGTCTTTCTGTAGACATCAGTGTGATGTGGACTTATAATGATAACTTTCAGTGCTTTACTTATCTGTCACAATAAATATCTGTTTGATTGGTCAATCGACAACCCTATCTATATCATCTATATCATCTATATCATCTATATCTATACGAGTTATTCATCAGTAGAAAGATCTGTTACACTGGACAGGTGCTCGTATATCTTCTTCATGTTTTGATGAGAACACATTTCCATCTGGCTGCAGTCTCCAGGTCAGCGTTGTGTCCTTCTCTATCCCATGATCCTTCAGTTTCTGCTTGATCTAAAATGCAGTTTTAAAAAACATTAATTTACTGACATTTTACACTGAAAAGCTACAAAACAGGGCCTGAAATTATGTAAAAATTCTGTTTTAAAGAAATAGTAAATAAAAAGTTCTGTTATCATTTTCTCTCATTTAGTTATTTAACATGAACAAAACGGAGAAGTCTTTCTTTAATGTTATAAAACAACAACAACAACGTGGCACCAAAATATTATGTTTTGAATATTGTATTTATTGAAAATCTATTGTGATGTTGTGTGTGTTTTCTTGTGTTTCACAGAAATAGTTGAATACTTTACCAACTGTAAGATCTCCTCCATCACCGCAGGGTCGCTTAGATTCAGATCAGATTTGATCTTCACTCTCAAAATCTGCTGTTTTCGATCTGTAAGAGTATTGCATAGACAGAATACAGCAGGGTTACTGTAGTCAATGACAATCATGTTGAACTAAAGCAAGCATCACAATAAAAACACTCAACACAGCATCAGCTTCCAAGTGACGAGTTATTAGAATTTAATTCTTTATCACAAAGCCGTGTCTGGACTCTTATTAGTTATCTATCTGACTCTTCATGCTACCTGTCTTTCTTTTTGGCAAAAGGGATGCATGATGTCAAAGATCATTAACAAATAAGTAAAAGAAACCCAAAAGTGAATTGTGTGTAGATAAAAAGAAAGTATTGTACATACTAAAAACAGGTGTGTTTATGATGTTTGTTACGTAAGATGGTATGACATATAAACTTACAAATCGTGCAGATGAATGGAAGAGGATTTGAGCAGAACTGATCAACTATCAGACCATCAGGACCTGCAGCACCACAAGGTCTCTGATCCTTCCCACTTGTATTACGTGTACTAGACTTCCACCTAATGGAGGACGAGGGGACTTTTGATCCATCTGACCACTTCCATGAGCCCCTAAAGAGACCAATCCATACTTTAGCATATCCCTTTATCATTGTTGTCAGCAGGTCTTTATCGGCTTGAGTCTGAATGGTGGCCAGGTCTGTGTGATGCTGTCTGCAGTAGATCTGAGCTGCAGCCCACGACATCACAGTAATGATTAAAACAAACCTCTTTGATCCAGTTGCCATCACTGTATAAGACAGAAATAAGAGAGTCAAGTTTTTTTTTACAGATAATTCATAATGTTTACCTAATGTGACCTCAACATGACCTCACTAACCTTCAACAGTACAAACATTTATACTACAGGTCTGTTGAATGCTTGAATCTGATTGGCTGATGAACATTCTGAGGTGTGCGATTATTTTCTGGGAAACGCACGGGGAACGTTGTTTCAGGCAGCTCTTTTGACCGCATTACCATTCCATATCACTTGGCATAGTTAACTGTAATAACAAACTAACAAAAACAATATGACAGATGATTTTCCGAGGCAATAACAGCGCTGTTTAGAGATGCAAAGAGGTAGCCTCGTTCACACAATCTCTCTCTTTCGCTTTCTTTCTTTCTTTCTTTCTTTCTTTCTTTCTTTCTCTTTCTCTCTGTGTCTCTGTCGATCTCTTTCTAATAACTTCATTAATAACTGCATAAGAATGCTATCAACAGCTAAAATGACACGGAAGAAATAGTCCTACTCAGAAGAGCAATTTAAGTACAAATAAATCAATGGCCCGTCGTCAATTATTCCTTACATTACATATTAAACACATCTGTATAGATAATACTGACTATAGGTTCCTGTGTATGCCATATAAACTGAACCATTTAGTGTCACAACCTGTATTAATATTGTTACGTTCTTCCTTAACGTTAGGCTTTAAGTCTAAGGGATGTTTAAAGCGTAACTAAACCCCTGGTCAGAGCCTGACTCCACCCACTGGCAATATTTGAAAAATGCAAGAAAAGTGGGCAGATCCCAACGAAGATAGAGGGGATGAACTTAGCTCATATCAAGTGTGTAGTGAGATCGTAACAAGGGCGTGGTGAGCTTGAACCTGCTTACGTCACGAGTCATTTTTTGGACCCAATATCCAATAGGAAAATTAAACTGCAGTAGCCACCGTTCAACCTGAAGAGGGCAGCACTCAGACGTTTTTACACCATATATTGCATTATTGAAACACTTTATATCCAAATGTCAAAAAACGTACTAAAATCAATGAACAGCACTAATAAAGCATCATTCTTACAGATCATTAACTTAAAAAAGTTGGTTTAGGGTTTAGTTACTCTTTAATGTAACAGTTGAATGAGTAAACTAAAGAGTTAAAATAAAATTATTAAGACGAACAACCAGTTGGAAAAGAAAATGAGCATTTTATTTAGAGTTTAAACTCTGCTCTTTTCAAGTCAAAAAGGGGGTAACAGAAACAGCGGAAGCAAAACAAAAAGCATCAGGAGTGGTATGTGCCCAAAATAACAAACATAAAGCCCTCTACCTAGGGGTATTAAATCTACTTAAACTGCCAGACAAAAAGGTCAAAATAAAAGACATCAAAAATACCCTTCCTCCCTACCTATTGAAAAACAGGAGAAAATATGATACAAAAAGTAAAAAGTGGGCACCCACCTCCCTACAGGCTTCCAGGAACACAAAGAGAAAGTTCAGCAACAAAATAGGGTTTCAATTTAGGCTTCAACTAGCCTTTCTGCAACTCTTACAACTTTAGTTGCTTAACACCCAAAATTATATTCAATGCCAACAGTTTAACAATAAGCAGCAACACAGGTCTCCAACAAGCTCACTCTCTCCTCTGGACTCGAACACAGTCTTTTATAGGCAGCTTGTAGTGTTGTGATGAGCTGCAGGTGATGTGAGCAATCAGGTGGTGTGCGCAATCAGGCCGTAGGAGAACGCATTCTCTCTTGCTCTTACTTTTCTCCCTCCTAATGGGAGTCACTGGAGAAAAGGACAGGCAAGTAACAAAAAGTACAACTCTATGCACAAAACAACTATAAAACCAATAAACAAGAATAACACAAAATATACGTTTCATGGGAACGTAACACCCCCACCAACAAGTTTTCAAACATCATTGACGTATTGAAAAAAAACAAAAAGGAACAAAAAGAACATCACATCCCCTTTACCCTCCAACATCATACACTCTTGAGAGGGCATCAGCCACAGTGTTATCAGAGCCTTTACAGTAGCGGATAATCAGATTGTACTCCTGTATGATTAAGGACCACCTCATCAACCGCTGATTTGAGTTTCGCATCCTGTGCAAGAAAACCAGAGGATTATGGTCTGTGTATACAATAACAGGGACATTACTACCGCCAAGATAAACTTCAAAATGCTGCAGCGCCAGCAGCAGAGCTAGTGCTTCTTTTTCTATGGTGCTGTACTTCTGTTGTGGATGAGTAAATTTCTTGGAAAAGTAACACACTGGATGTTCTACACCTGAAGTATCCTCTTGCATTAACACAGCTCCAGCACCAGAGGAACTAGCATCTACACGTAGCTGAAAAGGTAGTGTAAAATCAGGAGCAGAAAGTACAGGAGCATTACTCAGTACATCTTTGGCAGCAGTGAAAGCAGTAACACACTCAGAAGTCCATAAAAATGTTTTAGCTGAGCTAAGCAAGTCAGTCAAAGGTGTGACTATGGTAGCAAAATTTCTGCAAAATCCTCTGTAATAGCCAACCATACCTAGAAACCTCCGTAACTCTCTCTTATTGCGGGGAGTTGGAAAGTCTAGAATGGCGGTCACTTTAGCATTGACAGGTCTCACTTGACCTTGACCCACCTTTTTACCTAGGTAAGTAACAACAGCCTTAGCAAATTCACATTTCCTAAGGTTAAGAGTTAAAGAGGCTTTAGCCAACTTGCTAAAAACCTGCTCTAGGCTTTTAAGATGGTCTTCCCATGAATGGGAATAAATGACTACATCATCTAAATATGCTTCACAATTAGGAACTTCAGACAATACATGCTGCATCAACCTTTGGAAGGTTGCGGGCGCATTCCGCATCCCGAAGGCTAGGACGGAGTATTCTAGAAAGTTGTCAGGGGTCACGAAAGCAGAAATCTTAGACGCTCGGGGCGTCAATGGCACTTGCCAGTATCCCTTCAACAAATCCAACTTTGTAACAAAATTAGCAGAACCAATCCGGTCTATACAATCTTCCATGCGAGGCAGAGGGAAGGAGTCAGGTTTTGTAACATTATTGACCTTGCGGTAATCAGTACAGAAACGGAAAGAGGAATCCTGTTTTGGCACCAGCAGACAGGGTGAGCTCCATGGACTATGACTAGGTGTAGCTAAACCATGTCTCAAAAGATACTCAACCTCCTGGCGCATTCTCACGTTTCAGAGGATTAACGCGGTAGGGATGTTGTTTAATAGGAAGACATTCTCCAACATCAATGTCATGGGTAATTAAAGTGGTTCTACCAGGAATGTCAGAGAATAGAGTAGGATACCTGTTAATCAACTTTACAAGAGCTCTGCTTTGCTCTTTAGGTAAGTGGGTTAGATGAGCTTGGAGATTCTTCAGCATAACTGAATTGTTAAAGCAATTACTAGGCACATCAATTTCTTTCAAATCATCATTTACAAGTGAATACATAGCAGCTGTCAATATCGGAGTTGGCTTGCTAGACACAAGGGGAGTAGAAGAGGCAGACTTCTCTTTACCCACATAAGATTTAATCATATTAATATGACACACTCTGCTCTTCCTTCTACGTTCAGGAGTGGAAATGACATAATCGGTTTCACTCAACTTATTCTCTACAACATAGGGGCCAGCAAATCTAGCATGTAAAGGAGAAGTAGACACAGGGAGTAAAACTAAGACTTGGTCTCCTACTTCGAAACAGCGTTTAGAGCTTTTCTTATCAAATCTCCTCTTCATTTTGGTTTGAGTGCTAACAAGGTGAGCTTTGGCAATATCACAAGCACGATGCAACCTTTCCCTTACAGCACTGACATAATCCAACACATTGGTAGCAGCAGGGGTAGTAGACATCAAGTGTTCATAAAGAAGTGTAAGGGGGCCACGAACCGTATGACCAAATACTAGTTCGGCCGGACTAAACCCTAAAGACTCCTGTACAGTTTCTCTTATAGCAAAAAGTAGGAAAGGCAAACCTTCCACCCAGTCTTTGCCCGTACTCACACAGTACGTTCTAAGCATCGACTTCAGGGTTTGATGGAAACGTTCCAAGGCTCCTTGAGATTCAGGGTGATATGCACTGGATTTTTGGTGACTAACTCCTAACTCTTTCATAACCTGTGCAAAAAGTTTAGAGGTAAAGTTAGTACCTTGATCTGTCTGAACTGTCCTCGGTAACCCAAAAGTGGAACAGAACTTAATGACCTCTTTAACTATCAAGCTGGCTTTCAGTGAGCGCAGCGGAATAGCCTCGGGAAAACGAGTAGCTGTACACATTAAGGTCAGAAGATACTGATGACCAGATTTTGCCTTAGGCAATGGACCAACGCAGTCCAAAATTATGCGTTCAAAAGGCTCACCCATTATTGGTATTGGATGTAGTGGAGCAGGAGGAATGGTCTGGTTTGGTTTACCTGACAGTTGGCAATCATGACAAGCACGACAGTATTTCACTACACTGCCTCTTAGGCCAGGCCAGTAGAAATGCTTTAAGATGCGCCTGTATGTTTTAGTGATACCTAGGTGGGCAGAGAATGGATGCTCATGTGCCAGCTTTAAGACCTGGGGACGATAAGCAGAGGGTAGTACAAGTTGATGAACTGTTAAAACTTTCTCACCTCCTGGAGGTCTCCAGCTTCGCATAAGAACGCCATCTTTCCAATAATAAGCTACCTGTTCGTTAGCAGTCTCCTCCACACTAGTAACAGCAGCATCACAACATGCCCTTAAGGATGAATCAGCTTTCTGAGCTGAAATGAGGCCCAATTTACCAGTCAATGAAAATGCCTCTTCTAACCTAGGTTCATCACTTTCCGAAGAACATGGCACAGGTTCAATAGTCAGGGAACACTCCGTAGCGTCCGAATCAGGATTCAAAAAGGAATCTGCAAGATTCACAACATCATTAAATTTTTGAGCCTGAGCTCGGGTAACAGCACAGCCAGGGAAGACAGCAGGAAAACACGTTGCCACATCTGCATGTTTTAAGGTGTCGGGTACATCCATAACAATAGGGCAAGAAAAGACTTTACCTCCCGCCAAGTCATTGCCGAGTATTACCTTAATGCCTTCAACAGGTAGTTCTTTCCTCACTGCTAGCTGAACTGGACCTGTGATCAGATTAGACTTCAGGTACACATTATGCAAAGGGACTTTTATACAGCCCAATTCAATACCGCGGACCAACACATCCGCACCAGAGTATGACTTTGAAGAGAAAGGCAAGGCATCAGCCAGAATGAAGGACTGCGCCGCACCTGTGTCTCTCAAAATAGATATAGGGAAGTCAGGGGAGTCGCCTGAAAGAGACACAGAACCAGTTAGTAGGAAGGGTTGAAAACTAGAACTTGCAAGTTGTGGAAATACGCTTTCAGATGCAGATTTAGTTGTAACTGCAAAAGCTACGCTCTTAGATTTTTCCAGTGCAGATTTCTGTTTCCATGCCTTACAGTTTGTTATCAGGTGACCTGGATCTAAACAGTAAAAACATACTCTTCTGCTCTCAGAATGTTTAGGCTGATCTTTTTCACCTCTGCTGGAAGTTACAGGTTTCTCAGACTGATCATTGAAATTTCTGCGTTTCATCTGACGTGAAGTAGAAAATAAGGTTCTATGTGTAAGAGCAAATTCATCAGCTACCACTGCAGCATCTGAAAGAGAACATATCTTCTGCTCATTTATATGCATCACAATGCTTTCTGGGATACAATTTTTAAATTCCTCAAGCAGGATAAGTTCCTGTAGCTGCACAAAGTCAGTAACCTTACTAGCTAGAACCCACTTATCAAACAGCTGTTTCTTCTCCCGTGCAAACTCTACAAAAGTCTGCCTTGCTGCTTTAACAGTCCCACGAAAACGCTGTCGATACGCCTCAGGTACAAGTTCATAAGCACGCAACACGGCAGCTTTTAATACCTCATAGTCCAACGACTGTTCAATAGATAACGCGGAGCATACTTCTTGAGCCTTTCCAACAAAGTTACACTGGAGTAATAAGCCCCACATATCCTTTGGCCATCCTAGCTTTGTGGCAATGCGCTCAAAGGCCACAAAATAGGTGTCCACCTCAGTTTCTCTGAATTGAGGTACCAATTTAATATACCTAGCGGCATCAAAGTTAACCTGATTTCCAACAGGAGCTCCAAAATTAGTAGTGCTATCATCTACCGGAGTACTAGGAAACACAGGTGAGGGAAGATTTGGGGCAGGAACAGGTAGTCGTCGTAAAGACTCTGCCTCCAGTTCTAGAGTTCGCAATTTGAGATCTACTTCCGTTTTGCGGAGATCAACAATCTTGGATTCATGTTCTTGCCGTTTAATGGCTAGCTCAAGTTCCTTTAACTTTACAGCTAACGTAGGATCCATAACAGGGGGACAGCCTAATGAACTAGTTTCGCCGTCCGCATCATCCTCTCCCTGGGACTCAGCTGGCAATATACCCATTTCAACCAGTTTATCATACAGCTCCTCTTTAATAGCTTGCTTTGCAGAGGTTTTAACAACTGATATATCAAAGAAATCAGCTAACAACAATAAATCTTTCTTACGGCATCGATTAAAAACTTCAGCCGTAGGAGCAAGGGTAAACTGAACCAAATCAAATTCCATTTAAAGGTATATTCTCTCCTCCCTTAACAAAAAAGGAAAATAGCCAAAGCTAATTTTCTTTGGAATACACACAGATACACAATGTGAAAAACAATGAATTTCCCCCTTTCAAAAAAACTTTACAGATTCACAAATGTAACTCACAAAACTGTTAGGATAAGCCCCAAAAAACTGTTAGGATAAGATGTTAACTTTAAGACGAGCCCCCAAAACTGTTACGTTCTTCCTTAACGTTAGGCTTTAAGTCTAAGGGATGTTTAATGTAACAGTTGAATGAGTAAACTAAAGAGTTAAAATAAAATAATTAAGACGAACAACCAGTTGGAAAAGAAAATGAGCATTTTATTTAGAGTTTAAACTCTGCTCTTTTCAAGTCAAAAAGGGGGTAACAGAAACAGCGGAAGCAAAACAAAAAGCATCAGGAGTGGTATGTGCCCAAAATAACAAACATAAAGCCCTCTACCTAGGGGTATTAAATCTACTTAAACTGCCAGACAAAAAGGTCAAAATAAAAGACATCAAAAATACCCTTCCTCCCTACCTATTGAAAAACAGGAGAAAATATGATACAAAAAGTAAAAAGTGGGCACCCACCTCCCTACAGGCTTCCAGGAACACAAAGAGAAAGTTCAGCAACAAAATAGGGTTTCAATTTAGGCTTCAACTAGCCTTTCTGCAACTCTTACAACTTTAGTTGCTTAACACCCAAAATTATATTCAAAGCCAACAGTTTAACAGTAAGCAGCAACACAGGTCTCCAACAAGCTCACTCTCTCCTCTGGACTCGAACACAGTCTTTTATAGGCAGCTTGTAGTGTTGTGATGAGCTGCAGGTGATGTGAGCAATCAGGTGGTGTGCGCAATCAGGCCGTAGGAGAACGCATTCTCTCTTGCTCTTACTTTTCTCCCTCCTAATGGGAGTCACTGGAGAAAAGGACAGGCAAGTAACAAAAAGTACAACTCTATGCACAAAACAACTATAAAACCAATAAACAAGAATAACACAAAATATACGTTTCATGGGAACGTAACAATATTATTAACATAGTCATTTTATCCAGTGCAATATGAGCTAAAACATTTCAATTAGTTACAATGACTAGACCAGACTCTTTTCTATTTGTTTGTTTAGGTT
The DNA here is from genome assembly GCF_030506205.2 of Paramisgurnus dabryanus. Classification (NCBI taxonomy): domain Eukaryota; kingdom Metazoa; phylum Chordata; class Actinopteri; order Cypriniformes; family Cobitidae; genus Paramisgurnus; species Paramisgurnus dabryanus. The sequence goes on from NC_133337.1 coordinate 24,264,419, forward strand.
TCTTGTGTCAGTTATGATTTTAAAGAGTCAAGTTATTCAGATTAGAGATTATAGATTAAGTCTATGTTGATTAATTTATTATTATAATTTTTTATCTGTTGGTAAAGCATTGCATTACCACATAATTAATGAAAATGCTTGAATGCACTGTAAATAGCTTAGGATAAAAGCGTGTAAATGCAAATGTGTTGTGTTGTGTTGTGTTACACTAACACTGAAATTGCAAATAATTACTTATTCATTTTACTTATTCATTTAGCTGACACTTTTATCCAAAGCGACTTACAATTGCATATTGTGAGTCACCTCCACGGTTAAGCATGAATTGCTGACTGTGTTTGGTCATTTTTAACTCAGCATGGGGTCATTTTTAATCCATGTGTTCTGTCCAATATTTACCGATTATGGGTCAAAAAGAACCCAGCCATTGAAGTGTGTCATTTACCAGAAACATCATCAGACAGAATTACAAAATAATGAAAGCTTTCAAACTGGTTTTCTGAGATTTTTTTTAAATATCTGTAATATTTAAATGCTTCGGTATTGTTTCTTACCATTGATGCAAAGAAAGGGATTTAAACCGGTGCATTGTCGATCATTCCATCCTGTTGAATCTGTACTACCACATTCTTCTAATCCATTTGCATTGTTTGGCTCTGCAGTCTTCCAGCATGTGAATGTCACATTTTCATCTTGATAAGACCACCGCCAGCTATTAATGTTATTGTACAGTCCAGTCCAAGCCGCTGAGGCCGTTGCAGATTGAACTGTTTCTCTTAGATATGTCCAGTCTTCATTGTTTTGAACAGTAGCCAAGTCAAAATAATTCTGTCTACAGTAAGCCCTTGCCTCGTCCCAGCTCATCTGTGACTGCATGAGAATATAATGACATGAGATGCCCTGTTGAGAGGAAAGTGCACAATTACTCCTTTATCTATGACATTATCTTCTGACATTAAACGATTGACGCGTCATGCAATTGAACAGTTAAAACCCGATTGCGCATTCCGTATTTTTATCACGAGTGCCCGCACATGTGCGAGTACTTGTAAAAAACATTTTGGTCACAGTCTGGAGTCCTTGGTGCCCCCCTATTGCCTGGGCCTCATTTATAAAAGTGTGACGTAGGAACTATCCTACATTTCATCTAAGACCATTTCTGTAATGATCGTACGTGTGATTCAGTAAAAAGGAGTGTATGCACAAAAAACGTGCATGCGCCTCTTTTCCAGATCTGCGGTTCAGAAATTATCTTGAAATTGTGCACAGCCGAATGCTCTTAGAACTTCACATTGTAAATGCCCCTAATTTAATTCATTAGCATATCATTTTTAGATTATTAAAGGCCAAATTCTGTGGCTGCTACAATGCCGAGTGGTCCAAAAACATCTTTGCTGTCGTTTGCTTAAGTTTTTAATATTTCTAAATTCTAACATGGAAACTTTATTGACATCACTCGAGTTAAGGCCTTTCAATTAGTGGACCTTTCAATTCAAGGGTTTCATTTAAATAATTTTTTTTACACGTAAACGTAATATTTGTGTTTAAAAGTTTTATTTCAGTTTGCCATGCCTCCTGCACGGCGGTGTATAAATAAGAGATTTTTCGACTTTGAAATTCAAAGATCATATTTTAAACTGTCTGAATATTTTCCATATGGATTCATTTGGATTTACAGATGTTTAACATTAAAATCAATGCATGGGAATAATTTTTATTCATTTTCTAAATAATCACCACTCTTAAATGCCGCATGTCCCTTATTGTAGTCTACATCGAGGCTTTAAAATTTTATTCGTTCCTTTCACATCCTTTTAATCATCGAATTTGATAGTTTTTACTTTCATTTAAAAAAGCACATGTTCTGTAACATTTACATTAAACACCGCAAAACAATTTTGCTATATTTTTTAAAACATTTTTGAAAAGATGACGAACTAGAAAATCGTTTCCTGAACCTATGGACTCATTTTTGCATCGGAATAGGCCTACATTTTAAAATATCAAAATAGGCCAACATATTTTGTTTAAAATATATTCTAAAACCTTGTTAAATTATTTTAGAGTAGTAGGCCTTTCTTTGTAGGCCAATTTATTCTTGTTCATTTTCTGTGTGCATCATTATTGCATGCACACGTTTTTTTTTTTACGTTTCCATTGATTAAACAAACAGCGCAGTTTACATGCTTCGTCCTTGTTCCATTAGTTCATTAAGATAATTCTGAACAGATTTCTGAAGTTCAAACAACTCTGAATTGTAGTTGAGAACATCACTGCGCACTATTAAAACATTGTCAGGTTTAATTTGGCCTCGGGCTCATAATACCTGTTAAGCTCTAATACAGATGACGACGTGGAAACGGCATGTTGGCGTTCTTCAAGTTTCAAATATGCCTACCTGCAATACTGCAATATTGCCACAAGGAAACATACGTACATCAAGTCGGAACCTGACGTAGAGGTAAGTACTTTTCCACGTCAAAGACGTGTTTTATAAATCTGAGCGTTGGAGTGGATTTGAGCGTACGCACAGTCTAAGATAAAATCTGTGCGTAAAAACGCTTTATAAATGAGGCCCCTGGTCTCTATGAGTTCAGCTTTAACAAACAAAAATAATCCTTTAATCAGCCATTACTGGACATCACAATCTCCCCAAAAACATGTGTAAAATTATACACTCACCTGAGAAAAAAAGCAAATAATTCATCCTCTCCATTGTTGGTAAATTTACAGTATGCTACTAAAATTAAATAAATAAAACAGCATTAAAACAGCATTACTGAAACAAAATAAACCATCCCAACACATTTAAAGAAATTAAATTAATATGTTTTACTTTGTTTTCTTAACAAGTACAGCAAGACGACATCCCACCTGCATCAACCGACACGACTGAATATCTAAAGTGAAGTATTCACTTTGTGCTCTTTCCATTCTTTAAACACGTCTATTTTCATACACAGATCTTAATGGATTGCCAAGTTTCTAAATGCAAAATGAGATTAATGACACTCATGACTCATGAATTTCCATTTATATTTAAATAAATACTTTTCAATTGCAATCGGAGCATAAACAATAACAAACAATAATCTGAGTGCAGTTATGTAGTAAGGTGAAGTATAATAACAAATATAAATAAATCTCTTATAGAAAAAATCATTTAAAATTGTCTGATTATGTCTTTAAGGCATCTGCTAACATTTGACTGAGAAGATTTTACATTTAGTCATTTAGCTAATGAATATGATGAATTCATACAAAACAACTTACAAATGACTTTACAAATTCCATTTGTAAAATAAACATTGTGCAAATTTGTACTCACAGATACAGATTTGTCAGAACTGCAATGCCAAGTTTCAAAAGCAATGTATACATTGTTCTTGAGAGTTGGCATTGCGAAGTACAGAAATTAAAGGAAAATAATAAAAAATACAGAAAAGAAAAAAGTTTTTTCACAACACTTGCAGGTAAAACCTACTAGTGTGTTAAAAAGTTTGCGTTCTGGAAAACAGAATATTTATACTAATAAAGAACCATAAGTTGGTGTCCACTCGGTTAAATTTTTGCCAAGGCTAACCAAAAATAAAATGCTGCCTACATCACATGCATATGTTTATGTTTTGGTGCATAATTTATCATAAAAAACCTGTCATAAACAAAGATCAGCACCTATGCCCAAAGTTCCCATTGGTTCCCTGATTCCACCTCATTCACAAATTTGTCTTTTTTGGGGCAAAGGTAATGAGAAGCCCTCAGAGGGTGCACAATAACGCCAAAAAAGTCCACACGACCACAGACTCAGCCGCCCAGCCTTTCATACCCCAAGACGCAGAAGATCACCCTTACCTCCACCATCAAGACATCCACCATCTTCCCCAGCATCGTCCTCTGCTTCAGCACACCCGCGATAGAGAAATAGACGGTGCTTAGCTTTAAAACAAACGGAAAGATCTTTTCCAAGAAAATGAACAAAGCAAAGTTTTACAATCCTTAAAGGAACAGTATGTAAGAAATTTATATCAATTAATCATTAAATGGCCCTGAAATGTCACTAGACATTAAGAAATCATTTTCATTTCAAATACTCATATCACTCACAACAGCGGTCCGGCCAAGATATTGTCATTTAAAAAGTGGAGTTGCAGCCCTCAACTGATGTTTATGTTGTCGTTTGGTATATTGGCCACCAGCTGTGTGATTGCAGTACCAGTTTTAGCCACACGTTTTGTGATTGCAATACCAGTTTTGGCCACAATCCTACATACTGTTCCTTTAAGTCTCTCTTCAACCAACTCCTCCATCCAGTGCTTGAAGAGGGAAAAAGGTTTATCCTTGTCCCAGACTAAAATGCATTTTTGAGCTGCCATTATTTAAAAACATCTTGCGCTGACATATCTTAACATATATCAGTGTCATACCAGTATTGTTTTTTTTTTTTTGTAAGGTTTGTTTGTAAAAACAACTTAAATGTCCCAAAATAACTAAGGCACATTTTGGATTAATCTAAACCCTGTCCATGAAACCGCCCCATAGAGATTTAAAACCCTTTCAAATGCAGATTAACCACCCAAAATAAGACTACATATATGACCTGGTATATCTGGTATAACACTGAAAATCATATCATATATTTAGCTGCATGGAAAATATGCAGTTTAGTAAGGCATACATAGAAAATAACAGGGGTGTAGAAGATTAACTAAAAAGATAATCGCAGAAGCACAGTGTTATTGTCAGTGCATGAGCTTCACTACACCTGCAACAGAAAGTCCTCCTTATTTATTCTGTTATTTTCCTGTATTTCTAAATAAATAAATGTGTTGCATTGAGAATAGACTTCACTAACGTCTTAAAAGTGTAACACAGGGAGTGTTTATGGGAGTTGTAATTTCGTAGTGTCGCACTGCGCATTGTTTATTGCTTCACATGGCTTTTAAGAAAACTAGAATTACAAAAATTATATTCAACCCCCCAAACTGGCTAGGAGGAGTCTTACCCTCCACCACTGAAATCTACCGGCATTTGTTGACGGGTGTTAATGTCAAGCTCTGCGGACAGTGTTTACTTTATCTGGGTGAGACATCCTTTTGGTCCCCTTCTGAAGATCACTGGGTATTGAAATTATAAAAGAAAGCTTCTGATAAATGGCTTTTATTTGCGTTATATCGAAGATAAATAAAACAGATAATTAACTTAGTGCCCCCTCCCTGTAGTGTGATGACATTACTATTAATCACCAATTTAATGACGCTTTGACTTGAAGAGGCACAGCACTGGCAACATGTAACGCCGGTTTCACACCGCATGCGTGAGCAGCGCGTAAGCAGCGCGTGTTTTTTTCGGCGCCCATGTTAACAAGTTAAAGCATGTACACCGCACGCGTGAGCAGCGCGTGCCTGCGTGGCAGGAGCGTTGCTGAAGCAGCAGTGCTGCTATCGTTTCGGCGTCGGCTCTATTTTTGCCGCGCTGCTCACGCTCAATTAAAGTGACAGGGCATTGTTTATAGTTTAAATGGTCGTGGATTGACGCGAAAAAGGGTAATTTTACAATAAAATCACGTATGTGAAGCTAAGTGTGTTTGAAACAGTCATGACTTTGAGCAATTTAAAAGAAAGCAATGAAATATTGACACACTGTTGCCAGAAGACTGCGTTCATTCACTTTCTGCCCAGCAAATGAGTCCTCATCTATCTTAATAATCTTCAGAGAAATAGATTAATTTATAAATTTAAATCTTATGCTTAAACTGTTGAAGGGAAACACGATCGACTGCTATATGCTGTCAATCACTGAGTGAATTCTTTATTTTATCGTAAAAATTCAGAGAAACAGATTTTATAATGTGCCATGGGCTTTTTATGTCTATAATTGTGTTTTGTGTCTATATCTGTACTTACATGGACCAGAACAGCACGAAAACAATGTGGATTAAACAAATCACAGTTATATAAATTACACTGACCTTCAAAAAGTGTCTTAAAGAGGTTTTACTCATAAATGCATGTAAAATAAAGTAATGTGAACTTGAGATTTTTATACTGTTATTTAAACTGCACAGTATGCGCTGCAAACGCAGCCGGTGTGAAAGTACAATGGCCACGCGCAGCAAACGCTCTCCTCACGCGCTGCTCACGCTACGCATACGCGTTGCTCACGCATGCGGTGTGAAACAGGCGTAAGAAGTGCCAGAAGGCAAGAGAACAAACTCTCTGCAACAAACACACAATTCCTTACAATATTCACTTGCTCGATGACTTCTTAATCATCTGGCCTTCCGATGCCATCCCAGCTGATCACCTTCTCACAGTCCTAAGGGATTTTCCTGACCTAGGAATCCCAATTGCCAAGGATAAACCATGAGCCCAGCCACATCCATCGAATTTCTGGACATTAATTTAGACACAGTTAATTTCCAAGCCTCACTACCCAAAGAGAAAATCAACAGGATAATCCTGGTTGTATCCACGCTCACAGATAATCGTAATTGTTCCAAGTGCGTGCTGCTTTCTTTACTCGACCACTTAAACTTGCGCCGTTCCATGGGTATAGTCCTGCAGGGTTGCCCATTCATTTCGTGTCTTATCCCGCCTTCAGTCCACGCACTTGAAGACCAAATCTTCTTAAACAGCTTATGCCACAAAATGACACTAAAATACTAAAGATTAGACAAAGATAGAAACTAAAATGCAAAGAATAGAAAATGGAAGTGATTAAGTTTCTGATAAAAACCTTTTTTTCTAATAACCCAAATTATCAAAGAATTATCTGATAAACGTTAAAGAAATCAGTTATGCAATATTGAAAATCAGAACCGTGATTGGCTGTTGATGTCAGAGAAAGTCCACAGGTGATCCACCTCTCTTCACTGTGAGGAACTCATTTGCATTGCCTAAAGTACAGAGTTTACCTTTGTCTTTAGAATTTCATCTATGCATCTTCCACTTACCAAACCATGTCTGAAATACCATTGGCATTATCCTGAATGTAAAAACTATAAACATGACAGCAAAATGTTACCATATCAAACATGTATTCATTCATTTGTATGTTAATATCTGTGATTATTTGAACAGTTTCATGACACAGTTTCATGAAATGCTAGTGCCTTTAAATGAGTATGAAGTCAATAGGTGATGATATTAAGTCCATTTTGTTGGTGGAAGGATTGTGAAGATTTGTTCTTTGGTAAACCAATTCTTTGAAAAATACATTTCATTTTGTCATTTAGCAGACGCTTTTGTCCAAAGTGACTTACAAGTGAGGTAAACAATTTTCCTTTTCCTTAAGGAATGCTTATGATCTTCCTGCCTTCTTGAGATGGTGTAGGGGAGTTTGAAAGGATGATAAGCAGAGATGGCGTGGGCTAATCAAAACGTCCTTTTCTTCTCCGCTTTGGTACAGAGGTTGGCCATAAAAGATGTTCGAGTTTAGGTTAACCCAGGTTTGATGTACGCTGTTAAATACCAGAAAAGGTAGCGTAATGGCGGATAATTCTTTACATGGCGTGCAGTTAAGACACAGTAATTCACTTTCGTATTCTTCATGGAAACTTTCAGTTAGGCTGTGTGTTTTAATATGATTCCATAGGGTTAAGCTATGTCTGCCTCTCAGAATGTAACCAATATTGTCCATCTCCAGTAGACCGCCCCTATCAAAGACTTTGCTCCTCCCCACAAACCACCAGAATACAAGGTACAACATCCAATTAATTCCAATTGTCTAATATCTGAGCCAACAACTTGTGTGGCTGCATGCGCGGCATAATTTTGATCATCCCTGAAAATCTTGCACTCCAAAGGTTTTTAAAAAGTTGGCATGTATGTAAACATGCCGTGCAATTTAGACAAAGTAATTCACTAGGCTGGAGCATTGTGTTGGAATCAAAGGAACTGTATTGGAGTGGTTTAAATCTTATTTATTTGAGAGAAGTTTTTCAGTTCACCTCAGTGATTTTGAGTCCTCTTCAGCACAACTCTCATGTGGTGTTCCTCAAGGATCCATTCTTGGTCCTATACTATTTACATTATACTTACTTCCTTTAGGTTTGATTTTCAGAAAACATGAAATTTCGTTTCATTGTTTTGCAGATGATACACAGCTTTACCTGCATTTAAAGAGAAAAGACTCATATTCTATTAAACCTCTGCTTGAGTGTCTTGATGATGTTAAAACTTGGATGGCGTTAAATTTTTTATCATTTAATGAGGGGAAAACTGAGGTTATCTTATTTAGGCCCGGCAGTGCTTGTGAGTCACCAGATTTAGATTTGGATGTTTTAGGTTTATATGTTAAGCCTTCTGTTAAGAACTTGGGTGTTATATTAGACAGTGAATTTAAACTGAACAAACAGATTAATCTAGTATTTAAGTCTAGTGTTTTCCAGTTGAGACAACTAGCCAAAGTGAAGCCTTTCCTTTCGTTTAGTGACTTTGAGAGAGTAATTCATGATTTTATTTCTACCCGCCTTGATTACTGTAATGGCCTCTATGTGGGCATTAGTCAAACTTATCTATCACGTTTACAGATGGTACAGAATGCTGCTGCTTGACTCTTGACTGGTACTCGTAAGCGTGAACACATTACACCTATTCTTGCATCTTTTCATTGGCTTCCTATACGTTTTAGAATTGATTTTAAGATCCTGGTGTTAGTTTCTAAAGCATTACATGGGTTAGCACCTCGTTACCTTTCGGATTTATTAAAACCTCACACTCCACTTAGAGCTCTTAGGTCAGCTGACCACACCCTTCTGAGTGTCCCTAGAACAAAAAACAAAAGTAGGGGGGATTGAGCTCTTGCGGTAGCAGCACCAAAACTGTGGAACAGTCTGCCACAAGACTTAAGACAGGTTCAAACTATTGCCCTTTTTAAATCCAATCTCAAAACTTATTTTTATAGTCTTGCTTTTAATTCAGTTTCAGAGCTGTTCTTTTTATGTTTCTTGTGTTTTAAGAGGACTGTACTGATATTCTATTATTGAGTTTAATGTTGTGTGTTTTTTAATGTTGTGTGTTTTATTTACAATTAGATGGCCAATTCCAAGATGGCCGCCGCTGCATGTGCAGAGTTCGAACAAAACCTGAAATCTACCGCACAGATACAGGAAAAGTGATTGTGGAAGATGAGTTTTTAAACTTTCTTTCTATTAAAATCAAAACTGTGAAACAGGACGAGATTGTTTTGATGGCTGTGGATCATTTTGGATCAGAATCAGTGGTGTAGTCTACGTGATACGCAGGTATACGCCGTATACCCACTAGAAATTGTCAAGGATTTCCGTATACCCACTAAAAATAGCGCGAGGATGCGTAACAGCATGGTTTTGTGACATTTTTAAAGTTTAGTCATAATATAGATGTGAAGCATTGACCATTAGCATGCTACACTTGCAACTTTAGCGGGTTGAAATACATATTAGGCTATACTTCATGCCGAACTGCGCGATCCGATCGGCGTATGAATTTCTATGAAATCAGATTACTATAGTGACGCGAAAGTAACTGGGGAGCAGACTGGCGAGTGACAGCAAAGTACCGCGAGAGAGACTCCAGTTATCACATGAAGAAATCTGCTTTGAATCGCTCTCGCGGTACTTTGACATCACCAAGAGGTCTGCTTAGCGCCAAATGAAGTCGAACCTACAGTGTAGCTGCTCACGCGACACTAAACAAACAGTCCAGAGAAGTGAACGAGTGCTGCAACATAAAATCCATAGAGTTTACAACGCACATGTGAGTAAACAACATTTAAATCATCAGTCCAGTTTATTACTTTATCTGGAGGTAAGGCTCCAAATTCAATAAAATAAGCCCGTGATTATATCCTGATGGTTTTTAGCTGCCTTCAGTTCCTCTGCATGTTTGCTTGTGCTTCACAGTGTTAAACTTCCCTTCTCTGTGTTCATTTATATATCTACGTTCAAGATGTATATGATCTTAAACTTCTGTTTGGTTTGGGTGTCTAATATTAGGCTACATTGTGGTCTTGTAATAATAATTATGTATAAGCCTATTTTCATTTTTAGACAATGCTTATATTATATGCAAAAATAAGCTTTTATATTAATGACTATGCAAATTAGAGTTAATTCATGGTCATCTTAAATGTGTATTAATTAAAAACATTTACACCATTAAATTACACATGGTAATGTTATCAATAGTTGTCAGATAATAGCTATTGAAAGAATTGAATATTTTTTCTCCTTTAATGCATGTGTTATCCACAGATTGAAGATTTATTAAATTTTAATTAACAGTTAAATAACTTTTGTCCCTGAGTTAGATGTTGATTAACACTAAACCAGTCTAAAAATCAGTCCAGTTTCCCCAGCTGTAAACCCATTGGCTGTTAAAGTCTTTTTTTCTTATAATAAACTAACATGTTGATAACACATTCAGTTTATGTGTTTATGAGTACACTTTCAGAATGCTCTGTTACATGAAGAACCATACTGTATGCATCTGTGAGTGTGGTGGTGCTTATGAGGTGTCGCGCTAGGACGAGTAAGCATAAGGGTGAGAGGGAAAAATCACAGTATACTCACTACAAAAATCTAGACTACACCACTGATCAGAATGGATTACAAACTCCACCAAACTGCTATTTGAACTGTGCCCAGGTACTACTCGTAAGCTTGTGGCCCATACTGGGCCGCAAAAAGACTCAAAGAATGTAAGGAATTGCCTTAAGCTTCTTAATGAAGCTGGTGAAAATGTTCCTCGGTTTGTTTCTCACCATCTTGATGAACTACCACCTGTGACTTTTACCAGCCTTGATGTTTCCTGTTTGCTTGGGAAGATTGAACAACTAGGTGCAGATATTACCATCATGAAACAGGCTGTGGCTTTGCAGACAAACACCTGTAACGATCTGCGGATTATCACCGCAGACATAAATCAACGCATGGGTGCTATTGAGCAGCCTAGACCAAATCTGGAGAGAGGGCCTACTTTCCAAACCAACAAGCCTGTAACAAGTAAGAGATCGTCTACTCCACAGGTCTGTGAGAAGACCCAAGTTGGCATGGAGGGCCAGACCAGTAAGAAAGACTCGATGCAGAAGGTGGAGAGTTCCTCCTTGGGCCTGGATGGGCCAAACAGCACTGCAAAGGGAGACCCTCATGTCACGTGGAGTGACGTGGCAGCTACCCCACCCTGGAACTTGGTTCAGAGGACCAACAGCCATTGGAAAAAGGTCCCCGAAAATGCTTCAGTTAAGGCCAAACCACGTCTGCATCCTGCCAAAGGGAAGAAAATTGGTGGCATTGTTGGGACTGGTTCTGCTGGAAACATCCAAGTCATTAAATCTAAGCTGGTGAGTGTATTTGTAACAAAATTCTCACCTGATTTAGACTCTGAGACTTTGTCTAGTTACATGAAAGATAAACTTGGGCGTAAAGTAACTTGTCATAAGATAGAAACTGTACAAAGCCGGTTCAGTTCATTTAAAATAACTGCAGAGTGCAAAGAAGTGGGTGAAATGTATAATCCAGAGCTGTGGCCTGAAGGCACTTTTGTGCGGCGATTTTATGAATCACGCAAACCCAAGTCTACAGGTGGGCCAATGGCAGTGATGAATGTGCCTTTAATGGGGGCTGGGGTACATGATGCCTAGTGCTAGCCACAGTGATGGTGATCAGAGTGGTGTCATACAACTCACGAGGCTTGCGCCTAGGACAGACTGCTGGGGACAGAGCACGTCGTGTTATTGTTGACCAGCTACTGGAGACCACAGATATTCTCTGCTTGCAAGAGACATTTTTAGCTAAACAGGATCTTGATAAACTCAATTCTATACACATTGATTTCCATGGAGCAAGAGAGTCCACAACGGATTTAAGCACTAGAATGGTACGTGGTAGAATACCTGGAGGTGTGGCCATTCTTTGGCGCAAGAAATATGAACCAATTATCAGTATTATCAGATTAGAGGTGGACTGGTGTATTGCAATTAAAGTTATGCATGATATGAATGTTTTTATTATTTTAAATGTTTATACCCCATATGACTGCTATAAAAATGAAGATGAATATATGAACAGATTGGCATTTTTAAACTCTTATATTAAGGAATGTACATATGCAAATATATTTGTGATGGGTGATTTAAATGCAGACATCTCTGATGACAAATCTCTCTTTGGTCAGCATTTGATGCAGTTCTGTCATGACAGTAAACTGGTTCTTTCCAGCAAGAAATTTCTGCCTGTAGATAGTTATACTTACATCAGTGAAGCATGGCACACAACATCTTGGCTGGATCATGTAATCTGTACAGCTGATGCCCATGATAGTCTGGAGACAGTGGAAATTATGTATGGGTTGACTACTACTGATCACTTACCTGTCTCTATGACAATAAATGTTGATAACCTACCTGGTTGCAGCAGATCGACAGTAGATGGCGCCAATGGGGTCAAAGTGAATTGGGCTAAACAATCTAAAGAGGATGTCATGTTTTATTGTGAGAGAACAGATGTTCTCTTAAGGGAAGTACAGCTACCCATGAATGCTATTTTATGTACAAATATTAACCGTAATGATGATACTCACTGTAATGATCTATGTGAAATAGGGCTGCACGATTAATCGTTTTTAAACCGAAATCGCGATGTGAATGGATGCGATTTTTGAATCGCAAGAGATGCGATTATTTCGATTCAAAACTATCAAATATAACAATCATCTAGTACGCAGTTTTTGACAGTTCGCTTCATGCGCATTTTACATTTGATGCAGTTTAAACCAATAGAGTGCATTAACACTGAGGTGCTGACTACACGTCAGATAACGTCATTTGGAAAACATGAGCGAGCAGCAGTTCAACTCCTCAACAAAGTGTACGGCCATATGATTTCCGCGATGCGGAAAACACGGACAGAATCGCGAAATGCATACAAATGGAATTAACTGCACAACGCGGAATGTCATGAAGTTGTCAGATTTTGGATTCAGTCATTTTTAAAACCCATTATAACTCATTAACCGGCAAATGAAAGGACAGAAATGCGCGAGAACATTTCCCTTTTGTGTAATGTTGGACTTAAAGAAAGGTTTATATACGTCCGTTTCTCGTCATGCATCGCAAACAATGACAGGCGCCTCATCAGACTATAAGGAGCTTTCATTAAAGCCCAGAACACAGCAGACGAAAGAGGTACATTATACTTTCTTGCACGCGCACATCTGCACCGCTTTGAATATTTACAGGCACTAGGGTTCATGAAGCGCGCACACAGAGAGCAGTCAGCACACGCGTGATCACTAAACTTAAGTTTTCTTTCTCGTCTAAGTGGACATAAACAGCTGGATGTTTATCAGTATATTGAAGCAGAGCAGTTTTAAAGCTGTCTTGTGTCTTAAAGTGACAGTAACCTGGTGCTTTCTGTGTCAGAAATGTTTATTACACCCCAAAAATTAAAATCACTCCTTACTCTTAACTGAACAAGCTTCTGCAGCTCCACATTTAAATTCATACAGTGAGGACTGTGCAGTGTTTTATTTGTATTTTTTGCTTATGTTAAATCATAGATTCTAATAACTAATATATTTACATTTATTACAGATGCCTGAAAAGTAAAACAAGATGAGTATAGTCTTATGATTAAAAGAAAAAACTAAACATTTGCTTGTCAGAAGCATTGTTTAAGTGACAGCCAAAATACATTGGCCTATATGTTATTTTAAATAAAACTTTCAATACATTTTTGTTAAAGTGTATTTTAATGTTCTTAGATAAAAAAAAGTTTGTCTGCAAAAGAGCAAAGTCCTGCAGAGAACTTGGTACAATGTTTAAGAGGTTTTAAATAAACAGTAGCACAGCATCTTTCTTTGGTGCTATTAAAACCACCACAACAAACATGGATGTAGCTCTTTTATTATATACTAATGAATCGCACTTTAAATCGCGAATCGCAATTTTGATAAGAAAAATCGCAATTAGATTTTTTCTCTGAATCGTGCAGCCCTAATGTGAAATGTACAATAGTATAATGAGTGCTATATATGAGGCCAGTAGACCTCTACACACTCACCCCAGAAAGGCTAAGAAAACCAAGCCTGGTTGGACAAAGTATGTAGCTGCCCATCAGGAAGCCGCTAAGACAGCTCATAGAGCCTGGGTTATAGCCGGTCGACCCAGACAGGGGCCAGAATTAGAGCATAAGAAACTTACAAATGCTAGATATAAATATGCAGTGCGCTTTGTTGGGAAGCATGAGCAAGCCTTAAGAGCTCATTCTATGGCTGAAAACTTGCTTGGTAACAATGTCACTGACTTCTGGAAAGAGGTAAAAGTTACAAATGGGGCCAAAGCAGTATTGCCATGCCACATTGAAGGGGTATCTGGTGGAGACAATATAGCAGAGCAGTGGAGGCAGCACTACGCAGCTCTGTTTAATTGTATTAAAAGTGAGCCTTATTGTGTGGGCAAGTTAAATGAGGAAGTAATTAATTTTACTCCCAGTGAGGTTTATCATGTTATAGAGCAACTAGCTGATAACAAAGCTAGTGGCAAAGATAACATCACTGCGGAGCACCTTAAGTTAGCCAGCCCCAGGGTAGCAGCTCTACTGTCCATCTGCTTTACAGGGCTGATGACACATGGTATATTGCCAGACAACATGTTGACAGTCACATTAGTGCCGGTTATTAAGGATAAGGCAGGTAAAATAGGGAGTTTGGACAACTATAGACCCATTGCCTTAGCCAGCATTCTTTCAAAGGTGTTAGAAAAGATGCTACTAGATAGACTGAGTGAGTTCATTTACACGACAGAAAATCAATTTGGTTTTAAGGCCAAGCACAGTACAGATCTATGTATCTATGCCTTGAAAGAAGCTGTTGAATCCTACAGAAGGCAGGGATCTACAATATTTCTAGGGTTTATTGATGCCTCCAAGGCATTTGACAGGGTAAATCACCATAAGCTTTTTACTAAACTCAAGCTTAGGGGTGTGCCTGGATGCATCATACGTATCCTGGTTTACTGGTATGCCAAACAACATATGCAAGTTAAATGGGGAAACAGCCTATCCTCATCCTTTAGTGTAGGCAATGGAGTAAGGCAGGGGGGGCTTCTGTCTCCAGCCTTGTTTAACCTATACATGGACAGCCTGTCGAATCAGTTAGGGAAGTGTAAGACAGGTTGTCTGATAGGGAACACTCTGTTAAACCATCTGATGTATGCAGATGATTTGGCTATTATGTCCCCTAGCACTGTTGGGTTCCAGCAGCTGTTAAATATATGCTCTGAGTATGGGGTTGAGTTTGATGTACAGTACAATGCAAAAAAGAGTGTTGTATTGATATGTAGGGCCAAGGAGGATCAGAAGATACATTTTCCAATGTTTTACCTGTCAGGGCAATCCCTCTGTGTATCTAACTCTACGAAATATCTTGGGCACATCATCACTGACAGGATGGAAGATGATGCAGATATGTATAGGCACAGACGAATGTTGTATGTTCAAGCAAATATGTTAGTCCGGAAATTCCATCACTGTTCTGATGATGTGAAAGTGAGCTTGTTTCGTGCATATTGCACCCCTATCTATGCAGCCCCATTGTGGGTCAGATACAAAAAGGAGACCATGCGCAAACTTCAGGTAGCATATAATGACTGCCTGAGGATACTTCTGAACAAGCCCAGGAGTAGCAGTGCAAGTAAGCTCTTCTGTGACTCAGGGCTAAGCACTTTACAGGCTCTCTTGAGGAACCTAATGTTTAAGTTCATGTCCAGACTTGATGAGTCTCAAAATTGTATTATAGTGATGCTCACAAGCCCCAGGTACAGCTCAGTTAGATATCAATCATATTTGTGGAAACATTGGTATGGGTGCCTGTTAAGACTCTCATGAATCAAAGTATGTTTTTATGTGTGTGTGTATGTATTTATTCCCTCTGTTATGTTGTATGTCATGATGTTGGGCCTAGAGCCTGTAATAAAGTTTATATATAATACTAGGTTTTTACTTAATTTTTTTTAACCTTTTGTTTATTTTATATTATATTTTATTTAAAGCTGTTTGGCTTTGTCTGTGCAGCACTTTGTGAGACACTTGCTGTTTTTTAAAAAGTGCTATATAAATAAACTTTTGATTGATTGATCGATTGATTGACTATCACATATCCTTCAACATTCAGTAAGGATGATGCACTACACAGGATATATTAACAGCAGTGTCAACTAGTGGTTGGAGCAAGTAGTGCAACAACAGGACATAAACTGTAAGTGCTACAGACTTAATTTCAGATAAGCTCATAGGAACCATCTTCTTATAGTTAATACCATTTCGCTTTAGAAGACATTGTTCACTTGAATCGTGTGGATAACTTTTATGATGCATGTGCTTTTAACAGTGTTAGCATTTGGAGTGCCGTATTCCCTCCTGGAGATGTTTTTTACAAATATATTTGCGTTAGTGATGTTAGGTTCTCGAACGAATCGTTCTTTTGAGCCGGTTCTCAGGAAGTAACCGGTCGAGCCGGTTCACAAATCGAACTGAATCGAACTTTAGTTTTGGGCATAGGTTCCGGGTTGATGACGCATGACGCACAGCCGAAATAGCACGTCGAACTAAAAAAGAACCGAACGAAGATTGTCGATGATTGCCGAGGCGAGGATTGCCGATGATTCTGACGGATGAGTTGCTGACACTGCGTGTGAATCACAGAGGATTTGAACGAGCCATTCTTGTTTTATTAGTTTCTTGATATGCTTGTTTTATTAAAAAGCTTTAGTTTTAGTACGATTTATTGTGCATGCAAATCATATTGTAGTTGTTTAAGGAAGACCAATGAGTTTAAAAGACAAGTTTATTTATTCTTTATACTTACACATCCGCAATTGTGCTCCAGTGTCTTTTAGGAATCTTATTCAAGTTGTAGGCTAGTCAAAACTGGTAATATGGCATTTACAATCCGCCATTGAAACTGTGACCAAAAACATTACTAACTTGTGAATGAAAAGCAATAAATCAGCTATGCCTTCACAAAAACAACTTTTTATTTGAATGTTTTAATGTGTTGACACAAACGACTTTATTTGAATGTTTCATTGATACAAGTAATTAGAAAATAAATGCGTAGCAATGTCATTTCTTGATGACGTCAGGAACTGTTGAATCGGCTTTTTGAACCGGTTCAATGAGCCGAACTGTCCGAAAAGAGCCGGTTCGCGGAAATGAATCGGACTTTGCATCACTAATTTGCGTTAAGCTGATGAAAGGAAGTCATATGCCTCAGGGATGGAGTAAGGTTGAGTACATGATGAAAAACAATTTGCATTTTTGAGTCTGGGATGCTTTAGTGCAGGGGTGCCCAACCCTGTTCCTGGAGGGCTACCGTCCTGCAGATTGTAGCTCCAACCCCAATCAAACACAGCTGAAGCAGCTAATCAAGGTGTTCAGGGTTGCTTGATAATTACAGACAGGTGTGTTGGAGCTGAAGTCTGCAGGACGGTAGCCCTCCAGGAGCAGGGTTAGGCTTTAGTGTTTTGCATAACTCTGCCAGAAACTATTGAATCACATACACTCATCCTGTTCTATCTGACATGCATATTTGTTTAAAGATAGTTTCACATTCAGAGTCACAATACATGCTTCATTAAAAATCTGGCTTGTTTTTTTAAGTGTGGACTGAACACCTGTGTCCCATTTTCTAAAAAACACAAAGTTGTACAAGCATCAAAATTATTTAAGATAAAACCGTAAATGTCTCAGTATTAAGATTGTTAAATCTTGTTTTTTAGACCATGAGTCATTTATGCTATTGTTTGAATAAATGACTCATGATGGTCATTTGCTTTAAACAAATGATCTGCAGAGGGTGTATCTTCATTTGGTTTAAAAAGTGTCATTATTGACCCAAGTGCTTTCTGGTTCATTAAACCTACAGTATGACATTTTCAATAACACAAAAGAAAGACATGATTCTGAATGACAAACACACACCTCTCTATACAGCCCTCACAGCTGACAATGCAGACCAAAAACACAGCTTTCAGATTTTAGATAACATACTTGAGTAATAAATAAATAAAATTAAGTGTTTTACATGTGCTTTAGTATGCTATTCAACGCTTTAAATTAAGTCTACAAAAGAGAATCAAACACAATCATTTAAAATATACCTAAAACTAACATTTAATTTGATGTTAATTTTTAACATCATTTTCTCTGGGACACCAGTGACTTCCAGGAAAGGCTGGATGGCAACCAAGGAAGATTGGTGACACTGGAAAGACAGTTGACCTCCAGGAAAGACTGGCGTGGGTGTGCGAGGCCAGCAACCTCAATCACAGCACTCGCAAGAGGGCACCAACCAAAGCTACAAAACGGAACAATGAGCAATACCCCCAGAGTCTTCCGAGAGGGGGGGAGGATGAGAGACTCAACGGGACGGACACAATGGTTATGGCTACGGAAATCACACGGACAACGAGACGGCTCACCCAAACCACACTTACAGGGGAAGTGTTAGAAGTAAAGTGCCACTG
The DNA here is from genome assembly GCF_030506205.2 of Paramisgurnus dabryanus. Lineage (NCBI taxonomy): Eukaryota > Metazoa > Chordata > Actinopteri > Cypriniformes > Cobitidae > Paramisgurnus > Paramisgurnus dabryanus. The sequence continues at coordinate 24,282,923 of NC_133337.1, forward strand.
CGGAAAGCTTTGCAAGAGTGCAAGGGGACTAAAAATACACCAATCTAAGACCCAATGTGGAGGAGGGAAGAAGCAGACGCATCGCATAGTGGAGACACTAAGTGAGACGCAGGAGGACTCCAGTCAGGAAGCACCCCACATTACAGGAGACCTCTTAGCACCTGCTCCATCCCAAAGCCACAGGAGGGACTCTCCTAACACTACCTCAGGCACCCAACCTATGACAGAGAAAGTGAGATGGCCCCAAGCAAACAACAACGCTGCATGGAACCAACTAGACGGGGACCTGGACCGAATTCTAGAGGCCACATTAGCAGGAACTGCAGAGAAGAAAATCGACAGCATGACAACAATCATCCTCACCATAGCCAGGGAGCGCTTTGGCACAGAAGAGAGAAAAGGCAGCAGCGAAGCTCAGGTAATCCAGCCAAACAGGAGAGCAAGAGAGATCTTGCAATTGAGGAATGAGATCAAGACCCTCAACAAGCAGTTCAGAACAGCAAGTGCTGAAGAAAGGAAGGGTATAAAAGATCTAACCAGTGGACTTCGAGGGCAACTTTGCAGACTAAGAAGGGCAGAAAGGTCTCTGAAACTGAGAAAAGAGAAGGAGGCCAAGCGGGCTCAGTTCATTAAGGATCCATACAGGTTTACTAAAACCCTGCTGGGGGAAGCCAGATCTGGAAGATTGACCAGCCCTAAGGAAGTTGTAGAGGAGTTCCTTAAGGAGAGCCACAATGACGACCTCAGGAACCAAGCCTGCGGTGCACACCCCAAGATCAGCAGAACTGCTGAAACTCCTGAGGAAGAGCTTGATACCAGTGAACCAACATGGAGAGAAGTCCAAGACATTGTACAGAAAGCCCGTTCAGCATCTGCCCGGGGACCAAGTGGTATACCTTATAAGGTATACAAGAGATGTCCGATGCTCCTCCGCAGGTTATGGAAACTGTTGCGAAGGATATGGACAAAAGGTATCATTCCAGCATCCTGGAAAAGAGCAGAGGGGTGCTTTGTACCTAAGGAAATGGACTCCTCCAACATCACCCAATTCCGAACCATCTCTCTCCTAAGTGTCGAGTGCAAGGTATTCTTTTCTGTCCTGGCAAAAAGGATGACTACTTACATGGTGAAGAACAAATATGTCGACACTTCAGTACAGAAGGGCGGTATTCCAGGTTTCTCCGGGTGCTTGGAACATACAGGTATCCTCAACCAGCTGATCCGGGAGGCCAAGGAGAGCAAAGGAAACCTAACGGTTGTCTGGCTCGACTTGGCTAACGCATACGGTTCAATCCCACATGGCCTCATTAACGCAGCTATGGAACATTACCATTTCCCCCACCACACTAGGGGTATGATTACCAGCTACTTCGGAGGATTCAAACTAAGAATCAAAACTGCCCACTTCACAACCCAGTGGCAGGACCTTGAAAAGGGAATTGTGACAGGCTGCACCATCTCCCCCATCCTGTTTGTCATGGGAATGAACCTGCTCATAAAAGCTGCAGGAAAGGAATCCAGAGGGCCACTAATGGAGTCTGGCACCCGCCAACCTCCAATAAGAGGCTTTATGGATGACCTTACTATAACAACTTCAACCCATGTACAAGCAAGATGGATTCTGAAGGTTCTTGACGACGTGGCAACATGGGCCCGGATGAAGTTTAAGCCAAGGAAATCAAGAAGCATGGTGATCAGAAGTGGGAAAGTGACCAGCAAGTTCCAGTTGCGAGTACAGGGGGAGACGATACCATCAATTGAGGAAAACCCAATTAAGTGCCTAGGTATGACGCATCCCTGACCGACAGATGCAACGTTTCCAGGACAGAGATACAGGCAGATGCATGGCTGAGGAAGATCGAGGGGTCAGGACTACCAGGAAAGTTCAAGGCATGGCTTTTTCAGCACGGTCTGTTACCACGACTCATGTGGCTACTGACAATTTATGAAGTACCCATGCCAGCAGTGGAAGGAGTCGAGAGGCGAGTGAACAAACATCTTCGCAAGTGGCTCGGAGTCCCACCAAGCTTCACGTCAGTAGGACTATACACCAGGTCTGGACAGGTACAACTACCCCTATCATCAGTGGTTGAAGAGTTCAAGGTGGCAAAGTGTCGGGTTGTGATGATGTACCAAGACTCCACTGATGAAAAAGTCAGAAGAGCACGCGTCACTACGAGATCGGGACGGAAATGGGCAGCTGACACATCAGTGGCGCAAGCTGAGAGTGCATTGAAGCTGAAGGACATCATCGGGAACCCATGCATAGGGAGGCAAGGTCTCGGATCCACCCACTTCCAGCAGTGGGGAAAAGCAGACCCAAGGCAGAGGAGGGACATGATCCAAGCCGAGGTCCGATACCTGGAGGAAGAAAAACGCAGGTCTAGGGCCGTCGAGCTTGGAGCGCAAGGTGCCTGGACAAAGTGGGACCTGCCAAAGCGAAAGGTCACGTGGCCTGAGATCTGGAGACTGGAGCCCTTTCGCATTTCTTTTCTGCTCCGTTCAGTGTACGACACTCTTCCATCACCAACAAACCTCCACAGATGGGGAATGAGGGAGGACCCATTGTGTAGGTTATGCAGAGGGAGGGGAACAATGGCGCACATACTGGCAGGATGCAAGACAGCTCTTAGCCAAGGAAGATACAGGTGGCGCCATGACAAGGTTCTTAGTGCACTGGCTGAGATCTTGGAGCGGGAGAGGCAGAAAAAGCGCCAGCCCAGTACAAGGCCGACGAGATCCATTCAGTTCATCAGGGAAGGGGAGAAACCATCAGCACCCAAGAAGACTAAAAAGAGCCTCTTGCAAGCAGCATAATCCTGGGAGATGAGGGTGGACCTGGGAAGGAGACTAGTCTTCCCCCAGGTTGTGCAAACACCGCTGAGGCCGGTCATGGTCTTATGGTCTGAAGAGGCAAGGAAGTTAATCATGATTGAACTGACGGTCCCATGGGAAGATGGGTGCGACGAGGCCTATGTGCGGAAAGCCACCAAGTATCAGGACCTTGTTGAGCAGTGCAGGGCCAAAGGGTGGCAGACCTGGCTATTCCCGGTTGAGGTCGGGTGTAGGGGTTTCCCGGCACAGTCTGTGTGGAAGACGCTCACAGCTCTGGGCATAGCAGGAAGGGAGAGGAAGGCAGCTGTCCGTAGGTTGGGTGAGGCAGCAGAAAGAGCATCGTGCTGAGCTGGGGGCCAGGAGGAGATGGGCAGTGACTGGCCACCACTGCAGACCCGCCAACTGGAGGGTGTTGTGGTTCAGGGTCGAAACACCCTGTGAAAGTTGGACTCCACCTGACGACATCTTCTCCTGGCTGAAAGCTACAGTCACTACTACATTCAGTGGCAGAGTTAGATTGCATCAGTATAGATGTATTCAATAGTAGAATGCACTATTAAATTGTGCACAATAAACCCTAGAAGTCACAACGAAAGCCTCGGCAACGCCACACGAACGCCGACTCAGCCACCCAGGGTTTCGTACCCCAAGATGCCGAAGATCACCCTCACCTCCACTATCCACCATCTTCCCCTGCATCGTCCTAAGCTTCAGCAATCCCTGCGATCTAAGACATTTGTTGATGAGTGTTGATGTCAAGTCCTGCGTACAGTGTTTACTTTATTTGTGTGTTCTTACTGACACATGAGGGCTGAATCTGAAACCGCACACTTACTGAGTAGGTACTGAATTTCACTGAGTACCTATTTAACGAGCACTAAGACAGTACATACATTTGAGTTAGTATGGACAGCATCTGACATGTTGAAGTTATCATGTGACGTATGATGTAGTAGACTTGTTTGAGTTCATGCGGAACCACAAGAACCGACAGGAGGACGACATCACAGTACCACGAGAGAAACTGGAAATCTGACTTCTCCGTATGATTTCGGGAATTGCTCTCATGGTACTTTGATGTTATCCACTTGTTGGTTCTTGCAGCTGTGCATGAACTTGAACAAACCTAATAACAGGCATGAACACTTATGCGTGTGTATGAGGGACAGGTGCACTAACATCTGATTGCATCAGTAACTTTACAACTCTACTTTCTACGGTCTCTGTCAGTGTTTGCAATCGTTGAAATGTCTGGATGAAGGAGAGGTCGGGCAGCTGCTTCTGGACAAAGGTCCAGAAAGGAACTTAAATGTAATTTCAGATTAAATATCAATGAAGTTTATGTTTACCTGTGCTTTATGTTAGTCAACGCTTTAAATCAAATTTAATCTAAACTGCAACAAAAGAGAATTAAAAGACAATCATTGAAATAAACTTAAAGTAAGAATTAAATTGTTGTGATTTTAATGTGCACTTTCAAATTTGTACTAAACTGTGTTAAGAAACAGTCATGGTAGTCTACTCTTTTTTACTTTATTAGTATTATAGTACAGTACAATGAAAATATACCTTTAGAAGATTTGAAACACAGAAGAAGATAACGTTCAGTAAAGTTAAGCAAACTTGTTATCACAAGTAATTATCGAAATCTTTAAACAAATGTCGAGAAGAATATATAATTATTTATTTTATGACATTAAAGTAATTTGATTAAAAAGTAAATTTTTAGTTTAGGCTTCTCATTTAACCAAAATCATAACTTCGTTATTTGAATGCATTAAAACACTACTGAAGCTTTTTTATCTATGTTAAACATGCATAAAAACACATAGGCTCAGTGTTTTAATAAAATATTAAGCAAACATCCCAGTGACTTATAATAAGATCTAAATTATCACCAAAAAAGCATGAATTCAGCCCGACTGTTACTACAGATACCACATCTCATTAAACCACACTTAATGTCTACATGTGTTGTGTGTATAGAGCAGTGGTTCTCAAACTTTTCACCCCTTGTGTAGGGTGCATCCCTTTCCCTAAAACTTAGAATTTTAATTAAACAAAATATAATAAATGTTTCAACTTCATTCTGTTGGTTGGGAACATTCTGATAAATTAATGTATTTAATAAAATGTCATAAAACTGAGGGCACCTGGCACAAACTCACAACCCCCAGTTTGAGAACCACTGATAAGAGCAACAATCATTATAAATGATGAAGCAGACAGAAGGCATAAAAAGTGTAACATTGACTGTTATATATATAAGAAGGAAAATGTGAAAAAGGAGTAATTCAGGTAAAAAATCTTCTCATTTTTGTTATGGGTGAGAAAACATTTCCATCTGGCTGCAGTCTCCAGGTCAATCTTGTGTCATTCTCTATCCCACGATCCTTTAGTTTCTGCTTGATCTAAAAACACAGTTTTACAACAGTTTTGAAAATTTTTGATTTACTGACATTTTACACTGAAAAGCTACAAAACAGGGTCTGAAATTATTTGAAAATTAAAAACTTTTGTTTTTGATTTAGTATTTTTTATATAATTTTCTCTAGTTGAGTTGTTACATTTGTCAATTTAACAGAAACAAAATTGTGCAGTCCTGCTTTAATGTTACAATATATTTTGAATATTGTATTTATTGAAAATCTATTTTGATGTTGTGTGCACACAGAGGTCTGTATGTGTTTAAGTGTTTAACAGAAATAGTTGAATACTTTACCAACTGTAAGATTTTCTCCATCATCGCAGGGTCATTTAGATTCAGACCAGATTTGATCTCCAATTTCAAAATCTGCTTTTTTGGATCTGTCAGAGTATTGCATAGACAGAATACAGCAGGGTTATTGTAGTCAAGGACTGGTGTGACACAATCCTCTCTTTAACTGAATCAAACATAACAATAAAGACTCTCAACACTAAAGCATCAGCTTCCAAGTCATGAGTTATTAGAATTGAAGTGCTTTTCACAAATCTTTGTCTGGTCGGGTTCATTCGTTTTTTACCTGACTGTTCATGACTGTTTGTTATAGCCAATTGTTTTGACAAAGGATGCATGATGTCAAAGGTCATTAACAAATAAGTAACAAAAAAAAAAAAAATTGTAACTAGGTAATAAAGTATTGTAAGCAGTGATGGGAATAACAGCATTCACTAACTGTGATGCTTTTTCAGTAAAGAGTGATCAAACTTAATTTCCATTGGTAGTCAACCAGAGTCAGACACGTGCTTGTGTTTTTCTCACACAAGCATATGCACAGTAATATCTAACTCATGACTCATAGTTACTAGTTACTTCTCACAAATAGTAACTAAAGTAACATGCCCAAGACTTATTGAAAGTAATAAAACAGGTGTATTTAGATGTTTGTTATGTAAGATGGGACTATAAAACTTACACAGCATGCAGATAAAGGGAAGAGGATCTGAGCAGAGCTGATCAACTATCAGACCATCAGGACCTGCAGCACCACAAGGTCTCTGATCCTTCCCACTTATGCTACGTGTACTAGACTGCCACATAATGGAGGATGAGGAGACATTTGATCCATCTGACCACTTCCACGAGTCCCTAAAGAGACCAATCCATGCTTCAGCATTTAATAGCATCTTTGCCAGCAGGTCATTCTCAGCTTGGGTCCGAATGGTGGCCAGGTCTGTGTGATGCTGTCTGCAGTAGCTCTGAGCTTCAGGCCACGTCACAGTGTTGGTGATTAAAACAAACCTGTCTGATCCAGTTGCCATCTCTGTAAGAAGACATTAGAAATAAGAGAGTCACGTTAATTTTTTTACAAATAGTTCATCACCTGAACTTAACATCTAGCCTGACTACGTCAGACTTTGGACTTCCGCTAAATTTCATTATGAAGAAATTTGTCAATTGACTCCTTGGTCATTATTTAATGCCTTAAAAAAGAATGATAAATTTAACAGAGTGGTTTCCCAGACAGGGATTAGCTTAAGCCAGGACAAGGCCTTAGTTTAACATGGAAATATAACTATTTTTAACAAACATGTTTCACTAAAAACATTACTTGTGTGCATTTTGAGACAAAACAAAGGGCACTGTATTTGAAGATATGTCAGTGCAAGTTGTTTTTAGTTTGGACAGCTCTTACATTTATTTTAGTCTAGGACTAGTCTAATCCCTGTCCGGGAAACCGACCCAACATGACTTAAACTAAGGTTGTATTGGTCATTAAGGAAATGCGATTTTTGCATCCGTGTTCTTTAATCTGCGGCTTTGTCAGTAAATCACCTGCAAAAAGTTCACTCCCATCAGCGCTTTTTTTTAATTGTGCTAACGCTATTTTGCCCTGTTTATTGAGTCTGACTGAATATTGAAAAAAGCAGCCAATAGGAGCCCAAACTAGAAGTGAATTCTTTCAAAATTTTAAAAGGCATCTCAGGATAATAATACCTCAGGAGTGAATGATGAAGATCCCATCAGTATGAATGAGCAAATTCTAGACAAAGTGTGACTACATTGCAGATAATAAAATCTAATTTATTTTGGAGGCCTTTGGTCACAGCTTCATTTTTTAGTAACATTGTTTTATCATTAGTCTGTATTCTGGTTTCCATGTTTTGTGGGGACATTCCATAGACGTAATGCATTTTATACCATACAAACTGTATATTCTATTCCCCTTACCTGCCCCATTCCCTAACCCCAACCATCACAAAAACCTTTCTTGTACCTTAGATTTTCAATAAACATCATCTTGTTTGATTTATAAGCATGTTTCCTCATGGGGACATCAAAATGTTGGTCAAACAATTGGTCCCCACAACGTGATAATTACCAGGTACACACACACACACACACACACACACACACACACACACACACACACACACACACACACACACACACACACACAAACACACACACACACACACACACACATTCTGGTTTCCATGTTTTATGGGGACATTCCATAGACGTAATGCATTTTATACTGTACAAACTGTATATTTTATTCCCCTTACCTACCCCATTCCCTAACCTCAACCATCAGTTGACAATTGGTCCCCACAACGTGATAATTACCAGGTACACACACACACACACACACACACACACACACACACACACACACACACACACACACACACACACACACACACACACACACACAGACACACACACATAGCATTGCAGCCATGGGGACAAGGCACCTCTGTACAAGCCCAACTCTTAAACAACTAGGCTATGACCTTTTGGTATTGTTTCTTACCATTGATGCAAAAAAAGGGAAATGGAGTGGTGCATGGCCGATCCCTGAATACAAATGAAATTTTACTAACACATTCCTGTGTTCCTAATCTGTTGTCTGGCTGTCCACTCTCCCAGCATTTTAATGTCACATTTTCATCTTGATAAGACCACCGCCAGCTATAAATGTCATTGTACAGTCCAGTCCAAGCCGCTGAGACCATTGCAGATTGAACCGTTTCTCTTAGATATGTCCAGTCTTCATTACTTTGAACAGTAGCCAAGTCAAAATAATTCTGTCTGCAGTAAGCTTGTGCCTCATCCCAGCTCATCTGTGACTGGATGAGAATATAATGACATGAGATGCCCTGGGTGAACAAACAGAGTCCTGTTGAGAGGAAAGTGCACAATTATTCATTAATCTAATTAATCACACAAAGGATCTTTGTTTATCTGTAAATGTGTTTTGCTATGGCCCACTGGAGACTTTCATCCGGCCCATGAGGCAGATTTTATTTGTTATAAATATCATTCAATTTGAGTTCGATGCAAAACAAAATCCAGCAGATGGTGCAGTCCAGCAGTGCAATATATTTGGTTAACTGTTGCCATGACATGAATTATTGTAAAGTGGGCATGGCAAAAAAACAAACAAACTCTGAATTAAAACAAAGAACCTGTTTATGTGCACACTTTGACTGAATTACAGTTATTAAAATAAACCCCATATATATATTTGCAACTAGGTAACTCTGCAGTCAATTAAAGAAAACAAATCAATTATTTTACTTTTAGTGTAATTTGATAATTTTTCCTAAATAAACAAACAAATAAATAAACTAATTTTGAGTTAAATAAGTATTACAAATTAACAATTCAGTTTAGTGCAGCATCATACACTATAAGAAAAAAAGGTTCAGGAGAGTTTAAGAGTTTAGTGTCTCTAAGGCTACGTTCATACTGCAGGGCTTAATGCTCAATTCCGATTTTTTGAAAAAAATAGATTTTTTTGCAAGGCCGTTCACATTTCCAATTAAATGCGACCTTTGTGATCTCCTGTGTGAACATGAAATGACCCAGAAGTGACCCGCATGCGCATAAGAGTACTCAACGGTCAAGGACGTCACTTGTAAGCTAACGTTAAACATGGATGTCAACAACGGTGTAGTCAACAGCGGAGCTCTTTTTGCAATATAAAAGTTATTTTCCCAACGGAGCCAGCACAATAACAATCTTCTAGGGGTGTCCTCGACTAAGGTGTTACATATTCGAATCAGAATTGTAGTAGTCGACCGATAGTAAAATCATATGGTTGTGTGCGTGGGTTGGGAGGGGGCCAGACCAGGTACAAACTGGCAACTTTTATTTTCTTTCACAAGCAGCACACATAAACAACTTTCTGATAAAGTGACCAAAACTGTCTTTCAAGTGAGGAACGAATTCAAAACTGACGATGCATTTATATATATATATATATTTATATATAATTATTTTTATTTTTTAAAGGTAAAATATAAGGTAACATTTGTTTAATTATTCCTCATAACATAACAAGCCACGATCTACAGAACATCACACAAAAAACATTTTGATAACTAAAAAATGACAAAGGTGATCCTGCCTTGGAAACAATTCAGTGTTTTTATTTAATTTGGAGATTTAGCGCGTCAAAGCAGTCATGACAAAAAACGACAAATGAGAAATGACAAATAATTTGTGATTGTTACTGTAAATGATAAAAACTAAGCTTTATATACAATTCATTAAACGTTAATTTATAACAAGAAAAACACTGAAATTAAGGATTTTATAGACACTTCGCGTTATTATTTAGCATAGAAATACCTGCTTCCTTGCTTTGACTTTGATCATCTCTGTATTCACTTTAGATACAGAAAGACCGGATGATATTATTTATTTCAGGAATCTCTTTGCTATCATTTGAAAGTGAACACCGACCATAATATTAAATCACAAGAAAGACATTCGTGTCAGGCAGAAATATAGGTTTGGTGCAGATATTTTCCGTTTCAGCACCGAAATTTAAAGAAACGGCTTACCTGTTTTGTAGTTTAACTTTTGACAAGATAACCAGTCTGGTTTAAATACATTTTAAAATTTATATCCGTCGAAAAACCTCCGTTTTTGTATGTTTAGTTTGATGAACTCCTAAATATGAGACGCAGAGCACCTAGCCCGTTCGGCTAAATTGCATGCGCAAGCATGGCCAGCACGCAATAGCGCAACATCGATACAACAAAAAGCAATCCAAAATTTACAGACTTAAATTAGATCAGAATTTACGTTTATAATAAATACATTTTTTTAATAAAATAAGGTCAGAAGTAACAAAGTGCAGAACAAATGTGCAAAATGCCTCAAGTGCACGGAAACAAAACACAAGCCAAATAGTTAAATCAGATAACCCAGAGTGATTTATAAATGAAAAAAAAGTAAAGAAATTATTAAAAGAACGAAAGTGTAGTCAGAATTGCCAGCTTTGTCTTTTAATGTAGAAAGAAAGAGGCAATGGTTTATAAACATAGAAACCTCTTATGGACGTGTAGACCGGTCACAGGGGTTGTTGGATTTATAAACGCATTTTAAAAAATATTTATTGAAAAATAGAAAAAGAGAGGTCCCGCACACTATCCACTTGCAAAAATAGAAATAATTATTTAATTAGTAATTATTTCTATTTTTGCAAGTGGATAGTGTGCGGGACCTCTCTTTTTCAATTTTTCAATTTTGGACTTTCGAGTCCTGCTCTCCTACGCACCTATCGCACACAGGTGTGCGACGTTTATGTGATTAAAAAATATTTATTGAAAGCTGCTACTTCACATATTATTCGCAGCATTATAATAATATGCTATATATTAATATATTGGGGGAAAGCTGTTATATGTGAAATCATATAACGTGTGCACCCATACGGCCAAAATTTAATGATGTGGAGCAGTGTTAGCAACGTCCGCCATGGTTGTTGTTTATCTTATCGTTCTTGCCTACTTCAATGCAGAATTATGACGTTTGTAGCGTATCAATGACGTACGGGTCGGATCCATGTGGCTTGGCCGTTCATATGGAGGTCGCATTTCAAAAGATCGGATACGTATCGGATTCAGGACCACATACCCAAGTGGCCTGGGTCACATTTGAAAAGATCGGATATGTGTCTTTCAGACTGTCATGAAAAGATCAGATACAGGTCGCATAGGGGCAAAAAAATTGGAATTGGGTCGTTTCAGCCTGCAATGTGAACGTAGCCTAAGTGACCTATAGATGAGTTCAGTTTTAAGAAACACCTCAGAGAAAAGTTATCCTTCAACAGCCATTTTCTGGACATCAGGGGCCTCATTTATAAAATGCTGCATAGAAAACATCCTAAATGTGATCTTATGATCATTTCTCAAAAGGGAGCACGTGTGGCCATGCGATCACTCTATGATTAAACCTGTCCGTATGCATGCTTTATAAATTATGCCCCAGAATCTCCCCAAAACCTGTGTAAACTTATACACTCACCTGCGAACAGCAGCAAATGAATAAACCTTCCCATTGTTGATGGATTTACAGTAAGCAAACTGAAATATATGGGAAAAACAACAATACTAAAACAAAATTAACTATGACAAACACATTCAAAGAATAAACTTAATACGCTTACAAGTAAAGTAAGAAAGCATCCGAGTTTACCTGTATCAACAGCCAGGATGATATCTGAAGTGTCTCTGTTTTCTCAAGTTTTTCACTTTGTGCTCTTTCCATTCTTTAAACACGTATATTTTCATACACAAATTTTGATGGATTGGCATATTTGTAAATGCAAAATGAGTTTAATGACACAGAGACTGATTTCTATTCATATTTAAATGAATTGCAATCATATTTTGCTGTAATTAGAGCATAAAAAAGAATCTGTTTACTGCAATTATATAGTAAAGTGTAATAAATGATATAAATAATTCTCTTTCAGAATGAATATCATTTAAAAATCTGAGTATTTTGCCGGTTTATGTCTTGAGGGCATACTGCTAACATTTGACTGAGAAGATTTTACATTTAGTCATCTAGCTAATGAATATGATGAACTCATACAAAACAACTTACAAATGAGGAGCAGAGCTTTTGTAGAGTAAACATTGTGCAAATTTGTACCCACAGATACAGATTTTGAAGAATTGCAATGCCACGTTTAAAGGAGAATAATAAAAATACAGAAGAGGTAGAAGAAGAATTGAGAAATTGAAAGTGTTTTAGCAACACCTCCACCACTTTGTTTGCTTTTGGTAGAATATTGTGACACATTTGGCGTACTTTTGTCCATGCCAATCCTAAAATAAAACATCACAGGCATATGTGTATGTGATGGTGTAAGCACCTTGCCCAGTTTATCATCATTTATTCCTATAAAAACATCCATTGTCAGAAACAAAAATCAGCACCTTTGCCCAAAGTTCACATTGATTCTTTTGAAATCACATTGACCTTGATTCCACCTCACTCCCAAGTTGGTCTTTGTTGGCCTAAGAGTAATGAGAAGCCCACAGAGGGTGCACATTAAGAAGTGTCCATTGGAACACACTTTTCCTTCTTTTGACCTGATAGCGACAACACGGCTATTGAAATGAAGCCACCAGTCGTCATTCATTGACTGACTGTAGGATGGGAGGAACAATGACTTGTATGAGTGTTTTGAACTTAATTGCAAACCTTCATCGCATTTAAATTCATTCTACAACAATGTAACATCTGGCCGGACGTCAGATGGAGGTCTTTTTATCTGGATCGTTATCAGCTTTAAACTTTACCCTTAAAGAGTTTAACACCATGCCACCAACAGGGGGAAGGGCAAGGTTCTGCTCATAATGCTTTCATCAAAGATCTTAATCTCCTCCCGAGTCCTCTGGTAGATCGTAAATTAGGCGACAATTAAATTAAATTCACATTTCAAGCAAGCTTTAAACAAATTCCAGAGAAACTTGAGATCTTAGAGTTAAAGTGACAATGGCCAGAGACGGAGCAGGCATGACACAGAGATTTGTTTGTACTTAAGATCACAATAAGCTGTTTAAAATGTATATATTTTATATCATTGTATTGTATGTTCGTATTTGTAATGTACCACTTTCTTGTAACACTAAAGTGATGTTTGCTTTATTTTAGTATGTCCCATAATTCACATTTATGAAATAATTAATGGAAGTGTGTTTCAACCCATGTCTTGTGTACTGTTTAAATAATCCTCTGATAATTTCCTGATCAATGGTGTGCACCATAACTGATATCAAACTCATTCAATATTAATCCAAATTATTATTGAAACAAAATCTCTGCATTAAACAAACTATGCATATGAAGTCTGGAGAGAACAAAGACTTGTTTTCCCGCTCGTTCAACAACCTTTCGCACGAACCATTTCAACTATAACGGGTTGGACTCGTCAAAGGGGCTCTCCCCCACTCACCTTTGCTCACAGTACAAGTAAATCCTAAAGCGATATTGCTCTTCTTTTACTCTCTCTTAAATTTCCATGCTTTCTCTCTCTCTCTCTCATGAAGTTTCATGTTCATTGTGTTTGTCTGTTAGTTAGTCGTTGTGTATTTCGTATCGTAGTTAATAAACCGGTTTTGCATTTCACAATTGAATTGTTTCTGTGTTCAATGCTCAGCAAATCAATGTCACTTTATCTGCTTTTTGATCTTGTTTGCATGCTCTTGATGTAATACTGTCCCAGATAGCAAAAGATAGCAATGAGTCGGCGGACCACCGGCGGTGCTCTGGAGGCAGTAGAAGCGTCATAAGGGCGTAATCGCAAACACGTCTGACGGCGGCCCGCCGGCGGCAGCCGCTTTTTTAAAGCGGCAGCCGCCTGTCTACCGCCTTCAATCCGCGGCTGGCCCGCCGGCCAACCGCCGTTCGGCCGCCTTTATATTGAAGGCGGCTCTTTCGCGGCCCGTCGGAGGCAAACGCTATTTTCAAGCGTTTTGCCGCCGCTTATTGTTTATATATATAAATAATATTTATATAAGCTAATTCTAGCATGCAGTTTATCATAAATAATGATTGATCAAACCAGACAAATTCTCATTTGGATTTTTTATTCCACATTTCAAAGTACAGTAACAGTCATTGAACCAAGATGTGTAAGAGCACTGAAATATAAATAACTGAAAAATAAAAAAGTACTAAAAAACATGCAGGTTTCCAAATAAATTCTAGTTTAAAAAAAACATTACAAGCAAATTAGAACATATCATTTACAACAATTGTTAATAATTTAGAGGTCAGCTCTGGGATGAAAAGAATTTGGCTACCAGTAAACATAAAATTAAGTAATGAGGATATTTGGTACCAAAGAACGTGCAGCATACCAAATAAATCCTCATTTCTAACAATAAATTATTACCACTTATCCTAGAGTAAAGCTCTGGACTAGAATAGACTATTATAATGGCACTGCTGACCTGGAACACAATATTTTCACTTTGCTGCAATAAGATCTGTATATTGTGAATTAAAAATGAACAAATACTTGATTGACCCTCAAGGGATCAGTACTTTATCTCGTGCACCTGTATAAAGGACAAACATCCTCGCCATTCCATATCTATACGAGGAGCTGCCCTTAAGGCAGGGTCACATGGAATTTGAAAAATAAAAGAATAGTAATTTTCAAAGTGAAGTGTGGATTGGTTGAGTGTAGTGTGATACTTCAGGATTCTTTAGGGTTCTTGATGTTACTGACTGCACGATAAAGAAAGGTTTCCAGTTGTCAGCGATGCTGGGGTGTCAGTAGTCAGCCTCGGTTTAAGGCGTCATCTGTGGGTCCCTCTCAGCTGTGTACTGCCTTTTTCCGCCTTTACGGTCAGATGCTCCTTTCAGGTAACACGTAACATTAACCTGGACAGCCCAATCAGTGGCATCCTGGGTTGCAGGGTTCTTCCGGATGGCTCCTGTAGAAAATACAGAACTGTCATTCCATTTGAATAACATAAGGCCATACACATCTACTTAAATATAAAAATCTAACTTACTTTGAACAATGGTCTTCAGAAACAGGTCTCTAAAACATGCTTGATTCCCTACACCAGTCCAGGTTGTATTAATGGAAAGGTGATTAGAGAAGATACTCTAAAGCTGAAAATTCAAAAAAAGTGTTACAAAATAAATTTCTCTGAATTTTCTCATACATAAATGAGAGACAGGCTCTGGATTCAGACTGTATATGCAGTATACAAACTTAATTTTACTTTTTAGATTACCCTACGGCAATTAGCACACTTACAAATTGTTCCTGGAGCTTTTTATCCTGCCTCAAAGTGTTGTCAAGCAACGCCAAAAGTGAGCCGCTGTCATCCGAAGCTACAAAATGAAAGGCATATGGTAATATTGGACCTACATCACAGACAAAAAAAGTAAAATTTAAGAAAGAGTGCATGTTCTCACCTGCTCGTTCACTACGTTCCCTCAGGGCTTGGTTCTTCTCCCTCACACTGCAAAAAAGTATTGACTTACCTAGGTTTTTTTGTCTTGTTTTCTAAAATAAATATCTAAAAATTCTCAAATTGAGATACATTGACTTGGTAAGCAAGTGGCTTAAGATATTAAGTCTTGTTTATTAAAATAAATTATAAAAATGAAGAGTTTTTCTTTTTACTTAAAACAAGTCAAAATATCTGCCAATGCAGTAAGAAAAATAAACTTAAATTAAGTTGATCAAGTTGAAACTGGAATTAAGTTTATTTTTCTTACTAAACAGGTAAATATTTTGACTTGTTTTAAAAACCTCTTGATTTCCATCATTTATTTCAATAAACAAAACTTAATATCTTAAGCCACTTGCTTACCAAGTCAGTGTATCTCAATTTAAGAATTTTCAGATATTAATATTAGAAAACAAGACAAAAGAAAACTAAGAAAGACATTCATTTTTTTGCAGTGCAGGGCTTGGTTTTCATTCTGGAGTCTCTAGAAATCTACATTATTAAAAAAAAAACAATAACTAAAGGCACTATTTTCAATACTGTTAAAACACTGCACACTAAGACACAGACCTAGAATATACTACCTTGATAGCTGAAAACTTCATGCTGTACACGAGATGCTGTGCTCTGGGCAAGTTATCTGCAAGAAAATATGAACAAAACCACATTGTTAATGCCACTTCAGCTACTGGATTAGCAGCAGAGAGCAAACTTAGTGTAACAACCTTTAAATAAAAAATAAAAGAACTAGAACTTTGCTTAACCTCCGTGTGTACTGTAACAAAGGCAAAACAGCATGTGTTCGCTAACACTTGCTAGCCACTTTAGCTAGGGGATTAGCAGCATACTTGTTCAGACAAACGAAGTAATTTAAACAACTTATATACATGAACATAATCTTGCGTTACACAAAAATGAAACATGTACTTACTTAAACGATCGTAATTGATGCCTTTTGTCTTAAATCTGTATCTTGAGCCTCTCTTCAAACACTGAAAACTTGTAACGACGAGTGCTCTCTGGCAGGACACGGTATCTTCCGGTTTACAATTCTCCCGTCTTGTTGAGGTGCTGCCCCTCTCGACCGGTGGCGGTACTTCACTGTTTGTGCTTTATCACTTAAAAATTAATTTGTACAGATCGCAAAATAATCCTTGTACATGTAAAAGGTTTAAAAAAAGTAAATAATCAATCGATGTTGGAAAATAATGAAAGACATAAAGGAAATTTCCAGTCAAGTGCATAAATCAAAGACATGTAAAAATGTTGACCTGACTGAGTGCATACAATAATTCGATATATTTTACATATATTACTGTATAATCGCTTCAGAGTTTCAAAGTAATTTAAATGTAATTTCCTAAACCTTCAAGAATCTGTTATAAACCCTACTGGCTTTAGATGCATGTGAAACATGCTTGAACTCAGGGTGTAAAAAAAGGAAACTAACTGAAAACACATTCGTATAAACATAACTTACATATCTTTGCTTTGGAGCAAAACAACTATCCTATTGGATATAATTAACATATATAGGCTATTATGATTGTATAACCGCTTCAAATGTGAAAGGTAGTTAAAATGCTGTCAGTGTACTCTAACTCCAATGGCCAATGCGGTCGATTAAGAGAACATTTCAAAGCGGCTTGCCGCCAGCCTGCCGCGGTCTGTTAGACGGAGGCAACCGCCAGAGAAAATTAAGCAGTCGGGCCGCCGGCTGGATGCCGGCGGCAAATCGCAAGAAAGGGGGGTGACGTATTCGGCGGCAAACGTTTCCTCCCCGCCAGCGAGACGCACCTATAGCCGACAGCTTAGGGCTGGCGGCAAAAAGAAGTCCTGCGGACATTTTTTGCTATCTGGGGTACAGCAGTAGAAAAGTTATTTTCTAAAGGCCACAGAATTAACTTCTTAATGTACAATTATGAGTATATTTTCTGGACGAATGCATAAATTAATTTTTCCACTCATGATATCCTGGTCCTGAATTAATTTCATAGTTTTTGCTCCTTGTGGCAGGATCATGACAGTCCCACATGTTTTGTGTGGTAGCACGTGGCCTTTTGTTTGGGGCTGTGTGCTTCCTTGTCTTGTCTCCTGACCTCCCCCCGCCCCATCGTCGCCTCGTTAATCACCTTGTTATAGTTTCATTCGTGGCTGCAGAGAACAATGCACTATTTCAGACTTATGTATGCTTCTGAGGATTTATTGATATTATTTTAATATAGTCATGAACTAAAGTGGGCCAGTCTAAGGCATGTGCATATCCTTGTCAAGTCTACACTGTAAAAAAAAATGCAGCTGGATGCCAGTAACTTACTGTAGATTTAATTGTATGTTATTTACCGGCAACAGATTGATCTCCAACACTGATCCTGGAGACCTTCCTGCATAAATTGGTTCCAACACAACTGACTGTAATTTTTCTTAGGTAACCTAGAACAACTGGATTAGTGGTTCATTAGCTGTTTTTTTAAGGTTGAAGTAATGGTGCGTTCAAGTCCACCTGCACTTTTCATATTTATGAGCTGGAAAGTTGTGTATACGACGTCAGGTGCATTCAAGTCATCTTCGTTGGTGGTGTGCCTTCATTTTATGAATAACACAAAAATACAGCAAGGTTTGTTAAATAATAATTCATGTACATCAGGCATGTGAAACAGGAGTGAATGAGTTACATTTTTATTCTGTTATTCTCTCCCAAAAGTTTGCATGAGTGCCGTGATAACCAAAGCAACAGACGGATGAAACATTACAGTACATTGTGACCATGGCTCTAAAAACCCAGGCATAAGCGAAATAAGCGGCTGCTTTGGGCCCCCCAATCGTATTTTTAAAATTAAATAACCTAAACAAGTAATGTAAATGAATGAATGAATGAATACGAATAAATAAATGAATAATTCAAGACAAGAAAATTCAGATTTGTAGACAACTGCTTTGTGTCTGCAGTGCTAGCATTTAAGTCATGCGCAATATAGACATCTCGCATGCATTGACAATTTGCCCCTGCGCGCAAGTGCGCGTAACTGTAATAAATGATAAGCCATGTCACAAAAAAGGATGTATCCCTTTGGTGCCGAAAAGGGAAAGAAAAGGACAAAGGAGGAGAAAAAAGAACAATATAAAGGTGTGTTTGCATGATTATTTACAGTATGTTTAATTTGTGCAGCAGCAGCTAATGGTGTGACAGATCGCAGTTGATCTGTGATCGACCAACTCTTCGACTCGCATGCAATTTGTGGATTAATAACTTTTTGAATGATCACTTGACGGAAATGCAATATTATATACATAACTATATTATCAGTGGTGTATAAAAACCTTACATAATTAACTGTTATGTTTTTATTACCTTAGAATGAGTCGTTTTTATCTACATACACCGAGGGTCCCCTTACATGGAAGTCGCCATTTTGTACCGCCATGTTTCTACAGAAGCCCTTAACGGACAAACTTTTTTACTAAGTTGTTTCCAACGATGATATGTTTGTCCTGTGGTGGCTGCTGTCGCTTTTCTATGCGTTTCAAAAGTGAGGGGTAAGCCGTTGACTGAGCCGTTGGTTGCAATTTGCAACATCACCACTAGATTTTGCCACTAAAATTTACATACTACACCTTTAAATAGGGAAAGTCTATCATTTGCACATGTATTACATTAGGATTAAACATTTTTTCCTTGTTTTGTTTGTTTGTTTGTTTGAAAGCAGAGGGTCTGTTCTTTCATTTGATATATTTGTATGGTTATATATTTATAGAAGATAATTTTACCTTGAAAGCATTTTGTGAAACTTTTGTGAAAATCACCAAAAAGAGTTAACCGATTGGTGAGAACTAAGTCCAAGGTAACTGTTGAACATCATAGAGGACTGCACAGGCACTGTATTTTGCAGGCACAAAAGTCTTACCAAACAATAAAATAGCAACAAAACAAAAATGGCAACACTACATAGCAGAGCATACTCATGAATTCAACATGAATAGTGTGTGACACAACACATTGTTCATTAAAGATGCAATTTATATTTATGCGCCACTAGATGGCGCCAGATCAAACAATAACAATGATGTTGTTTAATGACGCTCTGAAGCAGCGTGGAATTATGGGATTTGTAGTTTTTAACTCAACCGCTGATGGCCATCAATCAGACGCGAACGAGAAATCACGTTGATGGATAAGGTAATCAAGTCTTATAAATGTTGCGTTTGATGACATCGTTTATTTCATTATGTAAGTTTATATGTGATGTTCAAAACGAAATTTTTAGTCATAGATGTTACACTATTAGTCCAAATTCGATGGTTAACACAGCACAGAATTAAGTTTTCAACTTCAAATCTACAATGATTTTTCACATAATGTATTGACAGTACAAATCTTATTTTGAAGCGTCTTAAAATGACCATTTATATTGGTGTACAATATCTTTTGATGTGCATATCGTCCACGGGAAGACGCGCTGATTACAATCTACACACTAATGTTGTGATCAATATAATAGCATACGTTTTTTGAAGGGTTACGAATCAAAACAACTCACCCATCGCGTAAAACACGAGCAGGATCAGAATATCGGTCTAGTTAACATATTTGAAAACTACCAGAGATGGGACCAAGTCACACATGTGCAAGTCTCAAGTAAGTCTCAAGTCTGAACCTTCAAGTCTCAAGTAAGTCCCAAGTTTTTATTTCTTGGGCAAGTCAAGTCAAGTCGAGTCACAGGCTATGTCAAGTCAAGTCAAGTCCTGTAATAGGTCAAGTCAAGTCCAAGTCAAGTCAAGTCAAGTCAAGTCAAGTCAAGTCAAGTCACCTTGTTATTGTAAT
This sequence comes from Paramisgurnus dabryanus, assembly GCF_030506205.2. Taxonomy (NCBI): domain Eukaryota; kingdom Metazoa; phylum Chordata; class Actinopteri; order Cypriniformes; family Cobitidae; genus Paramisgurnus; species Paramisgurnus dabryanus. Next base: position 24,303,288 of record NC_133337.1, read on the forward strand.
ATTACCTGCAGAATCTGATCTTAATAAAGATATATAGAATATAAAGATATAAAGAAATACTTATTCAGTAAAATACATCATGGAATCAAACAAAATTGTAATCTCTTCCGTTCGCATGCCTACATTTGAAATAACGAACTTGAGCGCGCAAAAGACGTGATATGTGAACCGGCCCTAACATTGTAGAATCCAGTAATTTTTCTCTGTGTGTGTTCAGGTGGCAAACTTAGACACAGTAGCAAAGTCTCGTACCGCTCAGATCAAGGGAAGTATTTTTTTTTAAATTAATCAAAATTATTTTGCCCACATTTATCCCCAACATGGTATCATGAGGGTTACTGGCTTCTTTAGCTATTATTACATTAGCTAACTAGCAACTAACCTTCAAATGATGGACGAAATTGGAGGTTGTCGTCTGGCTGCCCGTGATTTTAATGTTGCATGTCTTGCAACGCACTGTTCGTCTTTTGCCTTTTGTCTTTTTTGTTGAAGCCAAAAGCGATGATCCTCGGTACCCCTCCGGCTGACATGTTGATATCTGTTCTAAGTGGGCGTGGTGTGCGTAAGGTACGAGAGGGCATAACTGATGATAGTGTCGTGATTCAGTCATGACAACGCCATTCTCAGCATGCGCTCCAGCTGGGTCAACTTTATTTTTTAAAATAGTTTATATATTTTATATTCAAACTGAAAACATGATGTGATTAACACTCAAGTCATTCAAGTCATCGTGTCTCAAGTCAAGTCAAGTCCCGAGTCTTTAACTTCCAAGTCCGAGTCAAGTCTCAAGTATTTTATTTTTTGTCAAGTCACAAGTCACAAAAATAGCGACTCGAGTCGACTCGAGTCCAAGTCACCAAGTCACAAGTCCCCATGTCTGAAAACTACTATACTAATTTCTGGCTAGAAATGCAATTAAAATGTGTGGAAAGGGAAAATATATGTTTATTTACACTAAATTTGTGCTCCAGTCGCTTCCTTGACCGCCATTTTATTTTTTTCGAGCTCGACCACTGTAGTCATGTGGTTTTTACGTCAGTAAAGGTGGTGACAAAGGGTCACATGGATATTAACGTCATTGACAGGAGACTGCACTGCCCCGTGTCAATGTTTTGAATGGAAATTTTCTCACGATTTACAAGTAGTTGAAAACATTACAGATATTGAAAGTAATCAGCTTGTCAAAATATATAACACTGGCCTAGTGGTTTTTGGACATTTTACTGCAAATATTTTACAAATTGCACCTTTAACCATTTATATTAGTATTACATTTCGTTTTTAACACATCAACTTTAGCTAACAGTTGAAGAGCTTGGTCCCAAAACGAGAAAAAAAATCTAATTTCCAATTAATATCAGTCAAACTGCAGTTGGTTTGTTTTGATTTAAGCCTTCATAAGTAAAAAAAAAATACAGCAAAGTAGCACAATAAAACATAATAAAAACACGATAACACTATAATAATCATATTGTGAGAGAAAGTTTAAAAACTGCGTTGTCTCGTTTTGGAACCAAACTGTTCAATTTATTTAGCTTACTGCTAATGCTTGAATAAAGCAATTCATACTTTTGGGGTTTAAGAAACATTGCTCATGTAACTGACTGATTAAAGCAACTATTTCTTTGTGACAATACACTCAAACATACAAAAGACTAATTCTTTTTTATTTTGACCAGCCTATATCTGACAAAGTAAATAATGCTAATAAAAAATGGTTAGTGTATAGTGAGCAATAGTCAGTTAATATATAGCTTACACTCAGAGGCGGCGCCAGGGAGGAGCTAGGTGGTGCTGTAGCTCCCCCTATAATATCCATAGCACCCGCCCAGCACCCCCAAGAAATGTCTGTAATATTTTATATCTTTATATTTTAATGTCATGTTAGAATATTCTTTTCATGTTGTTAAAAAAGGAATTAAATAATAATTTAAAAATATACATTTTAGTGTAAAATAACAAGGCCCAAACAGGTGATCTTCTTTGGCCAATGGGTGCAGCGCCAGGTGAACCTTTGACCTTAACGCACGGCAGTTTGTTTTTGATAGCAAGTTTGGTAGCAAAGACCCTTAATTGCGACAACATCATTGATGCCTTCGCACTCAATCAAAAGTTGTGAAGACGTCTATGGTAAGTGCTTGATTTTCCCCAGCTGTTGGCTATTACAAATTGAATTAATCTGGTGGTTAAAGCAGCCGAAATCTTGGCTCTTCATAGTTACATCTATAATGCTCCAACCATAGGAATACTGCTGATTTATCATTAGATTAGTGTTGGTAACTGGCTGTGCGATTTCGTGATCTGAGCATAAGCGTGCACAGTTTCTGTTGGATTGTGTTGTTTGTTGCTCCGTTGTATTCAGGGCTTGACTGTGTCAGAATTGTGAAATATTATTTTCAGAGGTTTACATTGGCAGTCTTATGTATATTGTATCTATAGCCCTTGTGTTGAATACTTTTACATAGTCGCGAAAGGAGGCAGTTAATGCGGGCGTGTACGTTACGCGTGTATATAGACTCTTTTACTGTTTGTACACAATTACGACATGTCAACGTATGCATGCGCATTTTGGCAACGGAAGTATGGCGAGAATCAGCATTGAAGCAACACAGACAGAGAAAGTTATTTTAAAAAAAGTTGACTTTATCAACTTTTTGAACACAGCTACCAGATCCGTGTACTATAGTGGAGTGGATAGAAGATGTTAGCATATATACGTATATTAGTATACTATGTTAGTGCAACCAAACGCAACAACCAGACATTTTGATTCTGGGAAACCGTTTTAATAAACTTTCTGAGTTGCTAACACGTTAGAACCAATGGGGAATAACACCACTTCTGTTGCCAAAATGCACGAGCAGGCTATTTGGTCACGAGGGCTGTAAAAGGGTATATATATATATATATATATATATATATATATATATATATATATATATATATATATATATATATATGCCAAGGGTGGTCCAATGCGACCTCCATAATGAAACGCCCCCAAAATTCCAAGCACCGCTTAAGTGTTGAGCATCCCCATAGCACCTGCATCAAAAAATCTCTGGAGCCGCCACTGCTTACACTCTAAAATATTTGTATATCCTTTACCATACCCCCTAAATAAATAGCATTGTACGTTCAGGAACTAAACGAGCTGTGTTTATTAAAGACTATATTAGTAGCCATTTACCTTTCAACATGTTTACCAAGTAAGTTTGCAGATTACTAAAGCGAGTCTAATGTCAGGCACATGACTTGACTAATTTGTCGATCCATGTCCACCTAGTGGTCAATTGCATTTTCTGCTAAATAAATTACTGTCTTCTGGAGAGATATATTTTCTATCAAATACAATATATTTGGTATTATGTCATAGGCAGAGTTTTTTCCCGATGTTTTTTTTATATTTTTTCAGTAATTTTGTGTAAATTCTCAAGACACCCCCCCCCCACACACATCCTGGGAATTAGCCACATTGTTTATAAATCACAGTATTTTATGCAAGTAAAAAAACATTGTTTATGTAATGAAACATTACTTTATAATAAATCAGTAATTTAATAAGACAGAAGAATGAGGAAAATAAACACATACAGCCCGGCTCTGTGTATAAACCTAGCTGAATAAATAAAGACAGAGAGGGTGTTTATGATCATGATTTCAAGCTATTTGGAAGAGGTAAGTACTGGGCCATGGAAGTGTGACCCTTTATATCCAGTAAATAAACCTTAAATGAAGTTTTATCACTATGTTATTAAAATATTGGCTGCAGTTATTACATTTTTATAGTTTTTTCCAACCAAGCTGATAACTTAATGTTTTGCCAATAATGTAATAGGCTATTACATTATTGGCTGGTTATTATTACATTATTGGTTCATAAACGTTATAACATTATGGGCAAATTCTTACATTACTGGCTTTATTACAATAAAATAATTACTTTATTGGACGTTACGGCAGCTACAAGGTCACAGATGTCATTTGTTTATAAATTAAGCAATCAATGCTTTGAAAATAATCATACATTTTAATGATGCAATTATTTACTTATAATAATTACTAGTGTTAATAATTCGTCTTTGCTTTTTTTATAAATACAATGTGAAATTTTTAAAATAAATGTGTTTTGTTTGCAAGGATCTAAAATTTGAAGTTTATTTAGCAGTCTGTGTTTTTTATTTCTTTGATTTTTTGATTCTAAGGTCAAGTCTAATATGTTTATGATGTTAAAATCATATTAACATGTTGCTGTTGTTTTTGACCCTCTGTGCTTTATGAAAATTAAAGTCTTGTGTGTTTGGTGAGGTGTTGTGAGGGTTTCACCCCTTGGTTCTGTTACAAGGGCTTAACACCACAAAGATATAGTTCAGATGATTTACAGAGTAAAATGTGTAAAACTGTCAAACACAACGAATATGCAAAGAGAAATGCAAAGTCTAACCCAGTTATCATTTACACTTAAGCTGTAGAAAACAAAATGACCAGCAGGGGGAGCAGAAATACTTTCAACAGAACAATCAGGAAGAAGATTTTTTAAATTACTGCCACTGGATCATTTAATAATAATAATAAACTTTATTTTATAAAGCGCCTTTATAAGCAGCTTCTCAAAGCGCTGTACACAAGCTACACAACACAAACACAAATAGTACAATAGCATCAACAATCAAAGGCTAATTTAAAAAAATAAGTCTTAAGTCTACCTTTAAAAATATCATAGCTCTGGACTTCCCTAAGATCACGAGGCAGAGAATTCCAAAGAACAGGAGCATATGAAGAAAAGGCCCTGTCACCCATAGATCGCAAGTGTGTACGAGGAATAACCAACAAGTTGGATTGCGAAGCTCGAAGTGTCCGGGGTGGGGTATAGGGAATTAATAATTCAGATAGGTAGTCAGGAGCCAAACCATGCAATGCTTTATATGTCAGCATCATAATTTTAAAATCTACTCTAAATCGGACTGGGAGCCAGTGTAAGGACTCCAGGACCGGAGTAATGTGATTGCAAACCCTGGACCCAGTCAATATCCTGGCGGCCGAGTTTTGCACATATTGCAATCGATTTAGTGTGGATTTTGAGATTCCAGCTAGGAGGGCGTTACAATAATCCATCCGAGAGACGACAAAAGAATTCATTAGCTTTTCAGCTACTGAGAAACTTAGCATAGGACGTAATCTTGCTATATTTCTGAGGTGAAAGAAGGACGACTTTACTGTACTCTGAACAAAAGAATCAAATGATAGCCCAGTATCAAAAATAACTCCAAGATTCCTCACTTTTGCCTGAATAGCCAAAACAGAGCCATCAAGAGTCAAGGGTAAGGAACCGACTTTAGAAATCTGATGACGCGAGCCAATTAGCATAACTTCAGTTTTACCACTATTCAGACACAGAAAATTTTTACTCATCCATTCCTTTATCTCAGAAACACAGCCAGAAAGAAAATCAACATCAAGATGTTCACCAGATTTTGAGTGTATATAAATCTGCGTGTCGTCAGCATAAAAGTGATAATGATAAAGTGATTATTTAAGAGATAATCTGATTAATTTGTGCTATTTAGCACATAAAGCCATTAGGCTTTTATATTTGACATATTATATGATTATAATAGTTGATGTAATCTTAAGTTAGATAAAAGTTCATATCTAGATCTTTTTTTTGTCTAAATTGTTCTATAAACCTTTATGTTTCACAAAAGGTTCTATGTGGTAAAAAGTTTCTTCAGATTATAAAAATGTAAGATAGCAATGGATTCCCTTAAGTCTCATTGGAGCAAGGGCTGAATCTACACATTTTGTGAACGTCTGAGGAGAGAGAGCTAGACTGAATGGCATTACTGGATATTGGTATGCTTTACCCCCCGAAAGCAAACCTCAGAAACCTCCGATGCTGTGGAAGGATGGAGATGTGGAAGTACGCATCTCTCAGATCTATAGTGGTGAACCTCATGGAGGAAATGTAATCTTGAGCTTTTGAGGCTGGGTTTCGAATAATGTGAGATGTATGAGTTTGTTTCCCTGAATCGACTGATCGGCATGGCAAAACAACTAGTTTTTATTGCAGTATTTTTCTGGATCGAGACACCACGCTCTACTTTTGTTGTTTTCGGTATGAGGAACTTGTTGATGGCAGTGGCTTTTGTGTAAAAGCATGACAGGGAATAAACCTTTTAAACGTTGCTGCCTGTTCAGGATCATGCAATTGATCCACTATAGAGCAGACAGTATGTGTTTATTTTTCTCTTTAATGCCTGACAGATTTAATCATAAATGTCTCTCTGTTGCTACCATAGCTGCCATAGAACGACCAATAGCTTGCACCATTTCCTTTGTAGCACGGTGTCACGGAAAGAAGCACAGACAAAGATCCAAATGCAAATGTGAGATTTATTTACACAATAAGGAGAGAGAGAGAGAGAGAGAGAGAGAGAGAGAGAGAGAGAGAGAGAGAGAGAGAGAGAGAGAGAGAGAGAGAGAGAGAGAGATTTTTTTTTTTTTAGATTTTACAACACTTTATTACCAAAAAACAAGGTTACAGCACTACATTGCCATAATTCAATTTCAATTGAACATGATGTGCATTCTCACTCCAAAAAAGTAAAAAACAATTCATCATCGACAACAGTACATAAAAATTCATTATAACACCAAACACCCTCAAATGTAATCAAATCATTTACCATCTTATAATAATTAAAATCAGTCTGTATTCTTGATTGTACCATTTTTGAGAAAACAACCACAATGTTTTGAACCAAATTCTGTTCAATCTTCTGTTTTCTACTTATATAAATGGCCATCTTAGCCTGACCCAACACAAAATTCAATAGCTGACACAACATTTTTTTCCTAACAACATATTTGAAACCTAAAATAAAAACCACTGGAGAAAATACCTCATTACATTTACTAAATATGTTACCAAGCAGTAGAAACAAGGACTGCAATCTGGAACAATTTAAAAAAGCATGAAACACAGTTTCCCTCTCATTACAAAAAGGACACTCAACACCAACTTCAGGATTCAAAATAGAAATAAAAGCGTTAACAGCAATAATACCATGCAAAATTCTCCACTGTAAGTCACCTGCTTTTTTAGCCAACGGTGGTTTGTAAAGAGCTCTCCACTCAGGCTTTTTGTCTACCTCCAGTTTAAAAAAATCACGCCATGGAGTATCCACTTTCATGTTTAAAGATTTTTTACAAAAAACAATTACACAATGTTTATACAATGTTTTGCCTGTACATAAAGAAAAATTCACATCCGAAAACTCAACACCATCCAAAAAAACACCAGAAACATCTCCTAGATTAATTGAAATTAACACATCAGGGAAGGGATCTTTGACATTGGCTTCAGTGAGTCCTTCACAGTATTCTGTCAGTAGAGTCCTCTCAGCCGGACTGAGTACTGACTGCCATTTCAATAGCATCTGCGTAATTAGGCGAACTGATCTTATTTTCAATTGCTGTGCCAGCGCTTCCACATTCATAAAATCAGGACCAGATAAATCCAGTAACTGTTCCATAGTAATGATTCTATTCACAATCAGCATCCTATTAAAACCTGGAAAACAATCACTTGTAGCTAAGTCCATCCGTGATCCATGGATTAGGGGCTCCTTTAATAACCAATAAAGGGAATGTGATGTGTCACTTTTTATGTTAAAAAGACTCCATACTTTAAAAATGTTTCTGTAGAACACTGGCAAAGTAGAAAAGTTAATTTGCAATGGATTCATTAAAAAAAGAGCTTTGTCTAGCCCTAGATTCTCCAATTTATGCAAAATCACATTAGCAGCATCACACCATTTACAATCAGTAGAACCAAATAACAATCTTTGAACAAACTGCAAGCGAAAAGTTGCCAGTCTGCTTTGTAAATGTATTAACCCTTGACCCCCCTCCTCCTTGGATAAAAACAAAACACTTTGTGGTACCCAATGCATCCTATCCCAAAAAAATCAACTAAAAGAGCTTGGATCCTTGCGAGTAAGTGGATAGGAGGGTCAATACAGTTTAGTTTATGCCACAAGGAGGATGCAACCAAATTATTAATAATTAAAATGCGCCCTCTATATGATAACATTGGCAAAAAACGCTTCCATTTATCTAGACGTCCTTTAACTTTTTCAATGACACCTTCCCAGTTCTTTTGCATTATTGTCTCATCCCCAAGGTAAACACCTAAATATTTAAAACCTGCTTTTTCCCATTTTAATCCATCCGGCAGTTTTGGTCTGTTCTCTGACCAATTGCCCAAAAGTATAGCTTCACTCTTAGCCCAGTTAACATTTGCAGATGATAATTTTTTAAAAGTTTTAAGCAACCCTGACAGAACATGTATGTCAACCTGCCCATTAACCATGACCACAACATCATCAGCATAGGCCGACAAAATTACATTGCCTTTATTATTTGGCAGACAAAAACCCTTAAGCTTAGTCCTTAACTGGTGTAAGAGAGGTTCTATTGCTAGGGAATATAACATGTCGGACAGTGAGCACCCTTGTCTTACACCTCTGCAAGCATTAAAAGGAGCACATAGACTCCCATTCACCTTAAGTAAACTCTGCGCTCCACTATAGAGAACTTTAATAAAATCAATGAACTTCTGATCAAAACCAAAGGCTTCTAAAACTCTCCATAAGTAACAGTGTTCAACCCTGTCAAAAGCCTTTTCTTGATCTAACGAAATTAGGCCACAATCCACATTAAATATCTTGGAGATATCAAAAATGTCACGAATCAAAGAAACGTTGTCAAAAATGGACCTACCGGGAACGCAATAGGTCTGATCAGGATGAATAACTCCCTCTATCACCCCTGACAATCTATTCGCTAATGTTTTAGAAAGCAGCTTGAAATCACTGCAGAGCAACGAAACCGGTCGCCAGCACCTTATCTCTGTTAGGTCACCTTTCTTAGGCAAGAGGGTCAACACTGCTCTACGGCAGCTTAAAGGCAACTGCCCCTCCCTCACACTTTCGTTTAGTACCTCAAGCAAATCATTGCCCAGTACTGTCCAAAAAGACTTATAAAAGTCAGCTGGTAAGCCGTCAATTCCGGCTGCCTTTCCAGACTCCATTTCTTGGAGGGCCTTATACAGTTCTCCAAGGCTCAAGGCACCTGAGATTTTGGTTTTGGCTTCCGGTGACAATTGGGGTAAATTATCAAAAAAAACACTATCATCCTTAAAACTTTCCCCCAGCTCATTTTTGTATAGATTCTCGTAAAAAGAAAATGCCCTCCTGCGAATATCAGCAGGCTCTGTCAACAACAATCCAGATTCTGAGCGCAAGGCATGTATTATCCTGCTCTGCCCATTTTTTCTCTCTAAATTAAAGAAAAATTTAGAGGGAGCATCCATTTGGTTCAAATTCTGGAACCTAGACCTGATCAGAGCCCCTTGTGCCTTAAGGCCCAGCAGTTCAGCCAACTGAACTTTTTTTTTAACTAAAGAATCTAAATAGCAACGATCCCCAGTTAAATCAGCCAATTCTTGAAGTTTTAAAATTTCAATCTCCAAGATACTCATGTTAGAATTATTCTCTCTTGTAACATTTTGTGTATATTGAACACAGAACTGACTTATTTGGACTTTCCCATAATCCCACCACTGCCGCAAAGATTTAAAAGAACTTTTTGCATTTCTGAAATCAGTCCAAAACACCTTAAACATTTCTTTAAAATATGTATCACTTAAAAGACTAATATTAAACTGCCAATATGCACTTTTTGGCTTGAAAGCATTAACCACCACAGTACACTGCACCATACTATGATCTGAAAAACCCAGTGGAGAAATTATACATCTTCTAACAATACTACATTGATGTTTAAAAAAATAAAATCGGTCTAATCTTGCAAGTGAGATTACATTGTCTCGAACATGAGTCCATGTGTATTGCCTCTGTGTCCCATTTAACTTTCTCCAAATATCACATAACTCATGAGTCTCTTCAAGTTGAATTAACCGATTACGAGAAGGCATGTGTGGTTCAATATGGTTCCTGTCTAAATTGGATATAGTGCAGTTAAAATCACCACCCAAAATAAAATAATCATCACCACAACAACCTTGCAAAACAGCACACAGTGAATTTAAAAATAACATTCTCTCTACAACTGATGTGGGGATATACACACAAATAAAAACAAAAGACATTTTGTCAAAAATGGCTTTAACTTTTAGCAGTCTACCCTTGACTACCTCTTCCACTTGGTAGGAGGCAGGAGTAAATTTTTTTGCAAAGAGAACTGCTACACCACCACTGAGTGAGGTGTTGTGGCTCAGAATGGACGTCCCATCCCATTCTCTTGCCCACTCAGTATCATTTTTTAAATCACTATGCGTTTCTTGTAACATGATTACATCAATTTTTCTTTGTTTAACCAACTCAAATATTCCTGCCCTTTTTCTCATATCTCTTCCCCCATTAATATTTATAGTTGCAATGTTGAACTCGCACATGGAAAGAGAAAAAAAGAAAAATAACAAAAATAAACCATATAAAAACATCAAATCCGAAATCAGTCTGTTAATCTTCTTCATTTCCAACATTGGCATTGTCAGAAACCAGTTTTCTGACTATTTTCTTCAAACGGTATATTTCCTTGTTAGTAAACAACCCCTCCGACATAAACATTCTAGTTTTGTCCACAAATTGTTTAATGTCAGGAAAAAATTGTTCAACTTTAACCCCTCTCTTGTTTTTTGTAGCTCTGAGAAAGAGTTTAACATTGTCCACCTCATAAGTGCTATGTAAATCACTCTGTGAAAAGCTGACGCTAGAGTCAGAAGATTCACTGTCACTATCTATTCCGTCTTCAACATGTATGTCCTCCACACCTGCTTTCTTAGCTCTGACTATTTGAGAATCACCTGTTTTTTTTCTTTTAATGGGGACTTTAAACCCAGTCTGTTCCATTTCGATTTCCAATCCTTCAAAAGGCTGCTCCAGCTGTGACAATGATAACGCGCTGATACTTTTCTCCGCATTAGAATCCGCATCAGGCAGTGTTTCTACAACTTCAACATCAGGCATTACATCCTCACTTTCAGCTACCAAAACCTCCGTATTTCGATCCTCAAAAGGCTTCACAACCTCTCTCCTCTCTGCCGTACCTGCCTTTGTCACAGGTAGATTTGCGCCTGACGTCCCGGGTTGTTCAGCGTGATTTGCGCCTGACGTCCCGGGTTGTTCAGCGTTAACTGCGTCCGCCGCATTTTTCCTTGGACACGCACGAATTAAATGACCCATTTCTCTACAATGAAAACATTTCATTTTCTCCGTCGTAGCATAGATGATATAATCAAATTCGTCAACTTTCAAGTGCAGCGATAACTCCAGTTCTTCCTCTTCTTGCAGAATCATATAAACAAAACGTCTAAATGAAATGACATGTTTTAAAAGAGGAGAATTACATCCAATTGGTATCATCTTGATTGGAGACACAATTTTTCCATATCGGGACAAAATTCTCACTAATGTTTCATCACTTATGAAGGGTGGTACATTAGACAGAAGAACTTTTTTTGAAGGCATAGACAGAGGAAGGACAGGTGTAAAAAGCCCGTCGATGACTAATCCAGTTTCAACTATATTGTTGGCATTCTCAATAGAACTTAGAAAGATGACCGTGGCACTGTTCATTTTTGAAGCCGACAATATGTTCTCATGTCCGATAACTTCACCTATGGCCAAACAGCAGTCCTCTACGCTCACCGCGGATGCCACTTTGACACCATGGCGACGTGTAAGTTTGCTCAATAACTGTGATCGCGGGGCCGTCATGTTATCTGCCGAAAAAGCACGGCTACACGCGGCCCGCACAGACAAAAAGAAAAAAAGTCCAACAGTCAAAATCCGCCGAAAAAAGTATATAAAAAAGATAACTCACAGGCTCTGGCCACGCTCACGCCACCTCACACTACTCCCGCTCGCTCAACAGACGCTCAGAGAGAGAGAGAGAGAGAGAGAGAGAGAGAGAGAGAGAGAGAGAGAGAGAGAGAGAGAGGGGAGTAAAGAGAGATCCACTGCTTGGAGACAGGGTGACAGTATCAATGCTAAATAGCAAAAGTCTCCGCTGCTTGGTGACAGGGTGAAGTAACTGCACTGTGGTGCTGTTTGTGACCCTCGCTGAACACAGACTGAGAAGAGCTCCACTGTGCGTAGACAGGGTGATGAAATCGTTGGACAATGTCAGCGTGATGAGTCCACTGTTCGGAAACAGGGTGATGATGCCGCTGGACGATGTCAGCGTGATGAATCCACAGTACGAAGACAGAGTGATGATATCCGCTGTATAAACACAGGGTGCGATAAAGACAGTAAACAGTCTAAATAGTCTCCGTAACTCGAAGCGATAGGTCAGCAAACACCGCTGGACAGCGACAGTACTGAAGAGGCGGAGAGCATAGTCCGAAGCAGCGAGTCTCCGTAGAAGTAATCCTGAGGCAGAGAAACACAAGAGCACACCAGGCAGCACGGGGGTAACACAAGAAAGAATGCACAAGTAAAAATAAACTAGGGAACACTAAGACTAGAAAAGAAACAAAAATGGGCAGGACTAGAATGGCGAAGCACATAACAAAACGAACTCGCAGAGAACTGCGGGAGAAGGGGAATAAAATAGCAAACCGAGGGAGAGAAATAATTACCAACAGGTGCTGACACAGGTGAGAGTAATGAGTGAAGGGGGGAGCACCCGAGTGAGAGGCGCGCACGTGAAAGCTGTCAAAAACAAAAACACACAGACACAAGACAAAACCCAAAGCAAAGTGGTCGATCAAACCAAAATCGTGACACACGGAGAGAGAGATCCGCCGCCCGCCCATCTGATCTCATTTAATAATTCGGCGTCCACCGCCTTGCCCCCCTTTTTTATTTCCCACTGCAGGTCAGCCTGGTATGACTGAAGGATACTCAATGTGCAGGCATGCACCAGCCCAAGCTGCCACCATATATCCCTAACTTACTTAACTTGATGTTACTCAACATGGTTTATAGGGTAGTGTTGGAGTTTTTAGAGAACACGTCATTTTTGGGGCTACATGGATAACAAGTGTATGTTCGATACATTGCATCATACTGTAACTATTTTTCATAAGTCCCTGAATTTCTGAGAAGCTAGATGTTGTGTGAATACGTGCAGAGAATGGGCTTTTCCATGAAGGGAAACCCTTGGTGCTGGGGTTGCACCAATTTCTTTAAAAACCTCTCATCTAATTTATTCGAAGATGTTGTTGGCAGGGTAAATGTGAACTAGTGCAGACAAGTACGCAAACACAATCACTTACCAGAATGATCTACACATAGAATATAGCGCCGGCTGTAGTGCCACGTGACATTTTTTTTTAATAATGGTAGCAGCAGTAGGAGATTATTTAAGATAATAGCAATTTTTGGAGTAAAGTGACATAAATGAGAAGTATTTAGAATTGTAACAGTAATAAGGAAGCAACATTGAGTGATCAATAAATAGCAATTTAAAATAAAGTAAAGTGACATGGGAGGTATTTACACTATTTAAAGTGACTGTAAATAATGCCTGGGTATAGGTCACTTTTCGTGCATATACATATAGTAGTTTGTATATATTTGTATATTCGGAGTGGGTTGTGAGTGGACAAAATACACATGGTATGGAAAAAAGGGAGCTGTTTATTTTACTACTTGTTTAAACACACACAGGATTAAATTCTTTTTATGTGCATTACATTGTGTTGCCCATTTTGGATTGTTCTCAATTTTGAAACATACAACAGAGTAGGAATGCAGTGTTATTCAAAGCAATGCAGTAATATTTACTTGCAACACACAAATCATGTCTCCATCAGTGCCGCACATTTTATTTTTTAATAAGAAAAATACGAAGGTCCAGACCTTAATGAACTCATAGCTGGCTACGTCCATGATTATAAGTTGACAAGAAAGGTTGATGATCAGATTCATGGTACCGACTAAGCCTGATCACACTGGTTTGGTTTTGTCAACTCAAAACTAATCCTGTAACTCTGAGTAACCTGTTCATGGGATAGGCTCTGGGTTCTTTGTCAATTTGACTCCTAGGGGTTAAAAAACTAATTTAATCAGGAAAAAAATTCGAGAGAGAGCCAGACATGGCTGAATATATATAAGAAATAGAGTAAATTAAACAGGAAGTGGTCACTGGTAAGAAACGGCTGGGACACGTTGAAGGAAAGGCCAGTAGATCAGTGGTGTGATGAGCTTTATGGCAGCCGGAACTAGGTCTGTAAGTCTCAGAGTCCTCTGGTTCAAGGACGAGACAGGAAAAGAGAAACAAATTAGAAACTAGCGTAGGGGCCGTTCGCATGTAATGATTGCAAGTGCCATACAGTATAGTGGTTGATTAATCTGGATTAATCTGAAGTGCGTTTCCCAAAAACATCGTAAATTCCATCATTACTAACATCGTTCAACGATTTGGTGTTTCCCAAAACCATCGTTCAAACGGCATCGCTAACTTGTGTCGTTGGAACGACAGCTCTTGACCTGTCGTTAGAAGCATCGTTCCTTGTTATTATCATATGTAGACTTACGTTGATCATGCTTTTGAACAAAATAAGCTAAAAACATGTAGTACATTCTATATCCATCATTCTAAATATATAAAAATTTTATTTTACATCTTTAGGTTTGTAAACAGAATTAAAGCGCTGCATTTGAAACTGCACATGTGCGCAGAACTACGAGCTTTAAGACCCTGGGGAATCCCTGGGAGGAGTGACGTAAGAGTGAACTTGCGCATTAATCAAATATCTTGTAAATAAACAACAGATAACTAAATCACAATAACAAAATCAGTCTTCCGATGCAATATATGTTATTTACAGCAATAATCTGACATTAAATCGATTTGCACAGATTAATTATTACTTCACCTCCCACGTGACATCATCAACTTTTTTTGTCAAACCAACATGGTTCAACCGACAAATGTGCGACGAAGTTACAATGCTTTCGAGAAACAGTCGTGAGTAGCTACCTGTAGGTCATTTCTCCAACGATACATCGTACTATGGTCGTTCAGCAACGAGTTACGTCAATGTTTGGGAAACGCACCCCTGATTGTTTCCAGACAGCTAACTATTGCGGCATAAGTATATTACCGAGATGAGTTATGTGAGTTTTGTTAAAGAGAAATGTCTTTAGTTTAGATTTATATTGATTAACTGATTCTCGAACATTGTTGGGTAAATCATTCCAGAGCTTAGGGGCTAAATAGGAAAAGGATTGACCACCTTTAGACACTTTTGATATCCTAGGGATAATTAAGAGACCAGAGCTTTGCAACCACAGTGTACGTGATGGATTGTATTCTGATAGAAATTCTCTAAAAGGTGCTAGGTCATTTAAGGCTTTAGGTGATTAGCGGTGTTTTAAAACGTATGCAATATTATTATCTTCGTCTGGTGTTGTCCTTTATGGCCGTCTTGTTTTTGGTAAAGCTTTGTTCTTCCATGCCTAGATTTCGTTTGAATAAACTGAAAGCTGCATTTGGATCATCCACTTGTTTCTTTATTGTTCACAAATTACAATCAAATTATACATAAAATATGACCATATTTGTTTTTTGTTTTTTAAATACCATTTTACATATATGTAATTACAAATTACAAAAAAAAAACTGTTTGCTAGGAACTTACTGTAGATTTAAATTAATGTTATTTACTGCCAACAGTTTTTTTTTAAGTTAAATGAACATTAAACCTTAACAAGTCTTTAACTTTACAGAATAAAACTAAAATAACAGCCAAAATCAGCAAAAAACAGGTTGATGAGGATTTTGTTTCCAAGAATGCTTTGCATTAGGCTGTTTTTATTCTTTAAAGATAAAGACTTGTTAAGGTTTAATGTTCATATTTCTTTGAACAGAGTGTTGCCAATAAATTAGATAGATATAAATCAAGTAATTGGCAAACAGTTGCATAAGTACAGCAAAACATTTTCAGTGTAGCTGTTGGGAGCAGACTGCAGATAGTTTTTGTATGTGTTTCTTGATGTCAGCCTCGTAGTGATTTTTTGTACGCAGTACAGTTGTGGATACAAAAAAATTCCAGAAATAGTCATTGCACAAAATCATATTTCAATGAAGGGGATATTTAAAATTTGTATGTTTATGCAGACCACGTTTAGGTGCAAATACTGCCTACTACTAACATAGAGTGTGGAGCATTGACGTAAAGGGACTAATAAATAACAAATAATAGAAAAAGCAAACAACGTTGCGGTTCATCAATGCTTTTGAAGGGGAGTCTGCCCCTATTCAATGTGCATTAGAAAGGACATGAGTGTGTGGATGTGAAATGGTCTGGACATCAAGTTGTAGACATCCGTTTGAACTTTTAAAATTTTATCTGTTTTTGACAACAAAGTTTGATATTGATCTCACATCTTATGAGCATCAAATGTTGACTAACATTTAATGTCAAAGTGATATCAAGGTGCCTGCTGCCTGCTGGGTAAACATTTTCTAAAAGACATTATTGAATATGTTTATGAGGATAGAGCACATTTTGTGTAAAAAAATTGGCAAGGCCTCAAAACGTGCAAATGATCAACTTTTGTTACGGTCCGGCTCTGGCCCTTCTTTCAACTGGTCCAAGCATCTTTCACGCTGGCCCTGAGCCATCAGGTCATCTCAACATAAATGATCTCATAGTTCATGGAAATGTACAATGCTTTCTTGGAAATCTAAAAATCTGAATGGAAAATCTAAACATCTAAATGGAAATGAGTTTAAAGTTTTACATATAGCATGTGTAGGAAGCTGAAGGAAATAAAACCCGAAATGTAGAGACTGAAAAAGTACAGACCACTTCAGCTTCAGTCTTCACTGTTTCTCCAGGTAAACATGAATGTTTTCATTACAATTCAAAGAGGTTTTGTGTGTACTGTTTTTATCTGTAGTATTTGAACAAATCTATAGGCTAAAAAAACAATAGGCAAACCAAATGCCTTGAAAAAAACTTGGGAATAGTTTGCTGTGCTAACAACTGATTATTTATATAAAAGTTCAAGTAACTAAAAAACCTGTAGAGAGTACTACTAGGTAAAGCCTTGATTTAGAAATTTGTGTTAGAAAGGATTTGATGATTTGAGTTATGTTAGCATAAACTTTCAAGTTTATTGCACTGTTAAGTATTTTTATGAATTAAAATGTTGATAAAGTGTTAAACTCCTCAATAACTCAGGCATAATTTAAACTCAACAATGACAGTAACTTGTTAATGTACACGTATTGAACAAAACACTACTGCAAATGTTCAAAGAGGATTATTTTAATGAAAGTCAAGCGCACAACTACATTGAAAAACTGATCACCATAATATTGACTGCAGACAAAACTTCTTTTTAGTATAATCTCAAGTAAAGTTTACCTCTGTTAATTCTCATTAAGGACGTATGTACATATATAAACAAAGTCAAATTGAAGTGAAGATAGTTATGGTGTTTTTTTTCAGAGTTTAAGACTAAGACAACAAAAAACATTTTTTTTTTTACCATTCAGCTTGATTGTTTTAGGTTAACATCACTCATTTAATAAAGTTGTATGCATTGTACAACTAAATGTAACTTAGTATCACTTCTTACTAGTTTTTATTAAGTAAAGTTGACTTATTATATACAGTATAGGTCAGAGCAGCTGTTAGAATTCACAATGAAAGTTTATTCAGATTATTAAAATGTGTTTGATTTAATAAACTCTTTTCATTCATTGTTTAGGATTCACTGCATTCTGTTAATCCATCACCAATGGAGAAGTTGATTCATTTTCTGCTTTTCTCAGGTCAGTGCACTGTCACTTTAAATACTCTGTATGGTGGACTCATACAAACGCAGGCCAGTGCTCATTTAACACTCATTTTCTTGTGCAGAAAGATTAATTTAAGTTGCACATTATCGAGGAGGTCTGACAAAGTTAGTTTTCAAATGTTTCTGTCTATCTATTTCTTATTCTCCTCTCAACAGGATTCTGGGTGTGCATACAGAGCAACTCAAATAAATTTCTTCTCATCCAGGAGAATAAGACCTGGGCTGATGCACAAGCTTACTGCAGAGAGTATCACATTGACTTGGCCACGGTTGCAAGCAATGAAGATCAGACAAGTGTACGAGAAGCGGTTAGCACTGTGCTGCCTCCATTGGCCTGGACTGGATTGGGAAGAAGTAATAACAGTTGGTTGTGGATTTATAATGGTGAGAAAATGGCATTCTTATTCAATGTCATATTCTCATTCTGGAAGCCTGGACAGCCAGACAACTCAGATGCGAAATCGGAATGTGGTGTCATCAGTGCCAGTGGATGGGACGATACAGCATGCGATCAATTGTTTTCATTTTTTTGCATCAATGGTAAGAAACATGTCTATATAATGTATATTGTGAATCCTATATACTGAAGCGATATCGCTCGAGTAGAAGTGTGATATGTCTGTACATCAGCATGGCTGTGATTAAACCAGAGACACAAATCTGCGTGTGCAAACAAATCTTCCAACCTGTTCTCATGAATTTCCGTGGCATAGTCACAGAATTTTGTGCTAATTTTTCCATGGTATTCTCTCGGATCTCCGCATTTTTCCGTGGCCCTGCTACGGACTGTCTTTTCCCGTGGCATTCTCACGGATTGGTTACTCAACTGTTTTGTCCTATTTTCTTACCATTTTTGCTTCGGTTTAGGGTTAGATTTACATGAAATGACATCCCTACCCAAACCCAACTCTAACCCCAACGCCAGGCGACAATTGATTAAAGTTTAGAAAATATAAAAGAATACATCAGAAAAATTTTTATAAACCAATAGTTAAAGGTGGAAAAGAGGATGTTTGTTTAATACATTTTTGCAATATTCCTTGAAACGACTATTTATTAGGTGCACTGAAAGTAATAAAATTAATATATGTCATCTGTGCATAAGGTAGGGCCTTAAAAACCTCAGCCAATCGTTGACGTAATCATCGCATGAGCGATTGGCCCTCTGGCTTGTCAATCACTGCCATTACGTTCCTTGTGAGAGACGTGCACGCTCCAGTGACTTTACACGAGTGACGCATTCGCATAGCGCATGAAACTCCGTCTTTAGTTTCGGTTTGTTTTCATCATCGCTCCTGCTTTCCTCCTCGAATTTGCACCATGGAAGAGAAGAAACCCGAAGGAGGACGCAAAAGAAAGACTTTTTAAGTCCCTTAGAAGAGGAGAAAATTGTCAGAAGAACGTAATGTAAACAG
The DNA here is from genome assembly GCF_030506205.2 of Paramisgurnus dabryanus. Classification (NCBI taxonomy): domain Eukaryota; kingdom Metazoa; phylum Chordata; class Actinopteri; order Cypriniformes; family Cobitidae; genus Paramisgurnus; species Paramisgurnus dabryanus. Next base: position 24,322,552 of record NC_133337.1, read on the forward strand.
AGTCGTTATTGGAGAAACATATCAACGCTGGAGAGCAATGAAGGAACAGAGAGGTGTCAAGACAGACGCGCAGTGATTATTCTTTCTTTGTGGAATAATTATTTATTACTGTTTTTCAAGTATATTGACGTTGTTCTTGTACTGTAGTTGTAAGGCAGTGACCAGTCTGCTACATGCTAGTTGAAATGGTAGTAGCGTCGACTGATCTAACTTTACGTCTTATGTGTTTATTATCATATCATTTCACATAATGAATCCACTGACGCGACACAGCATATGCCAGTGGTAAACAAACACTCGTGTTCAAATACTCGTGCACGAGTTTTGGAAGGCGTTCACTAGAAATGAGCTGTGAAGGAGGGAGGCTGTTCTTACGCATGCGCTCATTTAAAAAACTCAGTAACAGTCTTTGGATTCTCAGTCGGCGGAAACTAGGGGTGGGAAAAAAAATCGATTCTTAGATGAATCGCGATTCGGACGTGGGCCGATTCTGAATCGATTCACAAATTTCAAGAATCGATTCTTAAATATTAGTTTACAAAATAATAACGTGACGTTATCAGAACCAAAAGGCGGAACTCAACTGGGGGAGCGGTGCTTCACACGGACAACTTAAGAGAGCGCGCACTGCACAAGCGCAAAGCGGAGCTTACAAGAGCAGAAGAGAAAGAACACTTTAAATGCTTCTAGGATTATACTGCATATATCTCTACACTGAATTTAGGGCTGTCACCATTACTTTATTCTTTTTGAGTACATGTCGAGTACTCCTTAAAATAGGGGAGATGCGGTTTAGTGAAACAAACTAGAAAATTACAACTGTATCAGAAGCATACAAATCAGCGCTACGCTGCCTCTCTCTCTCTCGTTTGCTCGCTCACACACACAGTGCGCGTGCATCTGCTCCTGCGTGAGGCAAGAATGCGCATCCTTGTGAATTTTGGAAGTTAAAGACGACTGAGCTGCAGTGGCCTGGCAAAACACAGTTGAGAAGGAAGGCGCAAGCATTTAAAAAAGACCTGCGTGTTTCACAATTACTCTAAAAGACCATAATGACAATTTCGCTCGTGAAGCAGCAGTTAACTTATGTGTGATCTACCGGGATTGCCTTTGCGATCTACGTATTGGACACCCTTGCCCAAAACCATCCGCTGACTGTTTAGATATAACATGAATACTTCTTTAAAATATGCACATAGTTTGTTATTCAGTCGCTGGTTGCGCTGCATTATATAAATACAGTTATACTGCCAATCACTGTGTATAATGATGATGACTAGACGCTTAATGTTAGTCAGTTCGTGGAAGTTAATGCCGGTTAACATATAGAATTAATATGTCACGTTTAATTCCTATTTTTACTGGTTTTAATGTCTTACAGAAACAGGACATATATGTATATAAGAATGACATTATTTATCCCTTAGTTGCATTAAAGTACAGTATATGACAGTTCAGAGACTACTAGCAAAAGCGCAAACATTAACCTGGCTTTGAGAGCAAATGTGACGTAATGACGTCACAGATATGCAAATTAGTACGTCAATAATCGATTCTGAATCGAATCGGGACCCTAAGAATCGATTCTGAATCGATTCATGAGGGTCCAAGCGATTCCCATCCCTAGCGGAAACATCCTCTTTTGCGCCTTTAAAGTGACATACTAACGCAAACACCAAATCTAACCCTAAATCGAAGCGAAAATGGTTTGAAAATAGGAAAAAGCAGTTGAGTAACCAATCCGTGAGAATGCCACGGAAAAATGAGCACAAAATTCCGTGACTATCCCACGGAACTTTGTGAGATCATGTTGAATCTTCATGACATTGGTGTTCCAAGGTAGAAATAATGAGCCTAGTCTTACCCCCGGTGCAATGTTTTCATTCGCGAGTTTCAGCCTGACACTGTTATCAGTTTGACGTCCAGCCCCATGCTGTTCAAATAGCAAATGTACTTACACCCATCTGTTGGCCCTGCGCAGCAGCACACAGACATGACAAATATTTTAAATGAAAGGATTACAATGTAAAAGATAATTATTGTGTACATAAAGATAAAATGCCTACATGTCCTAAGGGATTGTCATTGCATGTATCAGAATTACCTATTTACAGTAATGATAAATGCATATCCGTTTCATTTCTGGAGAAGTGATCAGTCTTCTTCTTGCAAATGCTGCAGTGTAAATAGCGAATCAGCCATAGTGCAAACGCAACTGACTTTAAAAGGGAAGGGGAGATGAGACTCTCTGTGCACCGACTGTTTCTTTCATTATTAAACTTAAAAAGTGTGTTATACCTAAAAAGAGGTGTTTTCCTGGCCTCCAAATTCCCATATCTGATACAATTGAGCATCTATGGAATTAGCATTAACTAAGAAGTTTATTTTACAGTGGTGATCCCTTTGCAACCTACATGACTTGAAGTATGGGCTTTTAACATGCTGGTTGCCAGACACCACAGGACACCTTCAGTGGTCTTTTAGAGTCCATGCCTCATTAATTCAGTGCTGTTTTGGCAGCACACCAACGACAACAGTATATTAGCCAGGTGTTCATAACATTTGTATACTAAGGACATTTGAAGCACTTTTCTAGAACTAAAGGCTCTTAGCAGTGTTTGGTCAAATTAACCCACCGGTCAGAGTTCATGCACATATAGCAAGCAACCATTGACGTCAACATTAATTGCATCGAATCAACATCATATTTCCACCCCCAGTTTATGTTGAATAAATGTTTTAATGTTAATATTGCTGTTTGGAGGCCTCCATAAACGTATACATGGGAAAGGTTTCCATTATTTGACACACAGACTTCAGGTCTTCAGGAGCATTTTATTAAAAGCTGAAGAGTTGAATCAGGTGTGTTTAAACAACATTTAGTGTAAAAAGTAGGGCTGTCAAAAGATTAATCGCGATTAATCGCATCCAACATAAAAGTTTGTGTTTACATAGCATATGTGTGTGTACTGTGTATAAATATTATGTATATATAAATACACACACATTCATGTATATATTTAAGAAATATTTGCATTTAAATACTGTATATACATTTCTATAATTTATATTATATATAAATATAAATATTTTATATATAAATATAACAATTTTTTCTTAAATATATACATGATTGGGTGTGTTTTTATATATAAATAATAATTATACACAGTACACACACATATGTTATGTAAACACAAACTTTTATTTTGGATGCGATTAATCGCGATTAATCTTTTGACAGCCCTAGTAAAAAGTAATGTACTGTAACAAATGACCTCATTCTCATCTTATTACAGTGAGCATAGCAGACAAGTTTGTTTTTATCCCTCAAAACAAGTCACAGGATGGTGCTTTGGATTACTGCGCACAGTATCACACAACCATGGCCACCATTTGGAATCAAACTGAAAATGATCTGCTGGTGAATATGATGGTAGGATATGAAAAAGCATGGATTGGTCTCTATAAGAGCTGGTGGAGGTGGTCAGATGGAACAGATATTAACACATTCCCCCTAACCTGGAGCGCTGGACAACCTAACGTGACTGGCCCGAACCCACTTTGTGGCGCTGCAGCTGTTGATGGATTTGATGATCGACTCTGCCCAGAGACCCTTCCGTTTATCTGCTTACGTCGTAAGTTTAATGAGTAATAAATTGATCAACACTTTTTGGAATTTCACCTAAATAAGTTGCAACTGTAGAAAAACTTCTGAGTATAAAAGACTTTATTTTAAAAATAGAAAATAACAACTGACATTAGAGAGCAGGGCGAAAGTAAAATTTTTCAGAAGAAAAATAAATATATATATATATATATATATATATATATATATATATATATATATATATATATATATATATATATATATATATATATATATATATATATATATATATATTTGCTGTGGTCAGTACCTAACAAGTGTTGTCTCTCAATACCAGGTGGAATTTTAAACAAATGTAAAAAAAAATAACAGTTTGAACACTATAAAATAAATTAAATAAAATTTGAATAATATACATTTTTAAAATACAGTAATGAAACTCCTGACTTTTAAACCTGATTTACTTTTATTTTGAAAAACTCTTAGAAGTCAAACTTCAGGATGTGTTAGAGCAGTAAATAACCTGTAGATTGATCAGTACTGTAACACATGAAACCAGAAGCACAATGTGTTATTAGAAAAAATTATCCCTTTAGAAATTTACTTATCATGGTTGAAAACAGCTTTCCGGACCTAGACGCGCAAAAACTGTAAGGAAATAACGCGATATTTGTCAGGTCTGTCAAGGGTTGCGTGCTAAATATGCTGTCATAGTTTGACTACATCAGACTTTGTAATTCCGCTGAATTTCATTTCGCTTTTGTACTAAGTCTGATAAATCTCTAATTATAACCGTTTTCCTGTTTATTGCCTCAAAACGGCCGGCCCAATCAACGAACAGAGGGCTGGCTGAGAACCGTCACATAGACGCTAAGCACTGAATGTAAGATTGTAGTTTACAGCAGACATGGAGGCACAGAATGCAGAATGCAGAATGCTCTGTTGTGGAGAATATTCCCAGCATTTGCCAACTGAAGCCCGAACCAGAAGAGTGTTTGTTAAACATTTTGAATGGAGATGATGTTGTTGCCCTACTCCTGACGGGTTTTGGGAAAAGATTTATTGATCAAATATTACCGATCGTCAGCGATAAACCTGGGAGGCCAAAGGCCGATAGTTGTTTGTCCCCATTGGTTGCTCTGATGGAGGATCAGGCAAAGGAGGCAGCAAAATTATGTCTGTGCGCTGCACAGCTTGGCATGCACAATGATCGAGAAATCATGGAGGGGAATTTCATTGTTCACAGTTAATGGTGGAGGACACGTGGGCAATAATTCTTTGGTGACATTCCTGATTAACCAGAAAAGGTTAGGTTAGGGCTGTCTGCTGGAAAAGTTTTTGAGTTTGGGAGGAGTGAGTGGTTCCTCACATAAGTGGAAAGTCACCGTAAGGTTAGTGTTCAACTAGCTCTGGCCCGATTTACTCAGATAATCTGCAAAAGTCGTTCACATCCATGTTCACTCCGATATTTTGCTCGATGGATTTGTTTTCGCATCATATGTGTTTACAGCGAAAGTTCGATGTGGCTGAGCCGGCACATTGGCTTACGATTACACCAATGATTTTAAAGCCCCCCCCACGAGAAGGTAAACGCTATCAATTATGTCTAGCCAGACTTTGTCTATGAAGCGTTGCAAATTAGCAGAGGATTTTATTACCAGACTACTTTCGCCCGGTTCTCCCCTAAACATTAAAATGTAATTATTTACAGATGTAAGTTGTTTTTTGTTGCTCTCTTTCACTGTTCATTAGTTATAAATACAACTGATTGATGTAATATTCTAACAGATACAAAGCAGCAGATCATGAGAGTGGAGTTGAAATCGAGTCAGAATCTAAATGACCCTGCAGTGATGGAGAACATCTTACAGTTGGTAAGAGGACCTATTAGGTCAGGGTATATTCTGGCAAACTGTTTCCATATCGCGTTTCGCAATCGACAAAGCAAACACACATCGTTTACCAAAACACGATGAAAAACTCACAAAGCACAATGTTCATTCCTGTTTCCCAGCGCAATACCACAGAAAGGAATTTAAAGTACGATGCTCCAGAAGTAAGAGCAACAGTTAAACATTTCAAAGTTAAAGTTCATGCAAACAGATATTAATATACAAGTTTGTCAAATATTTATAGGTTAAGTCTTGTTTGCCTCTCTGATCCCAAATGCTTTAACATCTTTTTTTTTTTTCTAATGAATCTGGTCTTTTGCTTAACCTAATATTAGATGCACGCACAGGTAAAGCCACCTGCAAGGCATTTCTGCCAGATGCACTTCTGCCAGTGCCGGTTGGGCGGCTGCAGGGTCATCAGCCGGGAGCCACCCGTATTTGATGTTTTGCTTATTTAATCCCAGAACATGTCTAGGTGGTGACATGCTGCCCTAGGATCCGTCTCTCCCCCAGGCCTTGTCTTTTCTATGTAACCTCAGCCAAAAGCTCCCCTGCCCTGCCTCCTCTGCCAGGTCTTTCAAGGCCTTCTGCAGCTTTGTGCCTCTGACACAGAGTCTTAAGGAAATGCTGCATGGAAGTTCCGGTGGGCCCCTCCTACCAACCACCAATGGAAAGGTATATGCTCTCCACCTAGCTTCTGTGCATGCGGATGCAAGCTCTGCATACTTCCCCCTTTTCCTCTCAAAGTTTCTATCCCATCTTCCCATGGAACAGTTAGCTTGGCCATGATGACAGTTTTCGTAAGGTGGACCAGATTACAGTGTCGGGTCGAAGAAATGTTATGACAATCTGCTGTGGGAACTTCAGTTGGCGACCAAGATCAGCTCTCAGGTCCCACTTACCTTCTGGTAAAAAAAGGGACCTCTCCCATACGAGCTGCTTAGTGCCTCTCTCCCTTGCCTGACAAATTTAATAGACTGGTATGATGTTGACATGCTGGCTTAGTTCACTTCAAGTATGCGTGCTTCAATGACCTCTGCTAGCTTCCGCAGGACGTGGTCATGGCACCACCCATGCCGGCTCTGAGTCGTCTTAAAGCCAGAGAGGATGTGTTGAAGGCTGGGACTCTGGTGGCCACAGAGCTGCCAAGACTCTTCTGTGCCATACCAACGATGCAGGTTCTGGGGGCTTGGGAGGGTATCATAGGTGGCCCTGACCAAGAAACTTAACCTTGCTTGGGGCAGCTTCCACAGGTCGGCCCAGGTGATGGTGCTGTCAATTACGGCCTCCTAGACTTTTCCTCTCTATCTATGTGGCTATGGACCACATACTGGTTGATGTTGTCCATTCGAAGCCTGCTCTGCCATGCTGTGTCAATCCAACTACTTCTTGGTGTTTCAGATGAGTTATAGCCTGATTCACTGCTTGCTGTGCATCCCATTTTCTTCCTGTATGAACTTGGGCATTAGCATTTTGTACTACTGGGTTGGGGGAGTCTTCCAGCTCAAATTCAGCCACACCTTTTTCAGCTTATAACCCAAGCTGATGTTTTTTATTGGGAGCCTCAACATAGTTCTTCTTACTTGTTTATTCATATATGCTTGCATGAACTTTAACTTTGAAACATTTAACTTTTGCCCTGCCTCTTACTTCTGAAGCATTGTACTTTAATTTTTTTTTTATGATATATCGCGCTGGGAAACAAGAATGAACAATCTGCTTTGCGAGTTACCCATCAAGTGTTTGTAAACGGCGTGGCTACAGTTTGCTTTCCAGATTGCGAAACGCGATAGGGAAAATTTTTGCCAGAATTTACCCTGACCCTATTATACCCCTTTTACAAGAAGTAGGGGATTATGGGGATTAAAAAGAGGAGTGGTTAGATTTTTACGTCTTAAGTTTATTTTCTTAAGGAACAAAACACGGCTGCGGCTGACTAGAAATAATGACATGAAATATTTTATAGGCACATGCTGACAATCTAAACCCCCCAAATATCAACCCATAGGCTTATATTAACTGTGACAATACATTGACCCCCCATTGACCCCCCCATACCCATACGTGTTTCCCATTCTATTCTATTTTTTTTTTTTTTTTTTTTGAAAATAAGTTTTTCAACATATCTAGTTCAGTTATTTTCAATATTTGTATGTGGTATGTTTTATCTTATTAACTCACAAAGACAAGTGTCAGTTAGTTTAGTTTAGGCAAAATATGTGTGTGTGTGTGTGTGTGTGTGTGTGTGTGTGTGTGTGTGTGTGTGTGTGTGTGTGTGTGTGTGTGTGTGTGTGTGTGTGTGTGTGTGTGTGTGTGTGTGTTGTGTGACCAGTACTCATGATTGATCCTGTTCTTCAGATGAAGCAGAAACTGAAGGATCGTGGGATAGGAAATGACACAACATTGACATGGAGAGTTCAGCCTGATGGAAATGTTTTCTCATCAAAACATGAAAGTGAAGTGAACAAGAAACCCTGTCCAAACACTTTCTTTTCAATATAACAGGTACTACATCACAATATTAAAGGGATAGTTCACCCAAAAATGAAACTTCTGTTATCAAACCATTCGTGGACCCCATTTACTTCCATCGTAGGATAAAAGAATACTATGGAAGTAAATGGGGTCCACGAACGGTTTGGTTACAAACATTTCTCCAAAAAAATATCTTCCTTTGTGTTCATCGACAGAAATTTCTTTTTTGGGTGAAATATGCATTTGAGGACTGTTGTTAATTTATATACATTTTATTTGAAATGGATGTTTTACTTGTTAATTGAAATTATTTTTAAAATCATCAATTCAAGTACTCAAATTAATCTAAGACATTTCAATAATTGGACAAAATGTGTCTTATGCTGTGTGCCTTCTAATCCTAATCAAACACACCTGAAGTAGCTAATTAAGGTGCTTCAGGTGTGTTTGATTAGGGATGGAGCAAACTCTGCAGAGACACCGGCCCTCCAGGACCAGGATTGGTGACCACTGCCTTACAAGAACCAGAGTCCCGCCCCCAACTAGTGGGTTTAACACTACAAATCGATACCCACAGAGCATCATCAAAAACCAGTTAGTGGACGAGACTGCTCGGCCGTCTCCCTGATGCCTGTCTGGGCTTCATAGTACTCCCTTATTCGCTGCACCCCTTCTCAGAAACCCCAGGGGCCTCATTTATCAAGTGTGCGTACAAACAGAAGTGTGCGTAAAGTGTGCGGAACAGTTTTACGCAAAGTGTGGAATTTATCAAATTGCACTTATACGTAGAAATGTGAGTAAATATACGCACTCCTCGGAGTATGCGTACGCAGAGCATCTAGTTTTAGAATAGCGATACTACACAGGACCATCCATCCCCAGTGTTAAAAGAACACTTTGTCTATTTATTATCCACCCCCAGGTGTTAAAAATAATTACTGTTAATAAAGTAACTGGAAATCAGTGTTGAAGTTAATTAATGAAATTAGTGTCAAACCCTATGTAAGAAAGCTCCGTCAAATGCTTGACACAGTGCAATGGCTTATCTTGCATTATTGGAAGACTTGGCAAATCATCCATTCCGCCGGGAGCGCGTTTTCAGAGATCGTGCCGATGACCCCGGATTTCCACCGACTGCGGAACGGCTGCGGATCCGCTGCGGAACGGCGGCGGAGTCAATCGGTTTCCATTCAAGTCAATGTGTGTATTTCCACTGACTGCGCTCCGAATCCGTCACAGCTCCGGCCATCCGCAGCCCTCCGGCACAAATACGCAGAGCTTCTATTTTTGACGGATGCCGGACAGCTCCGCAGGGTGGAGCCATGACTTTATCGCGTGATCATACCTGAATACGCGAGAACTCGTGGTTTTTTTAATTAAATATTTGCAATACAAACATTACAAACACACACAAATAAAGTCATTAATACAGAAACAACAAATAATAGACATGAACAGAGCCAGGGGGAGTTTAAAATAAATACGTTAAAGATAGAGCATAAATAAATGTTTTAGCAGCCTTCTTATTTTTTGAAATTTGGATGGATATGATGTACTGCTCTGTCTACGCGAGATCTCGTGTTGTGATCTGGGCTGGTTTGTAAAAACGTCATAATTCAATGGAATAATGGGCAGAGACAGAACTAGGTATTGCGCGATCATCACGTAAATTTGCGAGACCTCATGGGTCCTCGTCACTTCAGCACGCAGCCGCTCTGCAACAAATACGGATCTGGGCCCGGTTCCCCGATAACGTTCACTCTTAGCGTGCTAAGAAGACTCAAAAAGATATATCTTACCAAAGTTGTTGATGTTCCTAAGTGTGTTCCCCGAAGTGTCTCTTAGGAAGCTTCTTAACACGCTGCCTCTAAGTTCGACGTACAATGGCGCTGTCCCAAGTGAAGGTGCTGAATTATTTGCGATCGATCACTCAGGGATTGATTTTCCACTTCACGCGAAGGTTCATTACGACGTTAAGAAAGACAACACGTTATATACAAATAGAACATTACTCAAATTATTCCAGTCACATTTATTTTAACATAGTTTAAGTTATCCGTAAAATATAGACTATTAATTAAATTATCAAATTGTCAGTAATACGGGCCGGTAGACGAACCGAGTATCCCTCGCTATTTATCCACCCTCCTTATCCCGTTGTGCCACTTGTGCGGCTTCTTGACATGGGTTTTGACTTTAAAAAAAATATGTAATACACATTTAAACGAATGTTAAGGTACTTAACAATCTGAATTGATTGCAGTATTTCTGTTTAATGAGGTATTGCTTACCATTAATGTTTTCCAAAGCAACCTAGTTAGATAGAGAATATGGTCTGAGAAGATCTAGCAGCTCCATAATGAGTTGTCTTGGAAGGCGATTTTTTTATTTAGCCACTTCAGGCAAAATGTCAAAAGGTTTAAGGGTTGAGGAATAAAATAAAAAAATTGGCATGGACTAAACAGTTACGCGGCCGGTGTTGTGTGGAAGTCTCTTCCCACTATGTTTCCCTTTAGTGTTTTTATAGCATTTTTATCACATTATACGTTTATTCTTTATACATTGAAAGTTTTAATGGCTACTGAGATGTACAGTCTTGTTCAAAATAATAGCAGTACAATGTGACTAACCAGAATAATCAAGGTTTAAAGTATATTTTTTTATTGCTACGTGGCAAACAAGTTACCAGTAGGTTCAGTAGATTCTCAGAAAACAAATGAGACCCAGCATTCATGATATGCACGCTCTTAAGGCTGTGCAATTGGGCAAGTAGTTGAATTAGTTGAAAGGGGTGTGTTCAAAAAAATAGCAGTGTGGCATTCAATCACTGAGGTCATCAATTTTGTGAAGAAACAGGTGTGAATCAGGTGGCCCCTATTTAAGGATGAAGCCAACACTTGTTGAACATGCATTTGAAAGCTGAGGAAAATGGGTCGTTCAAGACATTGTTCAAAAGAACAGCGTACTTTGATTAAAAAGTTGATTGGAGAGGGGGAAACCTATAAAGAGGTGCAAAAAATGATAGGCTGTTCAGCTAAAATGATCTCCAATGCCTTAAAATGGAGAGCAAAACCAGAGAGACGTGGAAGAAAACGGAAGACAACCATCAAAATGGATAGAAGAATAACCAGAATGGCAAAGGCTCAGCCAATGATCACCTCCAGGATGATCAAAGACAGTCTGGAGTTACCTGTAAGTACTGTGACAGTTAGAAGACGTCTGTGTGAAGCTAATCCATTTTCAAGAATCCCCCGCAAAGTCCCTCTGTTAAAAAAAGGCATGTGCAGAAGAGGTTACAATTTGCCAAAGAACACATAAACTGGCCTAAAGAGAAATGGAGGAACATTTTGTGGACTGATGAGAGTAAAATTGTTCTTTTTGGGTCCAAGGGCCACAGGCAGTTTGTGAGACGACCCCCAAACTCTGAATTCAAGCCACAGTACACAGTGAAGACAGTGAAGCATGGAGCATGATATGGGCATGTTTCTCCTACTATGGTGTTGGGCCTATTTATCGCATACCAGGGATCATGGATCAGTTTGCATATGTTAAAATACTTGAAGAGGTCATGTTGCCCTATGCTGAAGAGGACATGCTCTTGAAATGGTTGTTTCAACAAGACAATGACCCAAAACACACTAGTAAACGGGCAAAGTCTTGGTTCCAAACCAACAAAATTAATGTTATGGAGTGGCCAGCCCAATCTCCAGACCTTAATCCAATTGAGAACTTGTGGGGTGATATCAAAAATGCTGTTTCTGAAGCAAAACCAAGAAATGTGAATGAATTGTTAAAGAATCATGGAGTGGAATAACAGCTGAGAGGTGCCACAAGTTGGTTGACTCCATGCCACACAGATGTCAAGCAGTTTAAAAAAACTGTGGTCATACAACTAAATATTAGTTTAGTGATTCACAGGATTGCTAAATCCCAGAAAAAAAAAATGTTTGTACAAAATAGTTTTGAGTTTGTACAGTCAAAGGTAGACACTGCTATTTTTTTGAACACACCCCTTTCAACTAATTGCCCAATTGCACAGCCTTAAGAGCGTGCATATCATGAATGCTGGGTCTTGTTTGTTTTCTGAGAATCTACTGAACCTACTGGTAACTTGTTTGCCACGTAGCAATAAAAAATATACTAAAAACCTTGATTATTCTGGTTAGTCACATTGTACTGCTATTATTTTGAACAAGACTGTATCTGTGTGCATTTATGTAATGTATCTTGACTGTTCTTGATTGTAAGTCAATTATTTTTACAGTATGAATCATATTATATGTATAATATATATTTATTATGTTTGGAAACATTTGGAAACAATTTTAAAACAAACAGTAGAGAAAAAAAGAAAAGAAAAAGACAGGCTATATGTTAAAAGACATAAAACTGTCAAATATGAAATATTTAATTAATTGTATAATAGAATACATGATATTATTGCTTTTTAGTATTACCAATTGAAATCTTTCTAAATATATTATTAATGTAACGTGATGAAAACGCTATAAACATAGAGGGAACAGACTTCAGTGAGGAAGAAACACCGGCGCCGTCTTTGATTCATTAGTTCTGATACCAAATAAAGTCAACTGCATAAATAGTCCTGTATCCATTGCAAACATATTTTATTATAAGTCTTAAAAATGTCCATAACATAAAATCATTGTCAGCATACCATAGTTTGACTTGTACTGTGCTGCGCTGATTTCTAAAGCGATAGCGTTTTGCGCTCAAACAACGCTAAGAGAGAGCTTACGAATGGTCCAGACCAACCTTACGAAAGTGTGACTTACAGAAGATATACTTAGCGTACGAACGTTTTGGGAATCGTGCCATAGAGTTAAGAGAGGTTAAGGAATAGGTTAAGAACTACTTAGCGATAAGAACGTTTTGGGGAACCGGGCCCGTCCGCGGACGGCGGAGTGCGGACCCGTAACGCAGCGGAGCTGATCTTCAGCCGCTCCGCAGTCGGTGGAAATCGCTTAGGTTACTCACGTAACCCCGGTTCCCTGAAATAACGGGAACGAAGCATTGCGTCAGTTTGCTGACGCTATGGGGGGAAACTCCTGTTTACTCCGTGATTGAAGCCTATTGGTTAACGTCTGTAGAAAATACAGACCAATGACGTTTGAGCCCGCGCGGGGGCGTGGCACACGTCCCTATATAAGCCGGTGAAATACGTCAAGAGCTCATTATTATTCGACTGAAGCGCGCAGCCGAATAACACTCGCTGCGTAGACGTTTGTAGCACGGCCAGCGACGCAATGCTTCGTTCCCGTTATTTCAGGGAACCGGGGTTACGTGAGTAACCTAAGCGTTCCCTTTCAATACGGTTCACTTCGCATTGCGTCAGTTTGCTGACGCTATGGGGGAACGTAATCCCATCACGCCGTGCATACACAACGGACTGAGGTGCCCTTACCGGAGAGACACTGCATGTGGCCCTAACCCAGCATATACATAGCTCTAGCGAGCGCAAGTGTAAGCACCATATATGAGACAGTAATACGCATACAGTGAAGTTTCTAAACGCACCATGATGCATAAACAATAGAGCACGAGACGGCGAGTTCCCTGAGCGCGCCGCGAGCTGTGCATGATTTATTAATAGGTAGCCATGACGGTGAGCTAGCAACGCACCGTGAAGGCATACAGAAACGCAATCGCGTGAATCATTAAGCCGATAAGACCTGTGCTTGTAAGGCAGGGACATCCAGGCTATAAAATCTGACAAACGTAGACGGCGAGGACCAGCCGGCCGCGTTACAAATGTCAACGATAGAAATCCCCGTAGACCAAGCCCAAGATGAAGCCATACCCCTCGTGGAGTGAGCTTTTAAACCAACTGGACAATGTTCATTCAGGGAGGCGTAAGCCAAAGCAATGGCTTCGACGATCCATTTAGATAGCCTCTGTTTAGTGAGCGGCATACCTAAGGAATGTTGTGCGAAGCTTACGAACAGCTGATCTGACTTGCGGTATGAGGCAGAACGGTCCGTGTATATTCTTAACGCTCTGACGGGGCAGAGCGTGTTCGGGGTTTGTTCGCCGTCCGCCGTCGGAAGGGCGAGAAGTGAAACCACCTGAACTCTAAATGGCGTGGTCAAAACTTTAGGAATGTATCCCGCTCTCGGTCTAAGGATCACTTTGCTATCGTTAGGACCGAATTCCAGACACGACGGCTCAATTGAAAACGCGTGTAAATCGCCTACTCGTTTAACCGATGCCAACGCCAGGAGGAGAGCGGTTTTAAACGAGAGAGCGCGCAGGTCAGCCTGCTCGAGGGGCTCGAAAGGGGGACCGCGCAGCGCTTTCAGGACCGTGGACAGATCCCAAGACGGGACCGTGTTAGGTCGCGGTGGGTGTAGTCTGCGAGCGCCTCTGAGGAATTTAATGATTAGATCATGTTTTCCCACGGTGCGACCGGCGATAAGGGCGTGATTCGCCGTTATCGCCGCCACATACACTTTAAGCGTCGAGGGCGCGCGACCGCTGTCCAGCATTTCCTGCAGAAAGGAGAGAATATGCTCCACTTCACAGGTGTTAGGGTTTAAGTCTTTCGTCGTGCACCAATCAGAAAAAATAGACCACTTTTGAGCGTAAAGGCGCCTGGTAGATGGGGCCCTAGCTTCAGTTAGAGTATTTAACACTCGTCCTGAAAGGCGTGATGGTTGCCGTTCAGAGACCAAACGTGTAGATTCCATAGCTCCGGCTGTGGATGCCATATCGTCCCTTTCGCCTGAGATAGGAGGTCTTTCCTCAGCGGTACTGGCCATGGTGCTGATGTTTTCAGCTGCCATAGGTCGGGGAGCCACGGTTGATTGTGCCAAAACGGAGCGACCAGAATTATCGCGCATTTCGTCTCTCTTATCCTCTGAAGGACCTGTGGTAACAGAGCCACCGGAGGAAAAGCATACAGAAGACACGCCGGCCATGCTTGCGACAGGGCATCGTGATGTCTCGAGAAGAAGATCGGGCAATGCGCGTTCTCGTCTGATGCAAACAGATCGATCTCCGCCCGGCCGAAGACGGTCCATATTCTCTCGACCGTCTGAGGATGCAGTCTCCATTCTCCCGGCGGCGGACCATTGCGCGAGAGAATGTCTGCACCCGTATTGGCTACACCCGGTACGTGAGTCGCTTTTAACGAACGTACGTTCGCGTGAGCCCATAATAAAAGCCGTTTCGCCAGCCTGGATAGGGAGCGAGATCTCAGCCCTCCTTGGTGGTTTATGAACGAAACCACCGTCATACTGTCCGACCGCACTAGAACGTGTTGATGTTGGAGTTTCGGTCGAAAGTGTCGTAGCGCTAAGATAACCGCCCACATCTCGAGGTGGTTGATATGTAGCTGAGACAACTGGTTGTTCCACGCACCGAAGGCGAGCTCGCCGTCGCAGTGAGCGCCCCAACCCGTCGCAGACGCATCCGTAGTCACCACTTTCCTCCTGCTCACGGAGCCGAGCTCCGTGCCCGAGAGGAAAAGGTGAGGGGATGTCCATATCGAAAGCGCTTTCACGCAGCTGTACGTGATTTTGATTAATAAGCGGCCCGACAACCAAGCACGGGGCGGAACTTTCGCTTTCAACCAAAACTGAAGCGGCCTCATGAACAGCATTCCCAACGGTATTAGTGGGGATGCTGCTGCCATCAGACCCAGCATTTTCTGGAATCGTGTGAGAGGGAGATGTGAACCCGCTTTGAACGATGCCGCCTCGCGTCTGACCGTGAGCGCGCGTTCCTGTGTAAGCCATGCCCGCATCTTTAATGAGTCGAGCGTCGTGCCTAAGAACGTGATTCGCTGCGTGGGGGTGAGCAAACTCTTCTGGAGGTTGATTTTGAACCCCAAATTCTCCAAATGCTGGAGTACAACGGTCTTGTGCGCAGTAATTTCCCTCTCTGACTGTGCCAGAATAAGCCAATCGTCGAGGTAATTCAATATGCGGATGCCGCTCTGTCTGAGAGGGGCGAGAGCCGCATCCGCACATTTGGTAAATGTGCGTGGTGCCAGAGATAATCCGAAGGGCAGAACTTTGTACTGGTATGCTGTCCCGTCGAGCGCGAATCTTAGGAACGGCCTGTGACGTGGCGCTATCGGAATGTGAAAGTAAGCGTCTTTCAGATCCACTGATATGAACCAATCGCCCGGTCGAATTAACGCCATGATTCGTCTGGCTGTAAGCATTTTGAACGGCCGTTTGGCAAGAGCGCGATTCAAAACGCGTAGATCCAATATCGGTCTGAGGCCGCCGTCTTTCTTTGGAACGAGAAAATAACGACTGTAAAAGCCTGATTCGCTTTGATCCGCCGGGACCGTCTCTATCGCGTCTTTTAGTAATAAAGAACGCACCTCTTCCCTGAGGATCTGTATACGATCGTCTGGGACAGTGGTGTAGAGAACGCCGCGAAACCGGGGTGGTCTCCGGGCGAATTGAAGTGAATAACCGTGTTGGATTACGTTTAGAATCCAGCCCGGCATACCGGGGGTGGATTGCCAAACGTGAAATTTGACGGCGAGCGTCGATATGCTTATGGACGTTAAGCCGTGTGTGTGTGTTTGTGTGTACAGAGGAGGAAATTTGCTCTTTTTGTGAAAAGGTAAAAATTTGTGTTTCGCTGTTACAGCGAGGGTGTGTCCAGCGCCCGAGGGGACTGAAACACGCAGAACTTTCGAGGGCGGGCCGGCCGAAGCGGGACCAGAGCCTCTTTTCCTCCTCAGACTCTCTTCAGGGAGGCGGTGCCGGCGTCGGGTCCAGCGTAATCCTAGGACGGGGACCGCGGCGTCGAGGCGGGCCAGCCGGTCGTGCAGGACGCTGGCGCTTGACCTCCGGTTCAGCTCTCGGCTGGGGCTGAGCTGGTGTTGGCTTAGGGCGTTGAGCTGGCGGCGGTTTTGGGCGGCCGGTCTCAGACGCTGAGGCAGATCGTTTCGGTAGAAAATGCCGCATAGCCTGCGACGATTTCTGTGCCTCAGTGAAGCGCTGGGTGAACCCCTCCACAGCGGAGCCGAAGAGCCCCGACGGTGACACGGGCGAGTCAAGAAGGGCAACCCGGTCCGTGTCCTTGATTTCCGTCAAGTTCAGCCACAGATGTCTCTCCAGAACAACCAGGCTGGCCATGGCTCTTCCTACAGCCTGAGTGGCGACTTTAGTGGCGCGAAGGGCCAGATCAGTCGCGCTGCGCAGGTTTTGAAAGGTCGACGGGTCCGGACCTGTCTCGTCCATGTCACGGAGGAGTTTTGCCTGGTATACCTGCAGTACCGCCATCGTATGGAGAGCGGATGCAGCGTGTCCGTCGGCGGCGTAGGATTTCGACGCCAGGGTCGATGTCAGGCGACAGGGCTTCGACGGATGGTTCAACTTAGCCCTCCATCCGCCGGCTGAAGACGGGCAGAGATGGGCGGCGACAGTTTCCTCGAGCGGCGGCATCTTAGAGTAGCCGTGTTCGTCGGCGCCGTCCACTACGGAGAGGACGTGGGAGACGGCGCTCTGAGCTCGGGTGGAGTGGGGAGCACGCCAGGATTTGGTGAGCTCCTGGTGAACCTCAGGGAAAAACGGCGCCTGCCGTTGGCGGGATGATTGACGGCGCCCGGGCTGCAGAAACCACTCGTCCAACCGGCTGAGTTGAGGCTCTGACGGCGGCGACCACTTGATATTGAGCTCCGCCGTAGCTTGCGTCAAGATGCGGATGAGCTCAGAGTCGTGAGGACGCGACTCGGTAGGTTCATCAGCGGCGGCTGCGTGGGCGTCGTCATCCGAAGCCGCCCAATCCTCCAACTCCTCAGAGGATGACATCATCTCCAAGTTGTCATCGGACCCAAAGGAAACCATGCCGCTAGCACTCGGCAGGGGGCGTAAGTCCTCACGGGCGAAGGTGACAGGATGACGGCGGGGAGACAGAGCACGCGGGGGATGAGCCGGCGTGGACTCGGTCTCAGGGCGTCTTCCAGCTTCACGGCTCCGCTGCTGTTTAGGCGGGAGAGCACGGGAAGCCTTCCGTTTAAAGATCTCGAGGCGGGAGCGCAGCACCGCGATAGGAAGGAGCTCGCAGTGGGCGCAGCCCGCCTCGGTGAGTACGGCCTCGGCGTGGGCAGGACCCAGACAGATGACGCACTCTTTGTGGAAATCCTCCACGGGCAAAGGGGCTCGGCAGGAGCCGCAATGCCGAAGCGACATTATCTCAACGCGCTTCTGCTCTTTTAGATACTCTTTGTAGGCTCACCGGAAAGCGGCAGGGGAACACGCTGGTGTGTTGTAGTCCGCTGCAGTGCTTGGATCGACGGCGAGTAAGGGCTTCTTCTTCGGAGCAGCGAGAAGGTTCGCGCTGAAGGAGAAAAGTAATGAGCTCTTGACGTATTTCACCGGCTTATATAGGGACGTGTGCCACGCCCCCGCGCGGGCTCAAACGTCATTGGTCTGTATTTTCTACAGACGTTAACCAATAGGCTTCAATCACGGAGTAAACAGGAGTTTCCCCCCATAGCGTCAGCAAACTGACGCAATGCGAAGTGAACCGTATTGAAAGGGAACCGGGGTGATGCTGGTTATGCGACTGTCCGAGCAAAGTTCTGTCGTTGTCTGTCCTCCTAGTTGCACTGATTTCACGTCGGTGTGCTGTGACGCGTTTTTGGTTGAAAATGTATTGTCAAACCACTTGTTTATTTCTAGAAGTGTTCTCATACCCAACGGAACTAAACTCACTGGTAACATGTTCCAATGCAGATTTGTTTTCTTTTGTTAGTCATTCCTCCCGCACTAAGTGAACCAAAAAGTATGTGTTATTAGGATTTAACTTCATCCACCAGCTACTCAATTTCTGTGTCGGTAAAGTTACTCTTTTTCGCTCTCTTTGCCCTTATTGCAGTGCCATGGTGCAGTGTCACCATATATGGTTCATTAATGACCATGAACGTGCACGAGCATGTTACTTAAGAACACATGGGATTTATCATCAAGGATTACTTACTAATGTGCGTACGAACCCCCGTGCGCACGTTTGATAAATCCCGATTTTTTTGTACTTACGCACATACTAAATTTTATTCGTAGGTCAAAATATAGAACATTTTCTACGCACTGTTGATAAATGAGGGCCCAGGAGTTGGGCCGAGCAAGTGATAGCATTATGAAATACTTGGCTTTAATCTTTACTCTGTGTTTGAGAATTAATAGCCTAATTTTGGGGTTTACAGCCCGTAAAGTCTGTAAAAGAATGCTTTGCATTTAACGGAAAAATTTCAAACTCGAATTGCTCAATAAAATAAATAAAATAAAATTTCTATGATCAAAATGAATAAAATATTATAAATTGTCAATATTTTTAAATACAAATTAAAAACTTTTACAAATCTATTTATGAATGACCTTATAAAGTCTTAACAGTTACCAACAAAAGCCCTGCAATGACCTTAGCTCAATAATTTTAAGCCAAGCCAATGCGTATGATCTCTAAGAAACATGAAGCTCAATCATGAGCGGTTTTGCATTAAGCAGAGTTTTATCTATCTCCTTATTTCCAGTTTATCTGCTTTTAGAAATTGATTAGTTATTATGCACTATTAGGTTTATGTTATTTTCTTCATGTGTTTAATAAATTTGTGTAGTGTGTATATGGTAAGAGATGGGGAGATTTAGTACACACCAATTCTTTATAACATTCAATTAAATAACTAAATCCAGAAAACCCTGTATTCTGTGGGATATGGCACTGTTGAAGTTTTTTTCTTTTACCTCCATGATTTTAAGAAGTTTAAGAAAATGTATGCACTTGGCTTAACATTTATTTATACTTTACGGATGGTTTCCTGGACAGAGATTAGCTTAAACCAGGACTAGTTATTATCACAGTACTTGATCTGTTTAAAATTTTTCAATATGTCTGCTAAGGTGTTAAATTAAAAATCAAAACTTAAATTAGTCTAATCCTGTTATTCTTTTTTTTCTATTTTTAATCTGAAGTCGTTATTCTTTTTTCATTTTTGTTTTTAATGGGATAGTTCACCTTAAAATGAAAATTCTGTCATCATTTACTCATCCTCATTTTGTTTTAAACCTGTATGAATTTCTTTTTTTCAAATGAACACAAAAGAAGATATTTTGAGAAATGATGGTAAACACACAGCAGATAGTGACCATTGACTTCAGTGTATTATTTTTGTAGTTTACATTTGTAGTTTTGTGAGGATATCTTAATTCTCAAATTAAGCTCAGTTATGCATACTGTATGCATTTTTGGTGAAATTTAAATAAAGCATCAGATTATGTTTATTTAATCTTTCTTCTTGTGTGTTTGGTGAGGTGTTGTGAGGGTTCCACCCCTGGGTTCTGTTACAAGGGCTTAACACCACAAAGATATAATTCAGATGATTTACAGAGTAAAATGTTTAAAACTGTAAAACACAACGAATATGCAAAGAGAAATGCAAAGTCTAACCCAACTATCATTTACACTTAAGCTGTAGAAAACAAAATGACCAGCAGGTGGAGCAGAAAGGCTATCAACAGAACAATCAGGAAGAAGATTTGTAAAATTACTACTTGCACTTAAAAGATAATCTGCTTAATTTGTGCACTTTTTAGCTTTTATATTTGACATATTATATGATTACAGTATTTGTTGTATGGTTTTAGCTATTTTGCATGTGTCTGTTTTAGATAAAAGTTCATATCTAACCATGTTAATAATTAAAATGTGTGTCATAATAAAAAAATGTATATAGCGCTTTTCACTATTGTTTATTTTTTTCAAAGCAGCTTTATGTTAATAAAGTCTCACCCCATGGCGTCAATATTTGACGACACTTGACCATGCGTCAATATGTTGACGCGGAGGGTATACCTTTCGCGTCACTTTTTGACGAACTGGGGACTTCAATACTATCAGGTACGCGAAATTCTCTTTCCTATTTTCTTACCATTTTCTACCATTTTCGCGTCGGTTTAGGGTTAGATTTACATAATGACATCCCTACCCAAACCTATCCCTAACCCCAATGTCAGTTGACAACTGTTTAATTTCGCGTACCTAATAGTATTGAAGTCCCCAGTTCGTCAAAAAGTGACGCGAAAGGTATACCCTCCGCGTCAACATATTGACGCATGGTCAAGTGTCGTCAAATATTGACGCCATGGGTGTGAGACTGTGTTGAGAAAACACAGAAAAATCAAGGGAAAACAGATTAAACCTAGGATTAAACAATACTAGCGAGCATAGTAATAATGTAATGCATAGAAGAGAGCTCAAAGTTAAGCCAATGTCTTCTGACTCCCTGGGGGTTAAAAAACTGGGGATAAAAACCCTAATTTAATCAGGAGGAAAAAGTCCTATGAAGAAAAAACCCTTTAGAGAAAGCCAGACATAGCTGATTCTACTATATATTAGATACTATATTATAAAATTTTACGGAAATTTAACATTTAAAAAATATATGAAATACAAGTAAATTTAAAGGGAAGTGGTCGCTAATAAAGTAAAGTGTCCTAATACCCATAGTTACAATGCTATAGAAGAACCTTTTTTTGTCTAAATGTTTCTATAAAGAACCTTCAACATCTAAAGAACCTTTCTGTTTCACAAAAAGTTATTTGTGGTAACCAAAAATGGTTCTTGTATGGCATTGCTGTGAAAGAACCTTTTCACTTTTTCCCTCACATTGATGAGTTATCTTGCCAATTAACTCTTTCTTTGCCACTGACAAGTTATCTCGTCAATTAAGAAACAACATTTTTAAAAAACCTTCACAAAAATGCAATTATTTCAGCTTCTTGCTAAAAAAAATTATTTAAGAGTTTATAAGCAGAGAAAAAAACATAGATAGGATGAAATGTTTTTCCCCATTTTGTTTGTTTGTCTGTTTATTGTTTGCTTGAAAGCAGAGGGTCTGTTCTTTCATTTGATATATTTGTATGTTTATATATTTTTAGAAGAAATTTTTCCTGGAATGCATTTTGTGAAACTTTTGTGAAAATCACAAAAAAATGTTGGTGGGCAACTTTTCAAAAAATCTCTGGCAGGGAATTTGAGTTAAGCACCTTTATTTTTAAGAGTGTATGCTTGCTCAAAGAACTGAATAAAGTTTTAAATAGTTGTCAATAAATGCTCATAGAGGTTTAATCCCCTAAAAATAGTTTTCTGTCAAGTCTCTGTTCAGGTCATTAGTGTTTTCCTTTTGCTAACATGGCCCCGGTTCCATCGATGATATTTTCCCCCACAAAGTCAAAATGCACTTTGCTGTGTATTTCTGTGAAAAAATCAATTGATTTGGTAATAAATTATTTTTAATACTTACTGAAACTTCTTAAGGTCTTTAATGTTGTTTTAACTGGAATGTTAATTACTGACACACCTGAAACAGAGAGACATACTGGAATAAGACCTCAACAAACAAACGCGAGTTAAACTTCTTGAAGATGAAAGAGAATTATTTTGTCTGTCTGTAGACAGTCTGTAATGAGTGATTCAAATGTTGGATATGCAGTGAGTCAAGTTTACTGCACATTTTCTCATCTGAGAAAAGAGGAACTCATAGTAAAGATGTGGAATCAAAGTCATTGTTGGGCTGTGCTTTGGTCTCTTTACAATCCAGTGGTCTTAGGGCTGAATACTGCATACATGTATTCAAGTAATTACATTAAAACCAAAACTGACCTGCTTAAAACAATAGAAACCTCACAGAAATTCTAATAGATTACTTTACAGTACATTTAAGGCCTGGGATAGGTCAATTTTTACACCTGCGTGATCAGTGCTTGTGACACAAACTTTGTAAACACAATTATATATTGAACTGCTTTCATAGTTGTTTGTATATATTTGTATATTCAGAGTGGGTTGTGGGTGGACAAGGTACACTTGGTATGGAAAGAGGGAGCTATTTTTTATTATTTGTTTATATGCAAAAATGATTAAATCACCACTGTTTTAGTGTGTTTTACATTGTGGTGGCCCATTTAGGATTATGTTTAATTCTTATGAATGTTACAATGCAGTGAATTATTTTTGAATATAAAACATACGGAGGTCCAGACCTCTGTGGCCTTATAGCTGGCTTCTGTCATGATCATAAGTTTATGATGAAAGTTGAAAGGTAGGGTTGATGATCAGCTTCGTAGTACCGACTAAGCCTGATCACACTGGTCTGGTTTTGTCAACTCAAAATTAAACCTGTAACCCTGAGTTTAACCCTCTTCATGGTATAGGCCCTGGGTCTTTGTCTGGTGTTATGGTTGTTGCGTTCACCCCATATTGTTTTTGGTTTAGCTTTGTTTTTCAATGCCTTGACTTCGTTTTTTTTTGTGTGTGTGAATAACGTTGAAGCTGCATTAGTATCATCCGCCAGATTAGTATCATCTTTTTATTTCTCAGAATAAAACAAAAATAACAACGTCATGCAAATCATTCTGGGAACCAAAATCAGAAATAAAAACAGAAAAGGGTTGATGAGGATTCCCAGAATGCTTTGCATAAGGCTGGTATTTTAGTTTTATTCTGTAAAGATAAAGACTTGTTAATGTTTAATGTCCATTTAACTTTAAACAAACTGTTGCCAGTAAATAACATGCATTTAACTCCACAGTAAGTTATTGGCAACAGCTGCATAACAGCAACTTTTGTAAAATATACAAAAGAATATATGATCATATTTGATTTTAGATATTATAAAATAACATGTTACATATATTTCATTACTAATTATTATTATTGATTAGTTAACAATATAAGGTTAAACATGTGTTTCATTTCTGAACTATTCTGAAAATTGACATCAAACATTTACATAAAACAAACAGGTCAAAATAACAAATCAAACTGACATCAAAAACTTGATTTCCATTTGACATCCACACACCAATGTTGTTTCAACCTCCAAAATAACAACACAATAGCAATGAAATGAAAGTAAAGTTTTTTTTTAAACCAATAATGCAGATATTCTTTCAAAAAGTAATGCACCTATTCTGATTGTAAACACAGATCTGTAGCTGTCTGGCCATTTTGCATCCCAAATTTGTTGGAAGCAGACCGCAGATAGTTTTTGTTTGTGTCTCTTGATGTCAGTCTCAGATGATGCTGGATCTGACTGCTGTACAACACCTGATATAAAATGCAGTAACTTTTATTACTTGTTATAAACTACAGCATCAATGACAAGATTTTCAGCAACTCATACTAACATAGAAACCCACAAAATCAGTAAAGCTCTCTAAAAAAACATGGATTACCACCTAGATCAGTAATCCTCACTTTTCATCCAACTGAGCCACACCAGTAAGATAAAGTAAACAGGCAAGTCATCGCATTAATAACCAAATAAAACACACCCAGAAATACACACACTACAGTGCTAAATGAAATCAAAGTACAAAGTGATTTTCTGTACCACAGTACAGCCGTGCAAACACAAAAACTCAATGCCGGCCTGAGCCTCTTGGGGGCCCTAAGCAGAATTTGTCAGGGGCCCCCCTCCCACCATTTTTTTAAAACATTTATAAAAAGAACAAAGTTGCACATTAAGTAAGGGCCAAAATTAGCACCAGGAACCAGGGGCGTCGCTAGACCCCTTTTACTGGGGCACGTGCCCCAGTGTAAATCTTTTGTGCCCCGGTGTAAATCTCAAGTTAAAATTTTAGCAGTTAACTAGTGTATTCCTTTAAAAAGACAATCGCGGCAATAACGGATCTTTATGCAAAGTAGTTACCCAATTTAGGCTTCTAAAAGCGACGAAGTAGTCGCATTGACGCGTGCACGCACGTATCCATGGCCGCGCGCGTTTGCGTTCACCGCGCACAACTCACACCTCATACACAACCGCATTCAAAAGGTGACGCCACGCGAGTGCTTATGAAAGCATAACGAAACTAAAGTAAGTTTCTAAATAATAATGCTAATCTTATTTTGACTCGATCATTACTGGCTTATGTAGATGGACATCAGAAATGTTTTGTGCAAAGCAGGGAAAGGGAAGAAGAAAGGAGAGATGATGAGTTTAGGAGGTAAGACAAACTACAGTACATCCTCACCCTGTCAGGTCTCAAACAGAGGAAAAATCTCAGGAAAACCTCTGTCAAGTCTATAGAATTGCATCGTTGCTGAGAAAATCAACAGATGTATGTAATATACTGTTCTGTATTTTGAGATATGAAATTAATATTTAGTTTACTAATATTTAACTCTTACATAACAGTTAGCAGTAACTATGACTGAGATTATTTAGTATAGCCGTCATAAAATGACTGGTTTCTTAAAATATTCTTGTAAAAATAAGTTAATAATCATTGCTATCATTGTATAATGTAGAAAAGATTTCTCTGCTGTCATTATTTCCAAACATGTTATGCCATTTATGCCTCCAAACATGTTAATAATGTTAGGTATGATGAAGATTACACTTGTATATATGTATCTTTCGCAGTAACTGTTGCACTAGAATAGTGGGTTAAGCAAATTACATTGTATAGAAGTGTTGCACACCTCTTGCACACAGCAGGCTTTCAAAAAAAAGTCAGCAAAACATTGGGGGCCTGTGCCCCAGTAGAGCTTTATGTCTAGCAACGCCCCTGCCAGGAACATAAATCAAATAAAATGAATGATAACACTGTCTTTATTGTATGAATTAAATATAATTATAATTTTTTTTGGAGCTACAGAAGTGATTTTCTCTTTGTCTTGGATTGTTTGATTAACATTAATGACACAGACTTAAGTAGGTTAATTAAGGTTACCGTCTCTTTAAGAGAAGCACGGACCTGGTTTCTGCCTAATCTGTACATAAACCGAAGAGATAAACAAATGTTTTATTGAAAAAAAAATACTGTGAAGATCATTTTGTTTGTATGTGCCCCGTCAAGAACAGAAAGATTTATGTTCTCTTGCTTTCTCAAAAGCGTCTCTTCATGTGTGCACTTCTGAGTGCACTTAAACACACACACACAGATGGAGGATGAATTACAAACAGCACAGCATAAAAATGTTAAGTTGTTTTTCAGTCCTCAAATGTATGTTAATGGACTACAGTATGACACACAGTAGCGTAACTCTCTCTAAAGTTTAAACATCAAGTGTTCTGATCTCTGAATGGCACATAGTGAGGATCACGTGCGACTCTGGAGCTGGACCGGACACATTTAACCGCATGTGCGTCCAGAAAGCTGCTGCATATATATATATATATATATATATATATATATATATATATATATATATATATATATATATATATATATATATATATATATATATATATATATATATATATATATATATATATATATATATATATTCTCTATTTAACTGTCATTAATATTAAAATAATAATTGTCTCAAAAGCTTTATATTTAGTGTTCTTGCCCTTTTGCCTTATATGGCCTTTCTCAGTTTCAGCACATGCCCATTAAAAGGTCTGTGCACGGCTCTGGTCCTTCTGTCAACGGGCCCGAGCATCCTTCATGCTGGCCCCGAGCCATCAGGCCTTCTGAACTTAAATGAACTCAGATTTCATGAAAATGTGCGGTGCTTTCTTGCCTCGTGTTCTTTTGAAAAAAAAAAAATCTGAATGGAAAATCTAAAAATCTGAATATCTGAATGGAAATGAGTGTAAGACAGATGTTTTACATAACATGAACATACATTGCATTTGTGTGGGAATAAGGAAATCAAACATGAAATGTAGAGACATATCACTTCAGCTTCAGTCTTCACTGTTCCTGCAGGTAAGAAAATGAGGTTTTTATTACAAATCAAATAGTTTTTGTGTGTACTGTTTTTATCTGTAGTACTTGAACAAGTCCAATAAGTTAACCTTACTTAAAAAATAAACATACAAACCAAATGCCTTTTAAAAAACTTTGTAAAGTGAAATAGGAATATTTGCCTTGCTAACCACCATTATTTATTGTAGCACACTTACATAAAAGTTTAAGCAACTAAATAAACTGTAGAGAGTACGACTACATAAAGCCTTGATTTAGCAGTTTGTGTAAGAAATTATTCGCTGATTCGAGTTTGAACTGTTAAGTATTTTTATGAATAAAATTTTGATAAATGGAAACACTGATCACCATAATATTGACTTCAAACAAAACTTATTTTTAATATAATCTGAACTAAAGTTAAACCTCTGTTAATTCTCATTAAGGACGTTTGTGCATGTATGAAATAAAGTCAAGAGTTTAAGGACTAAGTCAACAAATCCTTTTTTAACATTGTGCTTGATTATTTTAGGTTAACGTTACTGATTTAATAAAGTTTTATGGATTGTACGACTAACTGTAACTTAGTATCACTTCTTACTTGTTTTTATTAAGTAAAGTTGACTTATTATATACAGTATAGGTCAGAGCAGCTGTTAGAATTCACAATGAACAATTATTCAGATTATTAAAATGTGTTTGATTTAATAAACTCTTTTCATTCATTGTTTAGGATTCGCTGCATTCTGTTAACCCATCACCAATGGAGAAGTTGATTCATTTTCTACTTTTCTCAGGTCAGTGCACTGTCACTTTAAATATTCTGTATGGTGGACTCATACAAACACGGGCCAGTGCTCATTTAACACTCATTTTGTGGTGCAGAAAGATTAATTTAAGTTGCACATTATCGAGGAGGTCTGACAAAGTTAGTTTTCAAATGTTTCTGTCTATCTATTTTGTTATTCTCCTTTCAACAGGATTCTGGATGTTCATACAGAGCAACTCAGATAAATTTCTCCTCATCCAGGAGAATAAGACCTGGGCTGATGCACAAGCTTACTGCAAAAAGTATCACATTGACTTGGCCACGGTTGCAAGCACTGAAGACCAGACAAGTGTACGAGAAGCGGTTAGCACTGTGCTGCCTCCATTGGCCTGGACTGGAGTGTACAGAACCAATAACACTTGGTGGTTGAATTATCATGGTAAGAAAGTGACATACTCATGGAAAGTGATTTTCTCATTCTGGAAGCCTGGACAGCCAGACAACTCAGATGCAAAATCGGATTGTGGTGTCATCAGCGCCAGTGGATGGGACGATACAGCATGCGATCAAATGTTTCCATTTTTTTGCATCAATGGTAAGAAACATGTCTTTATAATGTATATATTGCGAGTGGTGAAACAAATCTTATTTGTACCCCCAGTTAATGTTGAATAAATGTTTTAATGTTAATATTGCTGTTTGGAGGCCTCCTTAAACGTAAACATGGAAAAGGTTTCCATTATTTGACACACAGACTTCAGGTCTTCAAGAGCATTTTATTAACAGCTGATGAGTTAAATCAGGTGTGTTTAAACAAGACGACATCTACTGTAAAAAAGGAATATAACAAATGACCTCATTATCATCTTATTACAGAGAGCATAGCAGACAAGTTTGTTTTTATCCCTCAAAACAAGTCACAGGCTGATGCTTGGGATTACTGCGCACAGTTTCACACAACCCTGGCCACCATTTGGAATCAAACTGAAAATGACCTGCTGGTGAATATGATGGTAGGATATGAAAACGCATGGGTTAGTCTCAATAAGGCTAATTGGAAGTGGTCAGATGGAACAAGTATGAACACGTTCCCCATAACCTGGAGCACTGGACAACCTAACGTGACTGGCCCGAACCCACTTTGTGGCGCTGCAGCTCTTGATGGATTTGATGATCGACTCTGCCCAGAGACCCTTCCATTTATCTGCTTACGTCGTAAGTTTAATGAGTAATAAATTGATCAAAACTTTTTGGAATTTCACCTAAATAAGTCACAACTGTAGAAAACATCTGAGTATAAACAACCTTAATTTTAAATAGAAAATATCAACTGACATTAGAGAGCAGGGCGAAAGTACCATTTTTCAGAAAAAAATTAAAACATTATGTTTGAGACAGATACAGTCTTGTTCAAAATAATAGCAGTACAATGTGACTAACCAGAATAATCAAGGTTTTTAGTATATTTTTTATTGCTACGTGGCAAACAAGTTACCAGTAGGTTCAGTAGATTCTCAGAAAACAAACAAGACCCAGCATTCATGATATGCACGCTCTTAAGGCTGTGCAATTGGGCAATTAGTTGAAAGGGGTGTGTTCAAAAAAAAGTAGCAGTGTCTACCTTTGACTGTACAAACTCAAAACTATTTTGTACAAACATTTTTTTTCTTCTGGGATTTAGCAATCCTGTGAATCACTAAACTAATATTTAGTTGTATGACCACAGTTTTTTAAAACTGCTTGACATCTGTGTGGCATGGAGTCAACCAACTTGTGGCACCTCTCAGCTGTTATTCCACTCCATGATTCTTTAACAATTCATTCACATTTCTTGGTTTTGCTTCAGAAACAGCATTTTTGATATCACCCCACAAGTTCTCAATTGGATTAAGGTCTGGAGATTGGGCTGGCCACTCCATAACATTAATTTTGTTGGTTTGGAACCAAGACTTTGCCCGTTTACTAGTGTGTTTTGGGTCATTGTCTTGTTGAAACAACCATTTCAAGAGCATGTCCTCTTCAGCATAGGGCAACATGACCTCTTCAAGTATTTTAACATATGCAAACTGATCCATGATCCCTGGTATGCGATAAATAGGCCCAACACCATAGTAGGAGAAACATGCCCATATCATGCTCCATGCTTCACTGTCTTCACTGTGTACTGTGGCTTGAATTCAGAGTTTGGGGGTCGTCTCACAAACTGCCTGTGGTCCTTGGACCCAAAAAGAACAATTTTACTCTCATCAGTCCACAAAATGTTCCTCCATTTCTCTTTAGGCCAGTTGATGTGTTCTTTGGCAAATTGTAACCTCTTCTGCACATGCCTTTTTTTTAACAGAGGGACTTTGCGGGGATTCCTGAAAATAGATTAGCTTCACACAGACGTCTTCTAACTGTCACAGTACTTACAGGTAACTCCAGACTGTCTTTGATCATCCTGGAGGTGATCATTGGCTGAGCCTTTGCCATTCTGGTTATTCTTCTATCCATTTTGATGGTTGTCTTCCGTTTTCTTCCACGTCTCTCTGGTTTTGCTCTCCATTTTAAGGCATTGGAGATCATTTTACCTGAACAGCCTATCATTTTTTGCACCCCTTTATAGGTTTTCCCCTCTCCAATCAACTTTTTAATCAAAGTACGCTGTTCTTCTGAACAATGTCTTGAACGACCCATTTTCCTCAGCTTTCAAATGCATGTTCAACAAGTGTTGGCTTCATCCTTAAATAGGGGCCACCTGATTCACACCTGTTTCTTCACAAAATTGATTTCTCAGTGATTGAATGCCACACTGCTATTTTTTTGAACACACCCCTTTCAACTAATTGCCCAATTGCACAGCCTTAAGAGCGTGCATATCATGAATGCTGGGTCTCATTTGTTTTCTGAGAATCTACTGAACCTACTGGTAACTTGTTTGCCACGTAGCAATAAAAAAATATACTAAAAACCTTGATTATTCTGGTTAGTCACATTGTACTGCTATTATTTTGAACAAGACTGTATATATTTATTTGCTGTGGTCAGTAACTCACAAGTGTTGTCTATCAATACCAGGTGGAATTTTAAACAAATGTAAAACGACTTCAGTAAAAAAATAACAGTTTGAACACTATAAAATAAATTAAATAAAATTTGAATAATATACATTTTCAAAATACAGTAATGAAACAGTATTAGCAGCGGGACAAAAGTAATAAGTGTTAGCCGACAAGAACTCCTGACTTTTAAACCTGATTTACTTTTATTTTGAAAAACTCTTTGAAGTCAAACTTCAGGATGTGTTAGAGCAGTAAATAACCTGTAGATTGATCAGTACTGTAACACATGAAACCAGAAGCACAATGTGTTATTAGAAAAAAATATCCCTTTAGGAATTTACTTATCATGGTTGAAAACAGCTTTCCGGACCTAGACGCGCAAAAAACGCGATATTTGTCAGGTCTGTCAAGGGTTGCTTGCTAAAGATGCAGTCATAGTTTGACTACATCAGACTTTAATTCCGCTAAATTTCAATCTGCTTCTGTACTAAGTCTGATATATCTCTAATTATAACCGTCTTCCTCCGGACTCAAAGCGGCCGGCCCAAACAACGAACAGAGGGCTGGCTGAGAACCGTCACATAGACGCTAAGCGCCGAATGTAAGATTGTAGTTTACAGCAGACATGGAGGCACAGAATGCTATTCGCTCTGTTGTGGAGAATATTCCCAGCATTTGCCAACTGAAGCCCGAACCAGAAGAGTGTTTGTTAAACATTTTGAATGGAGATGATGTTGTTGCCCTACGAAAAGATTAATTGATCAAATATTACCGATCGTCAGCGATAAACTGGGGAGGCCAAAGGCCGATAGTTGTTTGTCCCCCTTGGTTGCTCTGATGGAGGATCAGGTAAAGGAGGCAGCAAAATTATGTCTGTGCGCTGCACAGCTTGGCATGCACAATGATCTAGAAATCATGGAGGGGAATTTCATTGTTCACAGTTAATAGTGGAGGACACGTGGGCAATAATTCATTGGTGACATTCCTGATTAACCAGAAAAGAGGGTACGAAGATTTAATTTACATTATGGTTAGGGCTGTCTGCTGGAAGAGTTTTTGAGTTTGGGAGGAGTGAGTGGTTCCTCCACTTAGACATGAGTGGAACGTCACCGTAAGGTTAGTGTTCAACTAGCTCTGGCTCGATTTACTTCAGATAATCTGCAAAAGTCGTTCACATCCATGTTCACTCCGATACTCGCTCGCCGAATTTGTTTTCACATCATACGTGTGTTTACAGCGAAAGTTCAATGTGGCTGAGCCGGCACATTGGCTTACGATTACACCAATGATTTTAAACTTCAGACAAGCCCCCCCACGAGAAGGTAAACGCTATCAATTATTTCTAGCCAGACTTTGTCTATGAAGCGTTGCAAATTAGCAGAGGATTGTATTACCAGGCTACTTTTGCCCGGTTCTCCACTAAACATTAAAATGTAATTATTTACAGATGTAAGTTGTTTTTTGTTGCTCTCTTTCACTGTTCATTAGTTATAAATACAACTGATTGATGTAATATTCTAACAGATACAAAGCAGCAGATCATGAGAGTGGAGTTGAAATCGAGTCAGAATCTAAATGACCCTGCAGTGATGGAGAACATCTTACAGTTGGTAAGAGGACCTATTAGGTCAGGGTATATTCTGGCAAACTGTTTCCATATCGCGTTTTGCAATCGACAAAGCAAACACACGCTGTTTACCAAAACACAATGGAAAACTCACAAAGCACAATGTTCCTGTTTCCCAGCGCAATACCACAGAAAGGAATTTAAAGTACAATGCTCCAGAAGTAAGAGCAACAGTTAAACATTTCAAAGTTAATGTTCATGCAAACAGATATTAATATACAAGTTTGTCAAATATTTATAGGTTAAGTCTTGTTTGCCTCTCTGATCCCAAATGCTTTAACATCTTTATTTTTTTCTAATGAATCTGGTCTTTTGCTTAACCTAATATTAGATGCACGCACAGGTAAAGCCACCTGCAAGGCATTTCTGCCAGATGCACTTCTGCCAGTGCCGGTTGGGCGGCTGCAGGGTCCTCAGCCGGGAGCCACCCGTCCTTGATGTTTTGCTTATTTAATCCCGGAACATGTCTAGGTGGTGACATGCTGCCTTAGGATCCGTCTCTCCCCCACGCCTTGTCTTTTCTGCGTAACCTCAGCCAAAAGCTCCCCTGCCCTGCCTCCTCTGCCAGGTCTTTCAAGGCCTTCTGCAGCTTTGTGCCTCTGACACAGAGAGTCTTAAGGAAATGCTGCGTGGAAGTTCCACTGAAGCCCCTCCTACCAACCTCCAATGGAAAGGTATATGCTCTCCACCCAGCTTGTGTGCATGCGGATGCAAGCTCTGTATACTTCTCCCTTTTCCTCTCAAAGTTTCTATCCCATCTTCCCATGGAACAGTTAGCTTGGCCATGATGACAGTCTTCGTAAGGTGGACCAGATTACAGTGTCGGGTCGAAGAAATGTTATGACAATCTGCTGTAGGAACTTCAGTTGGCGACCAAGATCAGCTCTTAGGTCCCACTCACCTCCTGGTGACAAAATGGACCTCTCCCGTACGAGCTGCTTAGTGCCTCTCCCCCTTGCCTGACAAATTTAATAGACTGGTATGATGTTGACATGCTGGCTTTGTACACTTCGAGTATGCGTGCTTCAATGACACCCATGCCGGCTCTGAGTCGTCTTAAAGCCAGAGAGGATGTGTTGAAGGCTGGGACTCTGGTGGCCACAGAGCTGCAAAGACTCTTCTGTGCCATACCAACAGTGCAGGTTCTGGGGGCTTGGGAGGGTATCATAGGTGGCTCACCGCTTTGACCCTATAGCTTTCCCCTTCCTTCTCCATGATCTCCTGAACAATCAGACTTTACCTCTCTATCTTTGTGGCTTTGGACCACATACTGGTTGATGTTGTCCATCCGAAGCCTGCTCTGCCATGCTGTGTCAATCCAACTACTTCTTGGTGTTTCAGATGAGTTATAGCCTGATTCACTGCCTGCTGGGCATCCCATTTTCTTCCTGTATGAACTTGGGCATTAGCTAGGGCTGCACGATTTGGAGAAAAAATCTAATTGCAATTTTTCTGATCAAAATTGCAATTCGCGATTTAAAGTGCGATTCATTAGTATATAATAAAAAAGCTACATCCAGGTTTGTTGTGGTGGTTTTAATAGCACCAAAGAAAGATGCTGTGCTACTGTTTATTTAAGACCTCTTAAACATTGTACCAAGGTGTCTGCAGGACTTTGCTCTTCTGCAGACACACTTTTTTAAATCTAAGAACATTAAGAAAATACAGTTTAACAAAAATTTATTGAAAGTTTTATTTAAAATAACATATAGGCCAATGTATTTTGGCTGTCACTACAACAATGCTTCTGACAAGCAAATGTTTAGTTTTTTCTTTTAATCATAAGACTATACTCATCTTGTTTTACTTTTCAGGAATCTGTAATAAATGTAAATTATATTAGTTATTAGAATCTATGATTTAACATAAGCAAAAAATACAAATAAAACACTGCACAGTCCTCACTGTAGGATTTTAAATGTGGAGCTGCAGAAGCTTGTTCAGTTAAGAGTAAGGAGTGATTTTAATTTTTGGTGTTTAATAAACATTTCTGACACAGAAAGCACCAGGTTACTGTCTGTCACTTTAAGACACAAGACAGCTTTAAAAATGCTCTGCTTTGATGTACTGATAAACATCCAGCTGTTTATGTTCAATTAGACAAGAAAGAAAATTTAAGTTTAGTGATCACGCGTGTGCTGACTGCTCTCTGTGTGCGCGCTTCATGAACCCTCGTGCCTGTAAATATACTTTCAAAGCGGTGCAGATGTGCGCGTGCAAGAAACTATACTGTACCTCTTTCGTCTGCTGTGTTCCGGGCTTTAATGAAACTTGCTTATAGTCTGATGAGGTGCTTGTCATTGCTTGCGATGCATGATGAGAAACAGACGTATATACTAGGGGTGTAACGATTCATTCGTTTTCTCGATGCATCGATTACAAATCCTGCCAATGCATATGCATCGATCTTGAAACCTGGATTTTTGAATCGTGAATCGTTTGTTTCGATTTTATATTTAAAAATCGAATGAATCGTGATTATATAACGAATACGATGGATAATAAAAAATATATAAATAAATTTTAAATTAGTTACATCTGCGACGTAAAATGAGCAGTGGATTACGTCACTACTCTTCAATTTGCGGCGCGCCTGTTTGCTATCATTTGAATAAACGCAGAAGACAGTGTACAAATGGAGGGACACGAAGGAGAACTACGCACCAGCCAACATGCGATCAAAGGTTTGAGATTACTTCAGTTTTCACGAAGTAAATTGAAAGATTGTCCGAAGTCCATTGCAGTTTGCAGACATTGTAGAAATAGCTGAGTTAAAATACATTGGAAATACAACGAACCTTAGCAACCATATCCGCAGATGCCATGCCATTAAGATAGACATACCTGTACTTAAAGCAGCTAGTATTTTAGGGTCAGAGGTGAGAAGTGCTACTCCTTTACACACTTTGCTGTATTTACACACTTTGCTGTATTTCCTAAATGTTCAGGAAATGTATGCAATGTTTACAATAAAAGCTTATGGTGCATTGAATATGTAGAATATTATTATTTTTCTTGGTTTACTTGCTTTAATGTATTTTGAGTCCTAAGAAGTAAAGCTATTAAACTAAAGTCCTGAATCTAGTTATTGAAAATCTATTAAATGGTCATGAATTTCCCAAATATTTCTTTTATTTGCTCAGATGCAGATGTATACTAAAATGTATAGAACAGAATCGTTAATATTCGAATCAAATCAAAATTTATTGTTAATCGAATCGAATTGAATCTTTCTGGTTAGCAAAAATCGTTTTTTGAATCGAATCGGAAACCTTTGAATCGTGAATCGAATCGATTCGCTGTCTACCCAAAGATTCACAGCCCTAGTATATACACCTTTCTTTAAGTCCAACATTACACAAAAGGTAAATGTGTTCGCGCATTTCTGTCCTTTCCTTTGCCGGTTAATGAGTTATAATGGGTTTTAAAAATGTCTGAATCCAAAATCTGCCAACTTCCATGACATTCCTCGTTGTGCAGTTAATTCCATTTCTATGCTTGGATTTCGCGATTCTGTCCGTGTTTTCCGCATCGCGGAAATCATATGGCCGTACACTTTGTTGGGGAGTTGAACTGCTGCTCGCGCAATGGCGTTATCTGACGTTCAGTCAGCACCTCAGTGTTAATGCCCTGAGATAGTTCTGAATCGAAATAATCGCAGCTTTTGCAATTCGAAAATCGCACCCATCCAAATCGGATTTCGGTTTTAAAACGATTAATCGTGCAGCCCTAGCATTAGCATTTTGTACTACTGGGTTGGGAGTGTCTTTCAGCTCAAATTCAACCGCACCTTTTTCAGCTTATAACCCAAGCTGATGTTTTTTATCGGGAGCCTCAAGATAGTTCTTCTTACTTGTTTATTCATATATGCTTGCATGAACTTTAACTTTGAAACATTTAACAGTTGCCCTGCCTCTTACTTCTGAAGCATTGTACTTTAAAATTTTTTTTTAATGATATATCGCGCTGGGAAACAAGAATGAACAATCTGCTTTGCGAGTTACCCATCAAGTGTTTGTAAACGGCGTGGCTACAGTTTGCTTTCCAGATTGCGAAACGCGATAGGGAAACCGTTTGCCAGAAAATACCCTGACCCTATTATACCCCTTTTACAAGAAGTATTATACATCTCTGGTGAACCCAAAAAGTGTTTGTGAAGTTGTGAAAAATCCCACAGATCATTTATTTTAGCATGTCAAAAATGCACAAAAATGTGTTTTTGAATTAAATTAAAACCACACAGTTTTTGTGTGTGTATTTTTAAATGCACATGAGCTAACAGACATTCACATAAGAGAAAGTACAGTTGGATTATGAACAGTTGGTGTAGACCCATCTGTCTTAGACCCATCTCTCTGTATGAACTATTATGTGCATCCAGCAATGGACCGACTCTTGTTTGCAGGGGATTATGGGGATTAAAAAGAGGAGTGGTTAGATTTTTACGTCTTAAGTTTATTTTCTTAAGGAACAAAACACGGCTGCGGTTGATTAGAAATAATGACATGAAATATTTTATAGGCACATGCTGACAATCTAAACCCCCCAAATATCAACCCATAGGCTTATATTAACTGTGACAATACATTGACCCCACATACAGGGCCGGCGTCATGGGGGGGCATTCGCGGGCAGTGCCCCCCCCAAACAGGTTGTTGTGCCCCCCCTACAAAGTTTTTTATTAATTTAATATATATCAAGAATAATTAAAATAAATTAAACATTGAATGTTTCATGACTTGTAATGTAATCAAATGAGGAAAAAATAGTTGATATATGTTTTCTTTAATTAAAATAGACCAGTTTCTCTGATTGGATGTATTGCCGCGTCTCACGCGTCTTACGTCTTTAGCATATTTGTGACTTGATACTAGCAACGTGTTTTTTCGCGGCATTTTATGGATCATGTAAAATATGGATATTAGAACATTTAGAACAAACCAGCAGCAACGCCTGCTTCATCTGACTTCATGCAAACACAGACTGGCTCAAACTCAGAGATTAGAGGTCGAGGTGGAATTTACAAATCTACAGGACACTGTTTTAAGGAAGTTTAATGTTCGTACACGCCGTCTTCAGCTATTTTAAAGGTAAGTTAGCGTTGTTTTAAATTACGTAAGCTTAAATGTGAAGTGTGGCTATAGACCGTTAACAGCATTACGATGTGATTATGGTAAAGCGGCTTTTTTCAAACCAGGACGCGGTGTGGGCTGCGCTATGAAACCCATTAATTTCAATGGCTTGCGCCGCGCGAGGGCGGTTTTTTGTTGCGTAGAGCAAAGCGCGAGCGCAGCAGAGCTCAGCTTGCGCTCACGTCGCGGTCGAAGTTCAATAGTTTTGCGCATAGTTTGTGGTCTTTGCACTTTATACAGGAAATGAGCTGACAGTCTGTACCAGTTGTATGAGTGTGTGCTTGCACTGTATTTGTTGTTTAATGTCTTGTTTTTGCAAGTTATTGTTGCTATTGCGTGCCCCCCCGTTGGAAGCCAAATGCCCCCCTGTTAGTTATGGTCTGGCGCCGGCTCTGCCCCCATACCAGGCGACTTCTAGTTTAAATTATTAACAAATCTAGTTATATAAATCAATAGATACTTGACTGGTGATTTTTTGTGTGCGTGTTTCCCATTCTATTCTATTGTTTTTGTTTTTTTTTAAATAAGTTTTTTAACATATCTAGTTCAGTTATTTTCAATATTTGTATGTCGTATGTTTTATCTTATTAACTCACAAAGACAAGTGTCAGTTAGGTTAGTTTAGGCAAATATGTGTGTGTGTGTGTGTGTGTGTGTGTGTGTGTGTGTGTGTGTGTGTGTGTGTGTGTGTGTGTGTGTGTGTGTGTGTGTGTGTGTCAGGGCCGCATTAATGCATGGGCTTACCTGGGCTTAAGCCCAGGGCCTCGGGCTGGAAAGGGCCCCGAGATGCCGGAAAAAAATAACCGCATTTTATAAAAAGATGATACTCCCTTTAAAATGATGCTTAATCGCTTTGCTTTGAATGTCCGTGCGTGAATGCAGTTCCTGCGCAAGAAAATCTCTCACTTACTGTATGCTACCCTGCAATCATTAGTGAGCTTTTAAAAATTTCTGTCTGAAATATCCATTATTGCATTTCTGATGAACAAAGACGAAACTGAGGACGCGTTTTTATCTTAATATGAAAGACAACGTGTAAACATTACTTAAATGATTCCTCGTAACATTTTAAAGCCAAGATGTACAGAACAGCACACAAATATATTACACAAAACATTTTTGATAACTAAATCTAATAAATAACAAATTAGATTCTGCCTCGGAAGCCACGGCTAAGTTCAGCGATCTTATTTAATTTTGAGATTTAGCGTGGCAAGGAAATAAAAGACGAGAAATAACATATAATTTGTTACTGTAAATTATAAAAAACAAGCTTTATATACAATTCCTTAAACGGTTCATTTATAACAAGAAAACACTGAAATTAATCATTTCATAGACACTATATATGCTTTATTATTTTGCACAGAAATATCTGATTGCTTACTTTCACTTTGATCATCTCTGTATTCACTTGAAACATCTGATGTTTCTTATAACATTTGTTTCAGGAATCTCTTTTCTATCATTTGAAAGTTAACACCGACCATATTATTAAATCACAAGAGAGACAATTGTGTCAGATTCGGTAGAGATATTTATATTCGGTGTCATCACCGGAAAAAAAAACGGCTTACTTGTTTTGTAGCTCAACTTCTGACAAGTTAAGCAACCTTTTTAAATACATTTTAAAACTTATACTTGTCGAAAAAATCTGTTTTGTGATGTTTAGTGTGATGAACGCCTAAATATGATCACGCAGAACACCTAGCGCGTTCGGCTTAATTTAATGTGACAGCATGCAGCAGTGTAACATCGACACAACGGAAAGCAATCCAAAACTTACAGAACTTAAATTAGATCAGAATTTACCTTTATAATTAATAAAAAATAAAAACAAAATGAAGTCACAATCAATAAGGTGCAGAACATGGGTGCAAAATGCCTAAATGCGCAGGGGAATAAAACACAAGCCACAAATAGTTTAATCAGATAACACTAAATAATCTATAAATTAAATATTAAAATAAATTTTAAAATAACTAAAGTATAGAATTGCCTGTTTTGTCTTTTCAATTGCAGAAACAAAGAGACTTTGCAATGGTTTCTGGATATGGACGTGTAGCCCTGTCACGGGATTTAGGCTATTAACAGACTTTAAAAATATTTATTAAAAGCTACTTTTTCACATATTATGTACTTCGTATTATCATAATAGGCTGTATATTTTTTATATTGGGAGAAAGCTGTTATATGTGAAATCAGATAATGTGCACTCTTATACAGCCAAAATTAAATGATCCTCATTTTATAACATATCTGTGACGATTGAGTGTGCAGTAGTCGAATCAGGCTTCTCCTG
Source organism: Paramisgurnus dabryanus (assembly GCF_030506205.2). NCBI lineage: Eukaryota > Metazoa > Chordata > Actinopteri > Cypriniformes > Cobitidae > Paramisgurnus > Paramisgurnus dabryanus. The sequence continues at coordinate 24,362,086 of NC_133337.1, forward strand.
TCAAAGCATCGAATCTTAGACTATTCGGGTCACCCCTAGTTAGGACTACATGTTATGCAGTGATATATGTGTATATTGTGGGCATTCTGATATGGTTTTAATATTTTTTTATTGCATTTATTCCAGCAAAATAAAAGCCTGACAACTTGCACTTAGTGCCCTGCTAAAAAAAACAGCATACCAGGAAGACCAGCATATGTTGTGTTTTGGTGCTGGTTTGCTAGTGAACACCAGCTAAACCAGCACCAAACCAGCATTAGCACCAGCATCCCATGCTGGTCATACCAGCAAGACCGGCATATGTTGTGTTTTGGTGCTGGTATGCTGGTGACCACCAGCTAAACCAGCATAGACCAGCATAATTCCCATGCTGGTTCATGCTGGTTTGATGCTGTTTTTTTCAGCAGGGTTACTATAAAGATTGTGTGAATGTAGGCTGTAATTCTGGTGGATGAAGGGCCCCACAAAAGGGTAAAGCCCAGGGGCCCCTTACAGTGTTAATGCGGCCCTGTGTGTGTGTGTGTGTGTGTGTGTGTGTGTGTGTGTGTGTGTGTGTGTGTGTGTGTGTGTGTGTGTGTGTGTGTGCGTGTGTACCTGGTAATTATCACGTTGTGGGGACCAATTGTCCCCACAAAGATAGGAATACCAGTGTTTTTGTGACCTTGTGGGGACATTTTGATGCTCCCATGAGGAAACAAGCTTATAAATCAAACAAGATGATGTGTATTGAAAATCTAAGGTACAAGAAAGGTTTTTGTGATGGTTGGGGTTAGGGAATGGGGCAGGTAAGGGGAATATAATATACAGTTTGTATGGTATAAAATGCATTACGTCTATGGAATGTCCCCACAAAACATGGAAACCAGAATGTGTGTGTGTGTGTGTGTGTGTGTGTGTGTGTGTGTGTGTGTGTGTGTGTGTGTGTGTGTGTGTGTGTGTGTGTGTGTGTGTGTTTTTGATCAGTACTCAAGATTGATTCTGTTCTTCAGATGAAGCAGAAACTGAAGGATCGTGGGATAGGGAATGACACAACATTGACATGGAGAGTTCAGCCTGATGGAAATGTTTTCTCATCAAAACATGAAAGTGAAGTGAACAAGAAACCCTGTCCAAACACTTTCTTTTCAATATAACATTTACCACATCACAATATTAAAGGGATAGTTCACCCAAAAATGAAACTTCTGTTATCAAACCGTTCGTGGACCCCATTTACTTCCATAGTATTCTTTTATCCTACGACGGAAATAAATGTGGTCCACGAACGGTTTGGTTACAAACATTTCTCCAAAAAAATATGTTCATCGACAGAAATTTATTTTTTGGGTGAAATATGCATTTGAGGACTGTTGTTAATTTATATACATTTTATTTGAAATGCATGTTTTACTTGTTAATTGAAATTATTTTTAAAAGCATCATTATAAATTGTAAGTACTCAAATTAATCTAAGACATTTCAATAATTGGACAAAATGTGTCTTATGCTGTGTGCCTTCTAATCCTAATCAAACACACCTGAAGTAGCTAATTAAGGTGCTTCAGGTGTGTTTGATTAGGGATGGAGCAAACTCTGCAGAGACACCGGCCCTCCAGGACCAGGATTGGTGACCACTGCCTTACAAGAACCAGAGTCCCGCCCCCAACCAGTGTGTTTAACACTAAAAATCGATACCCACAGAGCATCATCAAAAACCAGTTAGTGGACGAGACTGCTCGGCCGTCTCCCTGATGCCTGTCTGGGCTTCATAGTACTCCCTTATTCGCTGCACCCCTTCTCAGAAACCCCAGGGGCCTCATTTATCAAGCGTGCGTACAAACAGAAGTGTGCGTAAAGTGTGCGGAACAGTTTTACGCAAAGTGTGGAATTTTTCAAATTTCACATATACGTAGAAATGTGAGTAAATATACGCACTCCTCGGAGTATGCGTACGCAGAGCATCTAGTGGTAGAATAGCGATACTACACAGGACCATCCATCCCCAGCGTTAAAAGAACACTTTGCCTATTTATTATCCACCCCCAGGTGTTAAAAACAATTACTGTTAATAAAGTAACTGCAAATCAGTGTTGAAGTTAATTAATGAAATTAGTTTCTAACCCTATGTAAGAAAGCTCCGTCAAATGCTGGACACAGTGCAATGGCTTATCTTGCATTATTGGAAGACTTGGCAAATCATCCATTCCGCCGGGAGCGCGTTTTCAAAGATTGCGCCGATGATGATGGTTATATGCGGCTGTCCAAGGAAACACTGTAAAAAAATTCCTTAGAAATTGCAGCTGGGTTGCTGGTAATTTACCGTAGACTTAAATTTATGTTTTTTACTGGCAATATTTTGTTCAAAGTTAAATGAACATTAAACATTTACAAGTCTTTGTCTTAACAGAGTAAAACTAAAAAAACAGCATCAAGCAAAAAAATCTGAAGCAAAAAACAGAAAAAGGTTGATGATGATTTCTGGTTCCCAGAATGCTTTGCATGAGGCTGTTATTGTATAGGTTTTTTTTTGGAAAGATAAAGACTTGTTAATATTTAAAATTTATTTAACTTTGAACAAACTCTTGCCAGTAAATAACATAAATGTAAATCTACGGTAAATTACCGGCAACCCAGCTGCAATAACATTGTAATTTCTACGGATTTTTTTACAGTGAAGTTCTGTCGTTGTCTGTCCTCCTAGTTGCACTGATTTCACGTCGGTGTGCTGTGACGCGTTATTTTGGCTGATAATTTAATGTCAAACCACTTTTTTATTTCTGGAAGTGTTCTCATACCCAACGGAACTAAACTCACTGGTAACATGTTCCCATGCAGATTTGTTTTCTTTTGTTAGTCATTCCTCCTGCACTAAGTGAACCAAATTCCTTTGTTATTAGGATTTAACCTCATACACTAGTAAGTAAATTTCTGTGTCTGTAAAGTTCCTCTTTACAGATTTATCATCAAGGATTACTTACTAATGTGCGTACGAACCCCCGTGCGCACGTTTGATAAATCCCGATTTTTTTGTACTTACGCACATACTAAATTCATTCGTAGGTCAAAATTACAACATTTCCTACGCACTGTTGATAAATGAGGGCCCATGAGTTGGGCCGAGCAAGTGATAGCATTATGTAATACTTATCTTTAATCTTTACTCTGTTTTTGAGAATTAATAGCCTAATTTTGGGGTTTACAGACCGTAAAGTCTGTAAAAGAATGCTTTGCATTTAACTGAAAAATTTCAAACTCAAATTGCTCAATAAAATAAATAAAATAAAATTTACATGATCAAAATGAATAAAATATTATAAATTGTCAATATTTTTAAATACAAATTAAAAACTTTTACAAATCTATTTATGAATGACCTTATAAAGTCTTAACAGTTACCAACAAAAGCCCTGGAATGACCTTAGCTCAATAATTTTAAGCCAAGCCAATGCGCATGATCTCTAAGAAACATGAAGCTCAATCATGAGCGGTTTTGCATTAAGCAGAGTTTTATCTATCTCCTTATTTCAAGTTTATCTGTTTTTAAAAATTGATTAGTTATTATGTACTATTAGGTTTATGTTATTTTCTTCATGTGTTTAATAAATTTGTGTAGTGTGTATATGCAGGGCCGCATTAATGCATGGGCTTACCTGGGCTTAAGCCCAGGGCCTCGGGCTGGGAGGGGCCCCGAGATGACGGACAAAAATAACAACCGCATTTTATAAAAAGTTGATACTCCCTTTAAAATTATGCTTAATCACTTTGCTTTGAATGTCCGTGTGTAAATGCAGTTCCTGCGCAAGAAAATCTCTCACTTACTATAGGCTACCCTGCAATCATTAGTGAGCTTTGTAAAATTTCTGTCTGAAATATCCATTATTGCATTTCTGAAGGCAACACACACAGACAGCTTTCTGATAAAGTGACCACAAGTGCCTTTCAAGTGATGAACAAAGACGAAACTGAGGACGCGTTTTTAAGATCGCTGAACTTAGCCGTGGCTTCCAAGGCAGAATCTAATTTGTTATTTATTAGATTTAGTTATCAAAATGTTTTTTGTAATATCTTTGTGTGCTGTTCTGTACATATTGGCTTTAAAATGTTACGAGGAATAATTTAATGAATGTTTATATACACATTTTCTTTCAGGTGGCAAGGAAATAAAAGACAAGAAATTACATATCATTTGTTACTGTAAATTAGAAAAAACAAGCTTTATATACAATTCATTAAACGTTCATTTATAACCAGAAAACACTGAAATTAATGATTTTATAGACACTTTATATGCTTTATTATTTTGCACAGAAATATCTGATTGCTTACTTTCACTTTGATTATCTCTGTATTCACTTGAAACACCTGATGTTTCTTACAGTATAACATTTGTTTCACATCTCTTTTCTATCATTTTAAAGTTAGCATCGACCATAATATTAAATCACAAAGAGACAATTGTGTCAGATTCGGTGAAGATATTTTTGGTGTCATCACCGAAAAAAAAAAAACGCCTTACCTGTTTTGTAGCTCAACTTTTGACAAGTTAATCAACCTTTTTATAAACATTCTAAAACTTATACTTGTCGAAAAAATCTGTTTTTGGATGTTTACTTTGCTGAACGCCTAAATATGATCACGCAGAGCACCTAGCGCGTTCGGATAAATTGAATGTGACAGCATGCAACAGCGCAATATCGACACAACGGAAAGCAATCCAAAACTTACAGAACTTAAATAAGATCAGAATTTACCTTTATAATTAATAATAAAAAAAATGAAGTCAGAATCAAGTAAGGTGCAGAACATGGGTGCAAAATGCCTAAATACGCAGGGGAATAAAACGCAAGCCACAAATAGTTTAATCAGATAACACTAAATAATCTATAAATTAAATAAAAACAAAGAAATTATTAAAATAACGAAAGTATAGAATTGCCAGTTTGGTCTTTTTAATTGCAGAAACAAAGAGACTTTGCAATGGTTTCTGGATATGGGCGTGTAGCCCTGTCACGGGATTTAGGCTATTCACAGACTTTAAAAATATTTATTGAAAGCTACTTTTTCACATATTATTTACTTAGTATTATCATACTAGGCTGTATATTTTTTATATTGGGAGAAAGCTGTTATATGTGAAATCAGATAATGTGCACTCTTATACAGCCAAAATTCAATGATCCTCATTTTATAACACATCTGCGACTATTCGACTGTGCAGTAGTCGAATCAGGCTTCTCCTGTTAAAGCATTGAATCTTAGACTATTCGGGTCACCTCTAGCTAGGACTATGTGCATATGTTATGCAGTGATATTTGTGTATATTGTGGGCATTCTGATATGGTTTTAATATTTTGTTATTGCATTTATTCCAGCAAAATAAAAGCCTGACAACTTGAACTTAGTGATTATAAAGATTGTTTGAATGTAGGCCCCACAAAAGGGTGAAGCCCAGGGGCCCCTTACAGTGTTAATGCGGCCCTGTGTATATGGTAAGAGATGGGGAGATTTAGTACACACCAATTCTTTATCACATTCAATTAAATAACTAAATCCAGAAAACCCTGTATTCTGTGGGATATGGCACTGTTGAAGTTTTTTTCTTTTACCTCCATGATTTTAAGAAGTTTAAGAAAATGTATGCACTTGGCTTAACATTTATTTATACTTTACGGATGGTTTCCTGGACAGAGATTAGCTTCTTGTGTGTTTGGTGAGGTGTTGTGAGGGTTCCACCCCTGGGTTCTGTTACAAGGGCTTAACACCACAAAGATATAGTTCAGATGATTTACAGAGTAAAATGTGTAAAACTGTCAAACACAACGAATTTGCAAAGAGAATGCAAAGTCTAACCCAACTATCATTTACACTTAAGCTGTAGAATACAAAACGACCAGCAGGGGGAGCAGAAAGGCTATCAACAGAACAATCAGGAAGAAGATTTGTAAAATTACTACTTGCACTTCAAAGATAATCTGCTTAATTTGTGCACTTTTTAGTTTTTTTATTTGACATATTATATGATTACAGTAGTTGTTGTATGGTTTTAGCTATTTTGCATGTTTCTGTTTTAGATAAAAGTTCATATCTAACCATGTTAATAATTAAAATGTGTGTCATAATTAAAATAAAATAAAATACTATATATTAGATACTATATTATACAATTTTATGGAAATTAAACATTTAAAAAATATATGAAATACAAGTAAATTTAAAGGGAAGCGGTCGCTAATAAAGTAAAGTGTCCTAATACCCATAGTTACAATGCTATAGAAGAACCTTTTTTGTCTAAATGGTTCTATAAAGAACCTTCAACATCTAAAGAACCTTTCTGTTTCACAAAAAGTTCTTTGTGGTAACCAAAAATGGTTCTTGTATGGCATTGCTGTGAAAGAACCTTTTCACTTTTTCCCTGACATTGATGAGTTATCTTGCCAATTAACTCTTTCTTTGCCACTGACAAGTTATCTCGTCAATTAAGAAACAAAATTTGTAAAAAACCTTCACAAAAATGCAATTATTTCAGCTTCTTGCTAAAAAAAATTATTTAAGAGTTTATAAGCAGAGAAAAAAACATAGATAGGATGAAATGTTTTTCCCCATTTTGTTTGTTTGTCTGTTTATTGTTTGTTTGAAAGCAGAGGGTCTGTTCTTTCATTTGATATATTTGTATGTTTATATATTTTTAGAAGAAAATTTTCCTGGAATGCATTTTGTGAAACTTTTTTGAAAATCACACAAAAATGTTGGTGGGCAACTTTTCAAAAAATCTCTGGCGGGGAATCTGAGTTAAGCACCTTTATTTTTAAGAGTGTATGCTTGCTCAAAGACCTGAATGGAGTTTTAAATAGTTGTCAATAAATGCTCATAGAGGTTTAATCCCCTAAAAATAGTTTTCTGTCAAGTCATTGTTAAGGTAATTAGTGTTTTCCTTTTGCTAACATGACCCCGGTTCCATCCTTGATATTTACCCCCACAAAGTCAAAATGCACTTTGCTGTGTATTTCTGTAAAAAATCAATTGATTTGGTAATAAATTATTTTTAATACTTACTGAAAACTTCTTAAGGTCTTCAATGTTGTTTTAACTGGAATGTTAATTACAGACACACCTGGAACAGAGAGACATACTGGAATAAGACCTCAACAAACAAACGCGAGTTAAACTTCTTGAAGATGAAAGAGAATTATTTTGTCTGTCTGTAGACAGTCTGTAATGAGTGATTCAAATGTTGGATATGCAGTGAGTCAAGTTTACTGCACATTTTCTCATCTGAGAAAAGAGGAACTCATAGTAAAGGTGTGGAATCAAAGTCATTGTTGGGCTGTGCTTTGGTCTCTTTACAATCCAGTGGTCTTAGGGCTGAATACTGCATACATGTATTCAAGTAATTACATTAAAACCAAAACTGACCTGCTTAAAACAATAGAAACCTCACAGAAATTCTAATAGATTACTTTACAGTACATTTAAGGCCTGGGTATAGGTCAATGTTTACACCTGTGTGAACAGTGCTTGTGACACAAACTTTGTAAACACGATTATATATTGAACTGCTTTCATAGTTGTTTGTATATATTTGTATATTCAGAGTGGGTTATGGGTGGACAAGGTACACTTGGTATGGAAAGAGGGAGCTGTTTGTTTAATTATTTGTTTATATGCAAAAATGATTAAATCACCACTGTTTTAGTGTGTTTTACATTGTGGTGGCCCATTTAGGATTATGTTTAATTCTTATGAATGTTACAATGCAGTGTTATTCACAGTAATGCAGTGTATATTATATATATAAAATATTTACTTGCAAAACCCAAACCCTGTCTCCATCAGTGCCTCATAATTTATTTTTGAAGATGAAAAATATGGAGGTCCAGACCTCTGTGGCCTTATAGCCGGGTCTGTAATGATCATAAGTTTAAGATGAAAGTTGACAGGTAGGGTTGATGATCAGCTTCACCGACTAAGCCTGATCACACTTTTGTCAACTCAAAATTAAACCTGTAACCCTGAGTTTAACCCTCTTCATGGTATAGGCCCTAGGTTCTTTGTCTGGTGTTGTCCTTTATGACTGTTGCGTTCGCTCTGTAGGCTATTTTATTGGTTTAGCTTTCTTTTTTCCATGCCTGATTTTTTATGTGGGAATAAAGTTGAAGCTGCCTAAGGATCATCCGCCTGTTTCTCCTTTGGCCACATTACAATTACACTGTAAAAAAAGAGAAAAAAGAGAAACCGTTTTAGTGCCGTATAGCACCAGTAAAGCACCTGTGTAGAACCATAAGGGGGCCATTTAGCACCACTATAGCACCACATATGGTTCTACATAGCACTATGTGGTTCTACACAGGTGCTTCACTGGTGCTTTATGGCACTAAAAACGGTTCTTCTATGATAATGAGCACATAACCACTTTTGGTGCCATTTAGAACCACTTGTTTTTAGAGTGAAGTTGTTGGCAACAGCTGCATATCTACACTTTTTACAGTGTAAAATATATAATGAATATATGATCATATTTGTTTTTAAATTATAATTATAAAATAACATTTTACATATATTTAATTAGGCTACTAATTATTATTTGTTACTAGTTATTATCAACATAAGGTTACATGTGTGTTTTTCATTTCTGAACTATTCAGAAAATTGACATCAAACATTGACACAAAACAAACAGCTCAAATAACAAATCAAACTGACGTTAAAAACTTGATGTCCATTTGACATCCACACACTGATGTTCTTTCAACACCCATAATAGCATCAGTAAAGCAATGCAAGAAAAGTAAAGTTTAATTCAGAAAATGTGAAATCAATAATACAAATGTTATTTCAAAAATTAATGCACCTATTCTGATTGTGGACACAGATCTGTGGTTGTCTGTCCCTTTTGCATCCCATGGGAGCAGACCGCAGATAGTTTCTGTTTGTGTCTCTTGATGTCAGTCTCAGATGATGCTGGATGTGACTGCTGTACAAAACCTGATATAAAATGCAGTAACTTGTATTACTTGATATTTAGCAACTCATACTAACATAGCAATCCATCAGTAAAGCTCTCTAAACAAACATGGATTACCACCTAGATCAGTAATCCTCACTTTTCATCCAACTGAGCCACACCAGTAAGATAAAGTAAACAGGCAAGTCATCGCATTAATATCCAAATAATAACACACCCAGAAATACACACGCTACAGTGCTAAATGAAATCAAAGTATAGAGAAGTATAGAGTGATTTCTGTACCACAGTACAGCCATGCATACACAAAAACTACCAGAAATATTGCAGATAGTCCTAAATCATTGAAACACATGTACTTGTAAATGTTTGGGGCATCCCCTTCATAAAGTGCCCTTCAAAGGGGGAAATATCTTGTTTTGAACGCACCCTAAGTAGTGATGCACGGGTCGGGGTTTATTCAGCATAAAGGTGCTTGAAAACAGCCTGTAAACTGGCAACAACGTACGCTTATGAACCACAGAAACCAGCATGCTCATTTTCAATATTAAAGCAGTGTTTGTATTATCTATTCATAAATTCCCAAACTTAATTTCTCCCGCACCTCGTCTTTCATCTTCACTTTTATTTCTCAGTTTGTTTTAATGATGTGGCTGCTTGGCACTTTCATGACGTAAGGCAACAGATTTGGGGACATTGCGCAAGTTACGTTGCTATGTAGCCCTACATTTTTTAACATTATCAAATTTATGAAAATATATATGCCTAATATTAACCCTCTGGGGTCCGACCATTTTGGGACACTGTCAGAGGTTCTGACATGCTCTTACATTTGGTCTTTTTTCAGTTGCTTTAAAACATAATAATGACAAGTGTCTCATACCACTGTGTTCAGCACAAACTGGGCTAAAATATTATATGAGCTACATGTATGTACATGTTTGTATTTTTGAGAGAAAAATGTTTATGCGTGGTTTTTAAAAAAGCAAACATTTTAAGTCACTGATATAAGTCCACAAAACCCATACTAAACATGTTTTAACAAGACTTTTCTAAACAGAATCTAGTAGTCTAGGTTTTTTTTCTTTAAAATGATGTGAAAATCATCCTGCCTACTCATTCACATAAACCAATATATTGATTTAGAAATTGTAAGACACTTTTTGTTTATAGGGGCCATATGCGTGGCCCCTATAAGTGTGTGTAATGAAACGTATTTTAGGAAAAACTGATGTGATGTAATTTGATGCTGTCGTTTTACTGAGACCGACAAAGTGCACATTTGCACCCATTCGCTGGTCAAAAACGCAATAAAAACAATACAGAATCATCAGGTCACTGTGCGTCCTTATATTGTATCATGCAGAATGTAATGTGTGTATTAATGTGTGTCTTAGTGTGTCAAGGAGATCAACTTTTGGTTGATCTCATTCAACAACTTGGATACCATTGATAATTTTGGTATTTGGAAGTTTAGGCCATGTCCATAAGAATGTGATCAGGGAGATGCAGTTAGGAGGGCTACGGAAAAAGGAGGCTAAAAGGCTTGCAAAATTTTGTTCTGTTTCTGGCACCATAGGGAGCATGAAAATATGGAGACAGAGATGTTTTGTTTATCATTAAAGGGCTGAGCATCATAAATAGAAGGACTTGTACAAATGTATTGAGCCACGTAATGTAGCTCTGTCATCTTGCTAAAGACCCTTCCCAAAGTATTTGGATCTTGTAGTCTTTGAAATGTCTTTTAAATCCAAATAAAAGCAATTAAATGTAATGTGTGTATTAATAGATGTATATATTGAAGGGATGAGCTCAGGAACAATTAAACTGCAACTGTACTTTTGACACTGTTTTATTAAGTTTTTATTGCTGGCTTATTTTAAGGAAAGTGTAGTGCATGAGAGAGCACAACCGACCTTAGTGCACCTTCAAGAGACCAAAGTCCCTGATCCTCCGCACAGTTTTTGCCAGGTAAGCAGATAAATGTCAGATATGCTAATGGTATGGCTATAGTGTAGTATCACCTCTATCTATTTCGATCTTTAATCTCCTAATTCCCCTCAATGACATACATAAACATGTTAACCAAATACAAATTAGCTTATAAAATCAAACAGAATAACTAAAAAATAGTTTTCTTTAAACATATTGCTATTTAACTTTATGTATGGAATGAAAATTAATACATTACATAATTACAACCCCAAATCAGAAAAAGTTGGGCCACTGTAGAAATTGTGAGTAAAAAAGGAATGGAATAATTTACAAATCTCATAAACTTTTATTTTATTTACAATAGAATAAAAATAACATATCAAATGTTGAAAGTGAGATATTTTGAAATGTCATGCCAAATATTGGCTCATTTTGGATTTCATGACAGCTACACATTCCGAAAAAAGTTGGGACAGGTAGCAAAAAAAAGGCCAGAAAAGTAAAATGTAGATATAAGGAACAGCTTAAGGACTAATTTGCAACTTATTAGGTCATTTGGCAACATGATTGGGTATAAAAAAGCCTGTCGGAGTGACAGTGTAGTCAGAAGTCAAGATGGGCAGAGAATCACCAATTCCCCAATGCTGGGGCGAAAAATAGTTTTCGGAGTTTCTCAGAAAAAAATTGCAAAGAGTTTGAACTTATCATCATCTAGTGCAGGCGTTTTCTCTGGGCCCAAAGCTCATTTAAAATGGACTTTGGCAAAGTGGAAAACTGTTCTGTGGTCAGACGAATCAAAATTTGAAGTTCTTTTTGGAAAACTGGGACGCCATTTCATCCGGACTAAAGAGGACAATGACAACCCAAGTTGTTATTAGCGCTCATTTCAGAAACCTGCATCTCTGATGGTTTGGGGTTGCATGAGTGGGTGTGGCATGGGCAGCTTACACATCTGGAAAGGCACCATCAATGCTGAAAGGTTTATCCAAGTTCTAGATACATATGATCCCATTCAGACGTCGTCTCTTTCAGGGAAGACCTTGCATTTTCCGACATGACAATGCCAGACCACATAGTGCATCAATTACAACATCAAGACTGCATAGAAGAAGGATCTGAGTACTGAAATGGCCAGCCTGCAGTCCAGATCTTTCACCCAAAGAAAAGATTTGGCGCATCATAAAGAGGAAGATGCGACAAAGAAGACCTAAGACAGTTGAGCAACTAGAAGCCTGTTTTAGACAAGAATGGGACAACATTCCTATTCCTAAACATTGGTCCTCCTCCAGCTGTTCGTTATATGTACATTTAACTTTTCTGGCCTCTTATTGCTACCTGTCCCAACTTTTTTTGGAATGTGTAGCTCTCATGAAATCCAAAATGAGCCAATATTTGGCATGACATTTCAAAATGTCTCACTTTCTACATTTGATATGTTATCTATATTCTACTGTGAATAAAATACAAGTTTATGAGATTTATAAATTTTTCCTTTCCTTTTTTACTCACAATTTCTACAGTGTCCCAACTTTTTCTGATTTGGGGTTGTAAATAATATCTATATATTCTATATTTAACTGTCATTAATAGTAAATAAATATAAAGCTTTTGAAACGATTATTATGTGTTATTGTCCTTTTGCCTATATGGCCTTTTTTAGTTTCACGAATGCCATTTAAAAGGTCTGTGCACGGCTCTGGCCCTTCTGTCAACGGGCCCGAGCATCTTTCATGCTGGCCCTGAGCCATCAGGCCTTCTGAACTTAAATGAACTCAGATTTCATGGAAATGTACGGTGCTTTCTTGACTCATGTTCATTTGGGAAAAAAAATCTGAATGGAAAATCTAAACATCTGAATATCTGAATGGAAATGAGTGTAAGACAGAGGTTTTACATAACATATATTGCATTTGTGTGGGAATAAGGAAATCAAACCTGAAATGTAGAGACAGATCACTTCAGCTTTAGTCTTCACTGTTCCTGCAGGTAAAAAAATGAGGTTTTTATTACAAATCAAATAGTTTTTGTGTGTACTGTTTTTATCTGTAGTACTTGAACAAGTCCAATAAGTTAACCTTACTTAAAAAATAAACATACAAACCAAATGCCTTTTAAAAAACTTTGTAAAGTGAAATAGGAATATGATTAAAAAACCACTGATTATTTATTGTAGCACACTTGCATAAAAGTTTAAGCAACTAAAAAACTGGTGAGAGAGTACGACTAGATAAAGCCTTGATTTAGCAGTTTGTGTAAGAAATTATTCGCTGATTCGAGTTTGAACTGTTAAGTATTTTTATGAATGAAATTTTGATAAATGGAAACACTGATCACCATAATTTTGACTTCAGACAAAACTTATTTTTAATATAATCTTAACTAAAGTTATATTTGAGAGATGATAAAAAGAGAACTGATGAAGGTAGGATGAAATTTTTTTTTTTTTGAAAGAAGAGGCTCTGTTCTTTCATTTAGTATATTGTATGTTAATACATTTTAAGAAGAGCATTTTGTAGGAGGCATTAAACTTTGGTGAAAATCATGAAAAATGCTGGCGGGGAAAAGTTAGGAAGTGATTGTAATTATGCGACGTGAACATCAATGAAAAGCTGCAAAAGCTGCAAACAGTTTTTGCAAGTTCTCTCAATTTTGGCAAGATTTCATTGCATAAAATTGCATAAATATCCTGCATATTCCACCACGGTTTTTAAGAAAACGTGCCGCAAGATCAATGCAGAGTTTTTTTTGGAAGGACTGAGTATAGGTCAGAACAGCTGTTAGAATTCACAATGGAAGTTTATTCGGATTATTGAAATGTGTTTGATTTAATTAACTCTTTTCATTTATTGTTTAGGAATCGCTGCATACTGTTTACCCATCACCAATGGAACAACTGATTCAGTTACTGCTTTTCTCAGGTCAGTGCACTCATACAGACACAGAGCAGCGCTCATTTAACAACGAGTGTCTGACAAAGTTAATTTTCAAATGTTTCTGTTTACTATTTCTTACTCTCCTCTCAACAGGACTCTGGACGTTCACACAGAGCAACTCAAATAAATATATTCTCATACAGGAAAATAAGACCTGGACCGATGCACAAGCTTACTGCAGAAAGAACCACATCGACTTGGCCACGGTTGCAAGCAATGAAGACCAGACAAGTCTACGAGAAGCAGTTAGTGCTGCGCTGCCTCCATTGGCTTGGACTGGATTGGGAAGAAAAAATAACAGTTGGTGGTGGATTTATCAAGGAACAGGATTGACATTCAGGTTCTGGAAGTCTGGAGAGCCAGACAATTCTGATGGAAGAGAGGATTGTGGTGTCATCAATGGCAGTAGTGGATGGGAGGATATGGAATGCGGTCAAATGTTTCCATTTTTTTGCTACAATGGTAAGAAACATGTCTATATAATGTATATTATTTTGAGTGGTGAATCCTATTTATTTACTAAAACTACTTTAGGAGCATTTTATTAAAAGCTTATGAGTTGAATCGGGTGTGTTTATGTCACCACCAGGGGCTGGCTATTTTGTACTAGGCCACGCCCCTTTTTCAACTCCCACCTCGAGGAGGTCCCCAAAGCCAACCCAATGACCAGACAAACACGGGAACAGATAAGTAAAATTTAAAACAAGCTTTATTTAGTTTAAATATTTAAAAGAACTGGGAATTTGGGGAAAGGGGGAAATTAAAACTACTAGGTCTCTTCTTCTCCCTCCAGGGAGACTGCAGCCACGGGCAGACAGGCCAAGGACAACAGGGGTGCCAACCACCACAAGCCGGGGGAGAAAGGGAAACGTCAGGCTCCGGCCTGGACCCTGCTAACCGTGGCGCCCTCCTTCTTCCGTCCTGGAGGCAGAATAATTTTGGTGTGACCGGTAAGGAGGATCTCCACTGTAGGTGTACCTTTCCTCGGGTCGGCAGGGGGTCCTCGCCCCACGTGCCTTTACGTTCCTTGTCGTACGTCCGCCCACGTTCTCCTTGTGCCCCACAGATAGTCGCTGTGACACAAAAGCACTGTTAGCTTACACTTGGGGTGTTTCTCACCGGCTCTGCTGCTTGCAGCTCTCTGGGTAGGTATCACGTTACACAGTCTGTTCTCCAATTGTTTCTCCTTGTTCTCCACAGGCGGCCACTAGGACACAAATGACACTGTTACTTGGGCTTCGGGTATTGCTCACCGACTCTGCTGCTTACAGCGCTCTGGGTAGGTATCACGTTCACAGTTTGCTCTTCAATGATTCACTCTCGTTCTGTTCTCTCTCCACAGGTGGCCGCTAGAACACAAAGGCACTGTTGCTGAGACTTCGAGTAATTCTCACCGGCTCTGCTGCTTACAGCTTTCTGGGTAGGTATCACGTTCACAGTTTGCTCTTCAATGATTCACTCTCGTTCTGTTCTCTCTCCACAGGTGGCCGCTAGAACACAAAGGCACTGTTGCTGAGACTTCGAGTAATTCTCACCGGCTCTGCTGCTTACAGCTTTCTGGGTAGGTATCACGTTCACAGTTTGCTCTTCAATGATTCACTCTCGTTCTGTTCTCTCTCCACAGGTGGCCGCTAGAACACAAAGGCACTGTTGCTGAGACTTCGAGTAATTCTCACCGGCTCTGCTGCTTACAGCTTTCTGGGTAGGTATCACGTTCACAGTTTGCTCTTCAATGATTCATTCTCGTTCTGCTCTCTCTCCACAGGTGGCCGCTAGAACACAAAGACACTGTTACTGAGACTTCGGGTATTTCTCACCGGCTCTGCTGTTTACAGCTTTCTGGGTAGGTATCACGTTCACAGTTTGCTCTTCAATGATTCACTCTCGTTCTGCTCTCTCTCTACAGGCGGCCGCTAGGACACAAAGACACCGTTACTGAGACTTCGAGTATTTCTCACCGGCTCTGCTGTTTACAGCTTTCTGGGTAGGTATCACGTTCACAGTTTGCTCTTCAATGATTCACTCTCGTTCTGCTCTCTCTCTACAGGCGGCCGCTAGGACACAAAGACACCGTTACTGAGACTTCGAGTATTTCTCACCGGCTCTGCTGTTTACAGCTTTCTGGGTAGGTATCACGTTCACAGTTTGCTCTTCAATGATTCATTCTCGTTCTGCTCTCTCTCCACAGGTGGCCGCTAGAACACAAAGACACTGTTACTGAGACTTCGGGTATTTCTCACCGGCTCTGCTGTTTACAGCTTTCTGGGTAGGTATCACGTTCACAGTTTGCTCTTCAATGATTCATTCTCGTTCTGCTCTCTCTCCACAGGTGGCCGCGGCTCTGCTGTTTACAGCTTTCTGGGTAGGTATGGTTCTCCTCCGTAGGTCAGCAGAGGGGCGAAGGTCACACACCACCTCACCGGGTCGAGCGCTGCCCTATCTCCAATGCCCATAGGCCGATCGATTCCTAGACGGGGGCGCCCTTTTCGTAGAGACCACGGGGCGGCGGACCCTTTCGCCTCTGACTCTGCGACGAAACAGACACAGGTAAGTTTACACCACGAATGTTTCCAGTGGTTTACTCACGGTCACGGACAGCTCTTAGTCTGCGTCCCTTCGTACTCCGAACAGCACACTACAAATAGTAACAGTAGTTTCTGAGGTCGTTGGCCTCTCCGTCCTCTGCCCAGTGGAAGAAAATGGAGGATGCGGGGCTTCGTCTACAAGACACACAGCAACCCACAGCAAATACACAGCACCACTCCAACGTGAAAAGATTTATTACACAGTCTCACTCACCACACTATAAGTGCACCACAACAAGGGAAGCGCCCGGTGTCCTCCACTGCGCTTGGGCTACGATAAGGCGATGGGAAATACGACCACAATAAGTCTCGTTGCGGCGGCTGTTTGAATGTGTACTTCTAACGGCTCGCCCACCACACTCTTGTAGGGGTAGGGCCGCCCTCCTTCTCCTGGAGGTTTCCAATGGCTACACAAGTTAATTTTTGCCAGTTCCTCCACCCAAAAAAAAGGGCATACTCACGGTGGATAGCCTTTATTTACGTTGTACCAAACGGTCAATAACTCTTCCTGCTTTACTCCTTCAGTATTGGTTAGAACAAAGTTCCTTCTTACCCACAGGACTTTCCTGTTTACTCCAGCAGGTCCACAACAAAGGCTGAAACGAGAGAGAGAGAGAGAAACACAGACAGCCACCACGTCCAAAAATGAGCACAGCTCCGTTTCCCAGCACACACTAAACTTCCTTAACTGTGTCCTAACTGTGCTTTATATACTCCTCTCTGTACTATAATCATCCAATTACCCGGCGATCTCTTCAACTAGGCACAGCTGTGCCCAATCGGCTGATTACAACCTCCGTGAATCTGCCGGATGTCCGGTGTTTCCGTTTTCCGGTCTGGACGGAAACATCCGGGCGGAACCAAAACTTCCTCAACTTTTGGTTCCGCCCTGAAAGATCGTCACCCCGTGACATCCTCCCCCGCCAATGCATTCCAGTCCCTGGAATGCCTTTGAGTAGTCCACTCACCGTAACGGGAAGGGGGTCGGCCTCGATTCTCCCGTTGGGAGCGCCTCACAGGGGAGTCAGGTTCGGCGGGTCCGGGCACAACCTCAGGTTGTCTCTGGGCGGCCGGGGGTTCGGCTGGCTCTGGTACTGGCTCTGGCTGTCCCTGGGCGGCCGGGGGTTCAACTGGCTCAGGTGCTAGCTCTGGCTCTCCTGGGGCGGCCGGGGGTGGTGCTACCACGGGTAGGCCTGGCACCACAGCCCATCCTTCCATCCAGGGGGCCGTCGGTGCCGGTTCCGCCACTACCTCCTTCGCGACCTCGGGATAATTTGGGCAAGGGCGAATCATGTTTCGGTGCACCACACGTTCAGGGCCGGCCTTTCCTTCCGGCCGGATGGTATACACCGGCTGTCCCGGCCTCTGTTGCCTGCAGACTACGTACGGGGTGGTCTCCCAACGGTCACTCAGCTTTCCTTTGCCTTGCCGCCGATTGTCTCGTACCAAGACTCTCTCTCCTGGTAACAAGGGGGCGTCCCGGGCCGTCCGATCGTACAGCCGCTTGTTCTTTTCCCCTGTAGCCCGTATCTTCTGGGATACCTGTTCGTAAGCAAAGTGCAGCCGTTGGTGGTGGCGCCCCACCCATTCCGTCACGCTCCCTTCCTCTTGGCCAGCGGCCACTCCCAAGACCAGGTCCGTGGGCATCCGCACATGTCTGCCGAACATCAGATAAGTGGGGGCATACCCCGTCGTACTATGAACGCTGTTATTATAAGCTTGCAAAAGGTTCGGTAGAGCACTCACCCAATCGCTCTGCTTCCGTTGGTCCAGGGTCCCTAGGAGCCCCAACAGGGTCTGATTAAACCTCTCACAACAGCCATTTCCTTGAGGGTGGTACGACGTCGTATGGGTCTTCGTGCACCCATACAGCTGGCATAATTCTCGGATCACCTTTGATTCGAAATTTGCCCCTTGGTCTGAGTGCAGGAACTCTGGACATCCGAACGTTTGGAAGACGTGCCGCCATAGAGCCGTTGCGGTGGTGTTTGCCGTCTGATCAAGGGTGGGAACTGCCCATGCGTATTTTGTAAACAGGTCGGTGATTACTAAGATGTTCGGATAGCGGTCCTGTGGCCGGCCCAGTGTCAGGAAATCCATCGCCATGATGTGGAGGGGGGCTTTGGCATGTATGGGCACCATCGGCGCTCGAGCCTCTCGTCGAGATTTAAACAACATACACCTGGGGCAAGCTTGGACCAAGCTGCGTACTGATGCTTCCAGCCCCGGCCAGTAGAAAAACCTGCGCAGCAGCGATACTGTCCGTTCCTGTCCCTGGTGCCCCAGCTGATCATGGTAGGCGGACACCAAGGCTGCTGCTTGATCGGCGGGCACCACGATCTGGCGCACCTCTTCGTCCAGCTTTGGGTCACTAACCTTCCGGCAAAGCACCCCTTCTTGTAGTTCCAGCTTGTCCCACTGTCCCAGCAGTCTTTTTCCCGTCTCTGTTTGGGTCAGCCTCTCAGACGATGTTGGCCGTCGGCCCTGCTCCACCCACATCTTTACCTGACACACATCCTGATCCTGGGCCTGCCTCGCTTTCCACCGACAGGGGTCCCAGCCCCAATTCTCCGGTACCGCCTCCTGCTGGCCTCCTGGGGCCTCCACGGCCCCTATCAGATAGCCCTCCCTCTGGCTTTCTTCTTCCTTGCCTCCCCGGCAACCGGGGTTGTCCGCCTCTGGCAATCGGGACAAGGCGTCCGCGTTCGTGTGTTCTCGCCCAGGCCGATACTGCAGTTGATACTCGAAATTGGCAAGTTGTGCCACCCAGCGCTGCTCCACAGCTCCCAACTTCGCTGTCTGTAAATGTACCAAAGGATTATTGTCCGTAATCACCGTTACCTTAGCACCCCAGAGGTAGTCCTTAAACTTCTCGCTCAGGGCCCACTTCAGGGCCAGCAGTTCCAGTTTAAATGAGCTGTAGTTTGCGTCGTTCTTCTCAGCTGGGTGGAGGCTTCGGCTTGCGTAGGCAATCACCCGTTCTGTTCCCGCTTGTCGTTGGGCCAAGACCGCTCCCAACCCCAGGTTGCTAGCGTCCGTATACAAGGTAAATGGTTGAGTAAAGTCTGCATAGGCTAAGATAGGAGCCTGTAATAATTCCTGTTTCAACCTCTGAAATGCCCCCTCACAGGACTCATCCCAGTCAATCGGGGGTGATCCCCGTCCCCGGTTCCGCCCTGTACCGACCAGCAGCTGGTTAAGTGGCTTAGCGATCTTGGAAAAATCTTTTATGAACCGTCTGTAGTATCCCACAAACCCTAGAAATGAACGTACTTGCCTCACAGTCTTGGGCGCACTCCATTCTCTTACTGCAGAGACTTTCCCAGGGTCTACAGCCACCCCAGCAGCGCTGACCACGTGGCCCAGGAACTGGACCTCTCGCCTCAACAGATGGCATTTATCGGGTTGCAACTTCAGCCCATATTTCTCCATTGCCTGGAAAACCTCTTCGAGGTGCCGGAGGTGGGAATCGAAATCTGGGGAGTACACAATTACATCATCCAGATATACCAAGACTGACTCCATTAACTGACCTCCCAGACAGCGCTGCATCAGGCGTTGGAACGTGGCTGGGGCGTTGCAGAGCCCGAAAGGCATCCGTTCCCACTCGAATAATCCAAACGGGGTCGTGAAAGCGGTCTTCTCCCTATCGGCCTCGGCCACTGGCACCTGCCAATACCCACTGGCCAGATCCAGAGTGGAGTACCATGCAGACCGTGTGAGACCCGCAAGGGAGTCTTCGATCCGGGGTAGGGGAAAAGCGTCTTTCTTAGTCACCAGGTTGAGCTTACGATAGTCCACACAAAACCTCCAAGCTCCCGACTTCTTCTGCACAAGTACGATGGGGGCTGCCCATGGGCTACTGCTTTCCCGGACGATGCCCCGCCCCAGCATGCCCTGCAATAGTGAGCGTACCTCTGTATACAAAGTGGGTGGGATCGGCCGGTACCTCTCCCTACTGGGTCCTGCATCTCCAGTCGGAATATGATGTTCTACCACCTTAGTGCATCCGTAATCCTCCTCGTGTCTTGCAAACACATGTTGCCATTTCTGAAGGAGGGCTTGGAGTCTTTGTGTCTGCGCCTGTTCCAGCTTTTCCCCTTGCAGGGACTCACCTGCCAGGTGTCTTGGCACGTCCCTCTCCCCGTTGTTCGAAGGGACTTCCATCTGCGTCAGGGCCACCTCGATGACAGTGGGGCACACCTGACGGAAACTAACATCTCTCTCTTCCCTCACCTGATGGGGTGCAACCCCCGTGAGTCGGGCCAGCCGCTGGTGTCGGTGTAAATGTACTGGGTAGGGGTGGTCATTTCGAACCTTTACAGGGACCCTCCCCCGGTGGACCGCCGCTAGGCCTCGTGCTACTTCCACTTGGGGGCAATCAGCGTGGGGTTCAACCAATACCCACTCTTCGGGGCCAACTCCTCGGGGGGCCACTCTCACCCACACCATGGCCTCACTCCTAGGGGGGATAGATAAAGCATAGCGACACATCACTCTCCCTACCTCTTCTCGGCCTCTGCGGCCCTGGGTCATCTGGACCCGACGACAGTCGGCGACTACTCGCTCCCATAAGGGCCTCTCAACAGGGGAGATCCTAGGGCTGGGCTTAGCCCGAAATAACTCCTCCCAACATTCGGAGAGCACGTTCATCCCTAATAGGGCTCGATGGGCACCCAAACACCTGTCTTCCACGATGATCACCCCTTTTTGGGGAACTAACACCCCGTGAACTTCTAAGTCCGTCAGCCGATAGCCAATGTAAGGAATCTCTAAGCCGTTGGCGCCCCGCAACGTCAGCCAGGGGGCCTCTCCTCCTTGGGTTCTCTGCTTCCCGAATACTTCCTGCGAGAGACTTTCGGCAAACAATGTCACTTGAGAGCCCGTATCTACCAGGCACTGTATTGTCTTGCCACATACCTTCACCTCCGCCATTGGGCTATGCCCAATCATCTGGTCTCTTGAGTTATCACGTCTTTCTGGGTCTCCTCGAGGGGTCCCGGCCACACGACCCACTGTGGCCGGTCGTCCTAAAAACCCCCTTCCGATGCCCTGCGAGGCCCACACTGACGGCTATAATGCCCTGGTTCTCCACAACGATTGCAGATTGGTCGCCCTTGGTCATCCCACTCGAAGCGGGGCCGGTTAAAACGGTTTGGGCGCCCCGGTGGCTCTCGGCCCCTCTCAGAGTAGACTCGCTCTCGGGGTGCCGGCCTCGGTTCCTCTCGCGCCCTACCTTGGCGAAGTTCTCCCAGAAGAGTCTTAGATAGTTCCGACATCTGCTCTCGGACATCTTTCAACAATTCTACTCTCAGGGCTTGCTTCCAATCTGCGTGTTCAGGTGGTGCTGCGGTGTTCCCACTTACGGCTGCACATACAGGGGTTTCACTTACTTCGACCTCATCACCCTCCAAGGCCAGCGCCTCCTTCTTTAGGTCTTCAAAGGTGAGCCCAGAGTCCCTCCGAAACTGGACCCTCAGACTTTGTCTCACGGGGCCCTCTTTCATCCCCAGGAGGAACTGGTCACGTAACAATGTCTCTCCGTCTCCTAGCCCATGGTCCCGTCGGGCCTGCAGGCGAGTGAACTGCTCTCGCAGCCTGAGGGCAAAAGCTCTAATAGGTTGTCGGGGGCCTTGCTTACAATTAAAAAATTGTGAACGGAGGACAGCTACGGGGGTATGGTCGCCATATTGCTCAGTAAGGAACTGGAACACAGTCTGGGCGGTGGCTCGGATTGCTTCGGGGGCGGCTTGTACCTCTCGCCGTGCTTCTCCCTCTAGGGAGTTCAACACAAACTGGAGCCGCTGAGCGGCGCTAAGGCCCTGTAAGTCGGCCAAGTACTCTAATTGGGCCTTCCATTCGGTCAGTCGTACCTCCGACTCTGCTCCTCCATATTTCTGGATCCATGGGCTTCCCATGATAATAGATGTGGCACGGGGTGGGGCTGCAGGCCCCGCGTTGTCCGTCATTGGGTGACCTTGGTTACTCAACTCGAGGTGGGGCCCTGCCGACTACGCCAAAATCTGTCACCACCAGGGGCTGGCTATTTTGTACTAGGCCACGCCCCTTTTTCAACTCCCACCTCGAGGAGGTCCCCAAAGCCAACCCAATGACCAGACAAACACGGGAACAGATAAGTAAAATTTAAAACAAGCTTTATTTAGTTTAAATATTTAAAAGAACTGGGAATTTGGGGAAAGGGGGAAATTAAAACTACTAGGTCTCTTCTTCTCCCTCCAGGGAGACTGCAGCCACGGGCAGACAGGCCAAGGACAACAGGGGTGCCAACCACCACAAGCCGGGGGAGAAAGGGAAACGTCAGGCTCCGGCCTGGACCCTGCTAACCGTGGCGCCCTCCTTCTTCCGTCCTGGAGGCAGAATAATTTTGGTGTGACCGGTAAGGAGGATCTCCACTGTAGGTGTACCTTTCCTCGGGTCGGCAGGGGGTCCTCGCCCCACGTGCCT
Source organism: Paramisgurnus dabryanus (assembly GCF_030506205.2). NCBI lineage: Eukaryota > Metazoa > Chordata > Actinopteri > Cypriniformes > Cobitidae > Paramisgurnus > Paramisgurnus dabryanus. Next base: position 24,384,945 of record NC_133337.1, read on the forward strand.
TTACGTTCCTTGTCGTACGTCCGCCCACGTTCTCCTTGTGCCCCACAGATAGTCGCTGTGACACAAAAGCACTGTTAGCTTACACTTGGGGTGTTTCTCACCGGCTCTGCTGCTTGCAGCTCTCTGGGTAGGTATCACGTTACACAGTCTGTTCTCCAATTGTTTCTCCTTGTTCTCCACAGGCGGCCACTAGGACACAAATGACACTGTTACTTGGGCTTCGGGTATTGCTCACCGACTCTGCTGCTTACAGCGCTCTGGGTAGGTATCACGTTCACAGTTTGCTCTTCAATGATTCACTCTCGTTCTGTTCTCTCTCCACAGGTGGCCGCTAGAACACAAAGGCACTGTTGCTGAGACTTCGAGTAATTCTCACCGGCTCTGCTGCTTACAGCTTTCTGGGTAGGTATCACGTTCACAGTTTGCTCTTCAATGATTCACTCTCGTTCTGTTCTCTCTCCACAGGTGGCCGCTAGAACACAAAGGCACTGTTGCTGAGACTTCGAGTAATTCTCACCGGCTCTGCTGCTTACAGCTTTCTGGGTAGGTATCACGTTCACAGTTTGCTCTTCAATGATTCACTCTCGTTCTGTTCTCTCTCCACAGGTGGCCACTAGAACACAAAGGCACTGTTGCTGAGACTTCGAGTAATTCTCACCGGCTCTGCTGCTTACAGCTTTCTGGGTAGGTATCACGTTCACAGTTTGCTCTTCAATGATTCATTCTCGTTCTGCTCTCTCTCCACAGGTGGCCGCTAGAACACAAAGACACTGTTACTGAGACTTCGGGTATTTCTCACCGGCTCTGCTGTTTACAGCTTTCTGGGTAGGTATCACGTTCACAGTTTGCTCTTCAATGATTCACTCTCGTTCTGCTCTCTCTCTACAGGCGGCCGCTAGGACACAAAGACACCGTTACTGAGACTTCGAGTATTTCTCACCGGCTCTGCTGTTTACAGCTTTCTGGGTAGGTATCACGTTCACAGTTTGCTCTTCAATGATTCATTCTCGTTCTGCTCTCTCTCCACAGGTGGCCGCTAGAACACAAAGACACTGTTACTGAGACTTCGGGTATTTCTCACCGGCTCTGCTGTTTACAGCTTTCTGGGTAGGTATCACGTTCACAGTTTGCTCTTCAATGATTCATTCTCGTTCTGCTCTCTCTCCACAGGTGGCCGCGGCTCTGCTGTTTACAGCTTTCTGGGTAGGTATGGTTCTCCTCCGTAGGTCAGCAGAGGGGCGAAGGTCACACACCACCTCACCGGGTCGAGCGCTGCCCTATCTCCAATGCCCATAGGCCGATCGATTCCTAGACGGGGGCGCCCTTTTCGTAGAGACCACGGGGCGGCGGACCCTTTCGCCTCTGACTCTGCGACAAAACAGACACAGGTAAGTTCACACCACGAATGTTTCCAATGGTTTACTCACGGTCACGGACAGCTCTTAGTCTGCGTCCCTTCGTACTCCGAACAGCACACTACAAATAGTAACAGTAGTTTCTGAGGTCGTTGGCCTCTCCGTCCTCTGCCCAGTGGAAGAAAATGGAGGATGCGGGGCTTCGTCTACAAGACACACAGCAACCCACAGCAAATACACAGCACCACTCCAACGTGAAAAGATTTATTACACAGTCTCACTCACCACACTATAAGTGCACCACAACAAGGGAAGCGCCCGGTGTCCTCCACTGCGCTTGGGCTACGATAAGGCGATGGGAAATACGACCACAATAAGTCTCGTTGCGGCGGCTGTTTGAATGTGTACTTCTAACGGCTCGCCCACCACACTCTTGTAGGGGTAGGGCCGCCCTCCTTCTCCTGGAGGTTTCCAATGGCTACACAAGTTAATTTTTGCCAGTTCCTCCACCCAAAAAAAAGGGCATACTCACGGTGGATAGCCTTTATTTACGTTGTACCAAACGGTCAATAACTCTTCCTGCTTTACTCCTTCAGTATTGGTTAGAACAAAGTTCCTTCTTACCCACAGGACTTTCCTGTTTACTCCAGCAGGTCCACAACAAAGGCTGAAACGAGAGAGAGAGAGAGAAACACAGACAGCCACCACGTCCAAAAATGAGCACAGCTCCGTTTCCCAGCACACACTAAACTTCCTTAACTGTGTCCTAACTGTGCTTTATATACTCCTCTCTGTACTATAATCATCCAATTACCCGGCGATCTCTTCAACTAGGCACAGCTGTGCCCAATCGGCTGATTACAGCCTCCGTGAATCTGCCGGATGTCCGGTGTTTCCGTTTTCCGGTCTGGACGGAAACATCCGGGCGGAACCAAAACTTCCTCAACTTTTGGTTCCGCCCTGAAAGATCGTCACCCCGTGACATTTAAACAAGACGACATCTCGTGTTAAAAACAAATGTAACAAATGACCTCATTCTCATCTTATTACAGTGAACACAGCAGACCCGTTTGTTTTTATCCCTGACTTTAAGCCATGGTTTGGGGCTTTGGCCTACTGCAAACAGTATCACACAAGCCTGGCCATCATTCGGAATCAAACTGAAAATGATCTGCTGGTGAATATGATGGTAGGATATGAAAAAGCATGGGTTGGCCTCTATAGGGCCTGGTGGTGGTGGTCAGATGGAACAAGTATCTACACGTTCTCCATAACCTGGAGTGCTGGACAACCTAACATTACTGGCCTATACCCGCTTTGTGGCGCTGTAGCTCGTGATGGATTTGATGATCGACTCTGCACAGAGACCCTTCCATTTTTCTGCTTACGTCGTAAGTTTCATGAGTTAAATGATCAAAACTGGTCAACACTTTTTGGAATATCCCCTAAATAAGTCACAACTGTAGAAACACATCTAAGTATAAACTATTTTTGAAAAAGAAAATAACAACTGGCAGAAATTATTTAAAGATGTAATTATTTACAGATGTAAGTTGTTTTTTGTTGCTCTCTTCATGTAATATTCTAACAGATTCAAAGAATCAGATCATGAGAGTGGAGTTGAAATCGAGTCAAAATCTAAATGACCCTGCGGTGATGGAGAGAATCTTACAGTTCGTAAGAGGATCTATTATACCACTTTTACAAGATGTAATATAAGTCTTGAGTGTAAGCAGAGTTATAGTTGTGAAATATCCTACAAATCATTTATTATTGCATGTCAAAAATGTTTGTGTGTGTACCTTAAAATGCAAAGGAGTTATGCCCAATTTATAGTCGTGAGTAAGCTCTACGCCGTAGGTTATCCGGAGCCTGACGTGCACCTCACAAAATGTTTACTAGCGTGTAAATTGGCCTACATTGCCTGTGATTGGCCAACCAGCTGCCGGTTGCATAAAGCTTTAAGACTAGTCTTAAAAGTTAGTAATGAATTTTTTTCTTCAAGACTGATCATAACCGTTTTAAGTATGTTACATAGAAAGGTAGATTGGTCTAATTTAAATCCAAATAATAAGACTGATTAGCCCTAACTAATTGCTAGTTAGTTAGAATCATTCTTAAGATGCAGTCTTAATGTCACGGCTATGTTTATGCAACCGGCCACAGAATCCCTCCCGTCAGGTAAAAAACTGTATTTTTGTTTGCGACGGTGAAAACCAAGATCGACCAAGCTGAGGAGTGATTTTTACTCAAACTACAACAAAAGTCGTTGTTTATTTACTTCCATCATTGCTGATCTTCTCAAATCATACACAACAAGTTGCTGTTTCTTCTTCGTTTGTGGGTAACCTTGCCAAGCTGCTACTGTGGTTACACATGTGGATACTGCCTACCAGTGGTCTGCATGCGTGTTTGCACATGGATGCGGACGACGACGCAAAAGTATAAATGAAAACCAAAGTGGAACCTACGCCCATTGGGGCTACGCCATAGGACCTATGCACAACTATAACGAGCCCTTTACTGTGCCTCGCCCCCATCAGATGTTTTTAATTAATACAGAAAGTGGATCACGATTAGTTTGTGTAGACCCATCTTTCTTAGCCCGATTTTTTTGTATGAACTATTAAGTAAATCCAGCAATGGACCGACTCTTGTTTGCATGGGATTATACTGTAGGGGTTAAAAAGAGGTGTGGTTGGATTTTTAAAATGTAAGTTTATTTTCTTAAGGAACAAAGAACTAATGCGGCTGACTAGACAAACTGACATGAAAATTGTATAGGCACATGCTGACAATCTAACCCTCCCAAATATTGGCCCATATACCAACAGCGACAATATCAGCGTTGGGGTTAATGCATTACAAGTAACACGCATTACGCAATAATATTACTTTTCTGAAGTAACGAGTAAAGTAAAGCATTACTTTATAAGTTACTTTATTTTGCAATCATAAAAACGCCTGCAAGGCCTGAAAGAAATCAAGTAACGAGCCAAGTAAGAAAAAGTTATGCAAAAGTAACTTAAAGTAAAGTAAGCATTACTTTCATGAAAAGTAAATAAGTAAAGCAATTAGTTACTTTTTTTGAGAAGTAACTTAATTTTGTAATGCATTACTTTTAAAAGTAACTTTCCCCAACAATGGACAATATACCGTCCCATATTCCAACCGACTACTGGTTTAAATGATTAACAAATCTAGTTAAATAAATCGATAGATACTTGACTGTTAATTTAGTGCTTTAGTGTTTCCTATTATATCCCACTTTTTTATTTTGAAAAATAAATGTTTTTCAACTTATCTAGTTCAGTTTTTCTTTGGTAAATGGTAAATGGACTGCATTTATATAGCGCTTTCAACTGACCCATGGCCATTCAAAGCGCCTTACAAGTTGCCAACCATTCATTAACTCATTCTGTGTGTGATCAGTACTCAAACTGAAGGATCATGGGATAGAGAAGGACACAACATTGAGATGGAGAGTTCAGCCAGATGGAAATGTTTTCTCATCAAAACATGAAAGTATAGTGGACCAGAAATACTGTCCACACACTTTCTTTTACATATAAACGTTACCACATCTGAGACAACATTTAGGACTGTTATTTATTTAAAAGAAATGTATTCAAAATGCATGTTTTACTTAATTTGTAAAATAATTTCAATTAATATTATTATTCATTACTAATTAATTAATTTAAGGCATTTCAATAATTAAATGGACATAATGTGGCTGATGCTGTGCACACACAGCCGGTTGCACTGGCAGAGTGACACGATCTCGTTCCATTAAATTGAACCTAGGTGACTTTTGGCAACAACAGAGACATTGGCAACAGGAAGTGTGTGTGTCCAATTACTCTGCAAAGTTGAGAACAGTTCAACTTTCCAATGAAAGTGAAGCAGTGGAGTTCACATCATCCATCTTTTATCACTTACTAAGAGGATGGTTACTCGTTTGTTTATTCTATAGGACAACCTGAATTAGGAAAGCCTTCTAACGACCTTATTAAAAGAGATGAGTGACACACAGCGGCAAAGTCTCTGGCGATGTGCACACAGCATTAGAAGTCATTTTTTATTACTGTTTTCATTCAAGTCTGTCATTGAACTGCTTTTTGCAGAAATCTACTTTGCAGTAAACTATGTCAGAGTTGTGTAGATTTAAATTCTGTAGACATGAGGAGCGTTCACGTTAAATATATATATATATAAGCAGGTATTAGCTGAGGTGTGATGCTTGTAGTAGCAGCAAGGCCTGTAAAGTCTGTAAAATAATGCTTTGCATTTAACTAAAATCTTTTTTAACTTGAATTCCTTGAATTTTAGATAAAAATAATTTAATTTATTGTTTATTAGTAGAAATATGTACAGCTGTAACTTTAAGATGAACTATTTAGTTTAAGAAATCAACTTTTACAAATATTAATACAAAGATTATCATTAATTGTTTGGCAACAAGTGTAACGTTTTAACCCTTGTAACACATTTAAAACTTAATAAAGGTAATTTGACATTTTAAAGTTTAATCACATCAAAATTCCTGCCAATGACTTAATTGTCTTAAACGTGTTGTTCTGTTTTGTCTTTCCTCCTGTTACCTGTCGTTTCGCCCCCTTGTTGGTTGTAACACTTACCATCATCATTAATTTAGCCAGGGGCGTCATGCACCAATTTTTTTTAAGGGGGCAGAGTGTGCACAGTTCACAGAAATTTGTGCATACACATACATCAAATGAATTCTATTGCTTTCAGTCTTTTCCATGGCACTTACATTTCTGACAATATGAGCACCCCTGCCTTCATGCAAAAAACTCCTAAATAAAAGTGTTGACTCACTTTTATATCAAATACTATTCAATCATGATATTGGTATCATATTTAAAACAGAAATGACATGTTTTATTTATTTAAGTTTTGTTTAATGACTTTAATGCACAACAACTGCATTATGAAATTAATGTAATTTTAAATTCATAAAGTATATAAACAACGAAAATGACATAAGCTATAGCAACGTGATTGATGTTCAATAATGATTTAAAAAAATATGTTTAGATAAAATGATTGGAGGAACAAATTTTTGCATTAAATTTTACCTCATATGTGAGCATGTGTGATCCTGCGCCCACGTGAACTCTGGCGAACTTTGGCGTTGTGCCAAGAAGATGAATCTAGAAATTTCTACTAATATAACGTCGAGACGGTCACATTTTAAACTATACATTTTCTACACAGAGGAGGTTAACTGCACATTACCGTACTGGAGTTTGAAAATGTTGTGAGCGTTTCTTGCTCGTTTTAATTCCTCAGATAGCCAATAGTGGCGTGTTTACCATTTTGGGGGCCCTATGCAAAGTCCAAGAACCAAGGCCCCCCATGCCCCAGCATTGCCCAAGGTTTTTCAATTGAATTGCACAACAATAATATTCAGTATAGAATTAAGTGAGATATATATAAACCGGGTTTATTTTGTTTTACACTGCTTAAAATAACACTAAATTGTTACAGTTTGGCATGACAAAAATTCTTGGTTTAAAAAAAATGTACCCTCTCAGAAATTTCTTTTGCTTGCAAATGTATTATAGGATGTATTTAAAACAATGTAATTAATACTGCAACTTCAGTGTCTGACATCTTACTAAAAAAACTAAATGAGGAAAAAGAGGAAGCATTAGATTATGATTCAGACTGATCTAAAAAACTGAACTAACAAACACCAGCAAAGAACACTGTAAGTTGGTTATTGCTTGAATTTATGGATGGGAATCACATAACTCTCATGTTCATATTGTAAAAACAAACTTACTGTGAGATACAACAAGCATATAGACTAGACATATACTAAAGATGAGATTTTAATGACAATGATGAGATACAGAATATGATTTATGTATTTTAGACATTATTTATACCCCTGCGTGGTGTCTTTATCATTTTCATACCTGTATGAGTGTGGAACAAAACATGCGTGTCACCGATCAAACCAAACCACCAATCACAAGTGTGAAGCCCAAAGTCTTTAAAGTAAACTTGACCATCGAGTGAATGTTGTGCAGTTACGAGAGCACAGAGAGAGTCGCGCGAGCGCTCATTCCAGCACTTGTGTGGCTGCTTTTTGTGTGCGCTGTGCAGAGGTGCGCTGTCCCGTAGAGTTCGCTCATCTGCTAGTGTAGTGTTCTGCGCGCTCGTAGGGTCTGACTAAACGCCATAGCCGCGCATATAATTGGTTCGCGCAGTGCAGATCACTCGAGTGGCGCAGTTTCGTCCTTCTTTTGATGAGTTTGGCTTCCCATATTATATGTGCCCTCGTAAGGATGCGCGCATATAATATTCTGCGTGCATACTTGCACATCTCTCGCTCGCGCGTGCTTTATCTGTGCCTTAGATTTGGGTCTGAATAAACGTAACATACTTTCGCACACCTTGTGGCCAGCAGTGTTGGGTGTAACTAGTTACAAAGTAACTAGTTACTGTAATAATATTACTTTTTTCAGTAACTAGTAGTGTAAGGCATTACCCGTCTGAAAATTGTAATATTATTACAGTTTTCCCGAGCTAGTTACTTGAGTTACATTCGCCAGTAGCACCTTCATCACACAAGGCACAAAACACAGAGAACAAAAGGGAAGGGGAGGAGGGCGTGAATGGAACAGTGATTGGTCTAAGTTTGGCACGAGGTATCATTTACCATCACCGATTGGTCGACACCCGGCAGCCAGCAGCACAGAGCGGCAGCGGCACACTCAAAGACAGATCGGGAAAATGGAAGCGTCAACAATGGCAAGCTCTTTTTCAGAGGAAGGTTCCCAGCAACAGAAAGCTAGTTTCGACGGGTGGAGATTCAGTCATATTTTATTATGTTCAACAGAAGGAAAATAACTTGACGGTGAAGTGCACACTCTTTAATGTTTCTCCGAACGCTGTGCCCTGCGTCCGGTAGCGGGTAAGGAAGCCAGCATTTTCTTGGCCGTGGCTTGCCCAAATAAACATTCTTGTCCAGAAAAAAAATGTAACTAGTAATATAACTAGTAATATAACTAGTTACTTTCTCCAGGGAGTAATAAAGTAAAGTAAGGCATTACTATTTTTGAGAGTAATATGTAATACGTAATATATTACTTTTTTGAGTAACTAGCCCCAACACTGGTGGCCAGTAGGGGGCCCCCAAGCCTGCGAGGCCCTATGCAATTGCGTGGTTTGCGTGGTGGGTAAACACGCCACTGATAGCCAAATGCAGCAGCAACATGAAAGCTTGTGAGCGCGCTCACGCTGATGACGTCTGCGGCTGCTCTGACTGCATTGCCTGCCACCAGAAAGTAATGTAACATGTTCAAAACATTATCATAATGGCAAAAATCTCTGAAAAGTGACAAGGATGCAGCACAGAATTAATAATATTGTGCATATTAAACAGATTAAAAGACAAGTTACCGATTGATGGACGCTTGTTTGATTTTCAGGTTGCATGCAAAATCCATTTGGCTCAAAAAACCAAGGGGGCACGTGCCCCTCAGTTTGAATGGGCATGACGCCTCTGAATTTAGCCACTGAAGGTGAATAATAATAATAATAATAATAACTCATTGAAGAACAATAGGGTCCTCCTACCTCAGTGCTCGGGCACTAACCAGGACCCTCAAATTATAACCTCAAATTATAACAAGAAGCTACTCTAGTCTACATGCTCTTACATTTACAGCCATGACTGAAGACAAAATGGCCTTCATGTTTTAAGGGTCATTCACATTCTAACGATAACTAAAATGTTAACTATAACAATAACTATATTAGCGTCCACACCACCGAACAATAACTTTATGCTTATTTGCCCGTGAAATTCTTTACCTCGAATGGCATTAGCTAATATTGCACATTTTCTTTAATAAAAATGCTTGTAATTGTTCACATCAGGGATGTGCACAGGGGGGTTGCTCAGGTTGGGCGGGCAACTGCCCATATGCCCTTCTTGACTCATGTTTCCTTTCAGAGGTGGAAAAAAATCATACTTTTACTTTGTTAAACTTTTTGGCGTTACTGTATTTAAATTAATTAGAAAATGTGTATTTTAATATTAAATTGCCGTCTCAAATTTCTGTGGCATTTGCAAATAAATGAGTCTTTTGAGCAAATTCTTTACAAAGCAAAAGGGCCAAACGTTTTGAATTGGTTCGCGAATCAATTTGAATGAATTGTTCAGATCGCTGCAAAACTGAATCGTCTGATGTGGTTTAACTTGTAACCTATGTAGAAACACGCAGGATATAAACAGTTGGTGGATGATGTGAATATGAAATTGTAACATGGGCTGCTTAAATAAAGCGGGAGAGAAATGAATCCAAATGCAAAGAGGTTTTATTGTAAAATCCCAAACGGGCAAGCAAACAAATCCAAAGGGCAATCCAATGACGTAATCCAAAAAACAGGCAAGGGTCAAAACCATGAACAAGAAAACAGAACCATGAAACAGGAGACAAGATACACAACTATGAACGTTCAGAACTGCAGCTGTTACACATACAATACTTCGCAGGGAATGTACAGATTAAACCGGTTTTATAGAGAACAGACAGGAAGTACAAAGTGAAGTGAGACATGACAAGATTTAAAAAAAGCCAGAAGAGAAAAGGATATCAAAATAAAAGTCCTAAACACGAAACAAAACCAAACACAAGACAAAACCCTTACACCAATCTTTTAACTAAAAGCAAAACCTCACACATGTACCCCCCAATTATATTATAGTTATTGTATAGACACCGCCGTCGGTGTATGAATTTGTGAGTGAATGGGTGAATGTGAGGCTAATTGTAAAGCGCTTTGGATGGCCATAGGTCTGTTAAAAGCCCCATATAAATGCAGTCCATTTACCATTTTACCATTTATATATGCGCAACCTGTTCGTCGTCAGGAACAGTCAAACGCGCGCAACCTTCAGAAATACTGTAGCACAGATCGAAGAAAATACAATACAATGATTGACGTCTGATTGGCTGTATACTTTACTGTATGATCTAAGTGCTTCTCACAACACACACGTGACATGAGATTCACAACATAAGAAAACATGAGTTTTGTCTAAAATCAGTTTGTATCTTGTAAGTGTAAACTGTCGATATCCTCAGACCATTTTAGGAGATTCTAACTTTATACATATTAAATGCAAAACTCTTGTCACTCATGTCTGATATTTCAGCTATAAGCTACATCAACATTGAGGCCCAAACTAAACAGATGCCGTATCATAACACATGATCCACACTGAACACATAACCTGTTCATGCCAGCCTACACAACACATAAGAAGCAGATTTTTACCGTGTAGCTGTGTTAAATATGCATTTCTTGCATTTTATACATGTATACTGTTGTCTTCCTGTCCACCTTATGTCCACACACAAAGCAGAACAATGTGTTGCTATTGGCTACAACCTAAAATGATGAAAATACTTGGATGTGAAATTTTACTTTCTCTATTTTGTCACTCTCTCACACACACGCATGCACGCACGCACGCACACACACACACCATAGGTTTTGTAGTAAACCCATGGCTTTACAAATGGTAATCAATACATCAATTTACCATGATTACTACACTTTTACTATAATACACCCATGGTTATTTTTTATAAGTGAGATAATGGTAAAATGTAGAATGGTTCCTGTTAGACAGAAGGTAAAGTGTTTGGGACAGTGGGGGCAGACGAGTGTTCATGCTTGATATATAACATGTTGTATCCTTTACAGCAAGTGCAGAAGGACAAAACTCTGACATGTATCCATCATATATGTACAGACATATATACAAACACACTCATGCACTCACAGGAGTCCCAGATAAGAGAAAAACAGAGTAAAGTTACATAGCACATTCCATTTTTACACTCTTATTACCCCCGGGTCCAGTGGACCCCAACACCACATATGTAATATAAATGTGTAGGGGGTTGTACGGTGTTCAGTCATTATAAAGTTGATTATTTTTATGTTCTTTATAGAAGATGAGCCAAGGCCAATGAATCTGAGGTTGAAACAACAATTAATTGCATAATTTTTCTTTTGGTAAACATTAAAAACGGGTCCCACAGACCCGAACACCACACAAGGGTTAAAAGATGAACATTATACAAAAGTACAGAATCTGTCACATTAAATTTTTACCTGTTGTAACATAGACAATATTCCAACTAATCAGGCCAGCTGGACATTTAGCTTATTTTGACTGATTTACGGCTCTTATGACTTGTGTTATAAAATAACATTGTTTTCGTCATGAGGGGTGTACAAAAACGACACCCAGATGGAAGTAGTTTAAAGGAAATGCCAGGGGGTGTGTATAGTCACATACAACGTTATTAGCCTTTCTCACCAGTCTGTCTTTGTAAATGTGTTCTAGGCTCGGTAGTATTATTCCAAGGAACTTGCTGGCAGTTTTTTCTAATTGTCTTTTTTATTATGTTGTTTACAATTTGAGTCTCCTCATTCAAATTACACATCTGTGCATCTTCTGAAGCACCCAGGTTAAAAATAAGTGCACTTTATTTTGGTAAATGTTTTGTTTTCATGCACTAATTTTGTAAAAGTTTCTAGTATGCCTAGTAAGACCTTAATTGGCTGCATCAGGTGTGTTTAATTGTGGTTGGAGATAAACTCTGCAGGACACCGGCCCTCCAGGACCGAAGTTGCCCATCCCTGATGTAGATAGATAGATAGATAGATAGATAGATAGATAGATAGAGAGAGAGAGAGAGAGAGAGAGAGAGAGAGAGAGAGAGAGATAGATAGATAGATAGATAGATAGATAGATAGATAGATAGATAGATAGATAGATAGATAGATAGATAGATAGTAGTGATGGGCAGTCCGGCTCTTTCCATTGATTCGGCTCTTTCGGCTCAAGCTCCGGCTCTACATTTTAGTGATGGCAGTCCGGCTCTTTTCATAGATTCGGCTCTTCTGGCTCGGCTCCCTTAGAAGAGCCGGCTCCCCTGCCTGCGTCTGAAGATTCGGCTCTGCTCGTTCGCTACAAAGAATCAGCTCTTAGAGCCGCTCGTTCGCGAACGACCCATCACTAATAGATAGATAGATAGAAAGATAGATAGATATAGAGAGAGAGAGAGAGAGGCCTACAAACATAAGCCCTTTTCACACACACATTCCGGATAATACACGTAAAATGCATCCTGGATTTTTCCGGAATGGTTAGAGTTTTTGTTTGTTCACACTGCCAAGATTACACGGCATCTGATGGTCCCGGAAAGACACGTGACCTGTTGAAAGTCCCGCCCTCTCTTCTACGCAGCGTCTGAAGTTTGCATATTATATATTATTTCTCTCTCCAGAAACAACTCGCGTTTATAATAAGACTACAAAGGAGCGCGTGAACGCACAGTTCTATGCTGGTGAATGATCTCAGCTTCAGAGTGGATATTTGACATGCGGGTATTTTCGTTTATTATAGCTCAAATGAGCACGTGACGCGATATTCTTTTATGCTGCTGAATGATCTCCGTTTCAACGCAGTAAGTAATAATCTAACTTACCTGATATCCGCTTCAGTCTAGTATGCTGACATTTCTCGTAGTGAATGTTGTAAATCCCTGATTTTAAAGAGTTGAACCAACTTCATGTTGCCATGACAAGCGCGTCCTCACTACGGCACGTGCGTCATTGTTTATGCGTCTCATTTATCATTTCCTGATAACTGCTTCAATCTAGTTTGCAACATTTCTCGTGGTGAATGTTTATATGCATGTTATCTCTCGTTGTAAGGAGCTGAACCATAACTTGTGTTGTGATGAAGACGCGCGCGTCCTCACTTCGACACGCCCATTACTGCATTCTTGCGGCTTCTTGTTCACACAGAGGGTTACCCGCGTATCTTACTAGGTCCTCTTTCCGGCAACGATCCCAGAAGATTAACGGAACGAGTTTTTGTTCACACAGACGCTTGTCTGGCAATTTTACGGGTATTTTCTGGGACCAGAGGTCTGTGTGAATGGGGTTATACAGAGACAGATTAAGAGAGAGAGACAGATTTATTGTTGTACAAACTTGATAACTGTATGGAAATCTTCATTCATTAAATCAACAACACATCTCTCATGTCACACTAGTTTAAATGACTTCCTATTTATTGCAATGCTTTTATTTTTTCACAAGGTCAAGGTGGAGTAATGGGTCTGTAGTTACACCACTAAAGAAATCCTGAATAAATGAACCAATCTTCCTGGTTTGGTAAATGTGGATGTTGACAGCTGGTTCCTTCAAGGCATCATTCAGTCCAAATTCCCTTTTACTGCCATTGCAAATAAAACAGGTCTTTGGTTCTTTGTCTGGTGTTGTACTCTATGGCCGTTGTGTACGCCCCGTCTTTTGTTTTTTCATGTGTGGATTTAGTGTTTTTGTTTCTCTGTGAATAAAAACTGCATTTTGATCATCCACGGGTTTCTCCATTGTCCACATGTTACAATTAAAATACAAAAATAATATATGATCATATATGATTTTTCATATTTTAGATATTATAAAATAACATTTTACATTTCTTTAATAACGAATTATTATTGATTACTAGTTATTTACAATATAAGGTTACACATGTGTTTCATTCATGAACTATTCTGAAAATTGACAACATGCATAAAGTCAAAATCGCAATCAAAAACTTGACGTCCATTTGACATCCACACACCGATGTTGTTTCAACCTCCAAAATAACAACACAATAGCAATGCAATGATAGTAAAGTTAAAAAAAAACAATAATACAGATATTCTTTCAAAAAGTAATGCATCTATTCTGATTGTAAACACAGATCTGTAGCTGTCTGGCCCTTTTGCGCCCCATAACTGTTGGGAGCAGACCGCAGATAGTTTCTGTTTGTGTTTCTAGATGTCAGTCTCAGATGATGCTGGATATGACTGCTGTACAACACCTGATATAAACTTGTACTTGTTATAAACTACAGCATCAATGACAAGATTTGTAGCAGCTCATACTAACATAGCAATCCACAAAATCAGTAAAGCTCTCTAAACAAACATGGATTACCACCTAGATCAGTAATCCTCACTTTTCATCCAACTGAGCCACACCAGTAAGATAAAGTCAACAGGCAAGTCACCACAATAATAACCAAATAATAACACACCCAGAAATACAAATGATACAGTGCTAAATGTAATCAAAGTATAGAGTGATTTGTGTACCACAGTACAGCCGTGCATACACAAAAACTAGCAGAAATATTGCACATAGTCATATTTTATTGCAACAATTAAAGTTTGTGTCGTCCCCTTCCTAAAAGGCCCTTTAAAGGGCGAAATATCATGTTTTGAACGCACCCTAAGTAGTGATCTGAGTTGGGTTTTTTCAACCTTTGGGTCCCTCTATTATGAAATTATTTGTCCCGTTCTCAGAGATCCCAAAAACGATTTGTGAGAAACCGTTCAACAACTCAGTCTGCCTAAACCCCACCTTTCAGTAGCCTACTCTGCTCTGACTGGTCAACTGACAGAGTCTCCGCACAGTCCAACAATAGTGCAACATGTATTGACCTGATCTCACGAATTTCCGTGGTATAGTCAAGGAAAATATTGCTCATTTATCCATGTCATTGTCACGAATCTCCGCATTTTTCTGTGTCTTTGTCACGGATTGGCTACTCAACAGTTTTGTCCTATTTTCTTACCATTGTCACTTTGGTTTAGGGTTAGATTTACATAAAATGACATCCCTACCCAAACTCTAACCCTAACGCCAGGCGACAGTGGTTTAAAAATCAGAAAATATAAAAAAATAGTATGAACCAATACTTAAAGTGACATCTTAACTCAAATACCAAATCTAACCCTAAACCGAAGCGATAATGGTTTGAAAATAGGAAAAAGCAGTTGTGTAACCAATCCATGATAATGACAAGGAAAATAAATTCTGTGGTACGGCCACCGAAAAAAAAAAGTGGAGATCCATAACAATGACATGGATAAAAGAGCAAAATATTCCGTGACTATACCATGAAACTTTGAGATCATGTTGTCATTCATCATTAGTCCAACTTATAAAAATGAGGACAGACACTAACATTTTTACACTCATTTAAGCAAGTATGTAAGCTTAACGGGCCATAGCAAAACCGCAATGCAACATGTATTAGCCGCTTGCTAACATGACTCACTGACAGTTTATTAAGAGTTTAAAAAACGACATCAATATACATCATTCATCATTAATTCAAGCAATACAAACAATGACAGATGACTAGTCAACTTAATTTCTTTAGGTGTTTTCATCATTATTCGAGATTTCCCCCACCAAGTTATAAAACAATCGTTATCGTCCAAGGTATAAAAACAATCGCAGACACTAACATTTTTAACACTCATTTAAGCAAGTATGTAAGCTAACCGGGCCATAGCAAAGCGGTAAACAGTAGTGCAACATGCATTAGCCGCTTGCTAACGTGACTCACTAACAGTATATTAAAGGGGCCATGACATGAAAATCTGACTTTTTCCATGTTTAAGTGCTATGATTGGGTCCCTAGTGCTGCTATCAACCTAGAAAATTTGAAAAAGATCAACCCAGTAACTTAGTTTTGGTAAACCATTCTCTACAAGCACATGAAAAAATAGGTCGTTAAAATTTGGCTCTCCTTATGACGTCATAAGGAGCTCTTATTATAATAATCCAACCCCTTAATCCAACCACATCACTGCCATTTAGTTCAGAGAGAAAATAATTCACAGAACAATTGAGTTTCAATTTGAACAAACCACCATCATTGTGATCAGTGTTTGCACTTGATCTGCACATGTGCATTTTAGAGGACACACCCAGAACGGCACATTTTTGCACACACCTACAAAGTGGCAATTTTAACATGCTATAATAAATTATTTATATGGTATTTTGAGCTAAAACTTCACACATGTGCTCTGGGGACACCAAAGATGTATTTGACATCTTAAAAAAGTCCTGTGACATGGGCCCTTTAAGAGTTTAAACACCGACATCAATACACATCATTCATCATTAATCCATAGCGAAACCATAAACAGTAGTTTTAACTGCAACATGCGTTGCTAGCGCTGCTTACTGATAAGACATTATCAGTACACTCGGGGGAAAATAAACACATAATGTAATATCATACTTACATGTTGTGGTTAGGAGATGCATGTTGTTCCAAATAAAGTGGGTACTGAACCATCTTTCATTAGCAAACGTTTAGTAAATCCCTCCTTGAAAAAGTAATTTTAACCACTTATTCTTCACATCTTCATCATTTGGTAGTGAAACCAACACAAACCAATCTTGCACTTTTTGGTTTAACTACTTTGCACATCTTTGATGGACAGCTACACGATACACTGCAATACAAGTAATTTTTGGATTTTGGATCCGTCTGGCAATTTAACAAGATAGGATAATGATAAACATTTTCAACATTAACAAAGCAGTGTTTGTATTATCTATTCATAAACTCCTGACCTTAATTTTCTCCCGCACCTTGGACCTAATTTATAAAGCATGTATATGCACAGATTTGATCGTAAATTGTGCGTATGCAAATTTAACGGGAAAGTCCATGTTTATAAAAACTGTAACAGATTTATAAAAAGCACCTGTCATTGTTTATTAATCAATTGTCAATGACATTAATTAGGCATCGTTTAAATGCAGATTTGAAAATGTTTAGCTGCTAACAATTGCAAGATCATTTGAGATTACATGTCTACACTGCAAAAAATTAATGCCTTACTTTTTGTCATATTTTTGTCTTGTTTTTTAGTATAAATATCTTTGAGTTCTTAAAATGAGATACATTTACTTGGTAAGCAAAGTGGCTTGAGATATTAAGTCTTGTTTATTGAAATAAATTAAGAAAATTAAGAGGTTTATGCTTAAAACAAGTAGAAATGTCTGCCAGTGGGATCAGACAAAAAAAATCTTAATTCCAGTTTCAACTTACTTAAATAAACTCAATTAAAGTTTATTTTTCTTACGGCACTTGCAGATATTTTAACTTGTTTGACATTGTCATAACATTTGAAAATGGTAGAATGTAACATTCCTCTAATGTTCATTAAACCAGAAACATTCTTAGAACGTTCAAACTTTTTGGGAATGTTGGAAATTTTCAAGGAACATTCTTAGATTTTTTTTCTGTTTGCTGGAAAGGAACTAATAAATAACAATAAAAGCACACAAAGTCATGGTTCGTCAATGTTTTTGAAGCAGAGGCTGCCACGTCACTACAGCAAAAGCTTTGCTATTGAATGGGCATTAGAAAGGACATGAGTGTTTGGATGTGAAATGGTTTGGACATCAAGTTGTTGACATAAGTTTGATTTTGATATTTGATCTGTTTTTGACCACAATGTTGGTTGTCAATCTCACGTCTTTTAAACATCAACTGGCGTGGCGTGAATGGAAAATCGAAACATCTTAATGTACATGAGATTAAGACAGAGGTTTTACATAAAATTTACTGCATTTGTGTGGGATACTGAAGGAATTAAAACCCGAAAAGAAATTAGTTTAAGTAAGAGGTTTCACATAAAATATAATGCATTTGTTTGGGAAGCTGAAGGAATAAAAACTGGAAATGTAGTGACTGAAAAAGTACAGACCACTTCAGCTTCAGTCTTCACCTGCAGGTAAACATGGAAGTTTTCATTACAATTATTTGTGTGTATTGTTTTTTTGTCATTGTATTTGCACAAATCCAGTAAGTTAACCTTACCTAACATTCCTGAAAAAAGCTAAAAAAAATGCCTAAAAGGATACAAATCGCACCTGCTGTGTTGATTGTATTTTAAAACGGTTTACATCATTCGAATCACAAGAGTTTCCAAAGATATGCAACATGTTTAGCTTTTTGTTATTGTTATTGTATTTGATGAAGTTTTCTGTCAAATAATGCAGTGTCCCTCCCACGGTTCACTGGAATTTCAACTTGCAAACCAAGAGCCTTGATAAAAGTTAGTAAAGTGAAATAGGAATAGTTTGCTGTGCTAACAACTGATTATTTATTGTAGCACACTTACATAAAAATATAGCCTTGATTTAGCAGTTCACTGTTAAAAATTATTCATTGATTTGAGTTATGTTAGCATAAACTTTCAAGTTATTGCACTGTTACTGTAAGTATTTTTATGAATTAAGATGTTGAAAAAGTGTCAAACTCCTCAATAACTCAGGCATAATTCAAACTCAACAATGACAGTAACTTGTCAGTGTACAAATGTTTTGAACAAAATGCTACTGTAAATGTTCAAAGAGGATTATTTTAATGAAAGTCAAGCGCACAACTAAATGGAAACACTGATCACCATAATATTGACTTCAGACAAAACTTATTTTCAAAATAATCTTAACTAAAGTTAAACCCCTGTTAATTCTCATTAAGGACGTTTGTGCATGTATGAAATAAAGTCAAACTGAAGTGAAGATGGTTATGGTGTTTTTTTTTTGAGTTTAAGTACTTGTTTAAGCATCCTGTGGTAAGATGTTGATGACTAAGTCAACAAATATATTGTGCATGATTGCTTTAGGTTAACATCACTCATTTAATATAATTTTATTTATTTATTTATGCATTTATGCCTTTGGCAGACGCTTTTATCCAAAGACACTTACAGTGCATTACAAGCTATACATTTTATCGATACGTGTGTTCCCTGGGTTCAAACCCATGACCTTTTGCGCTTCAAACGCAATGCTCTACCACTGAGCTACAAAGGAATTTTATGCTTGTACAACTAACGGTAACTTAATAAAAACTAGTAAAAAGGGATACTAAGTAAAGTTGATCAATTATATACAGTATAGGTCAGAGCAGCTGTTAGAATTCAAATGAAAGTTTATTCAGATTATTAAAATGTGTTTGATTTAATAAACTCTTTTCATTTATTGTTTAGGATTCGCTGCATACTGTTAATCCATCACCAATGGAGAAGTTGATTCATTTTCTGCTTTTCTCAGGTCAGGGCTCACTCATTTTCTTGTGCAAAAAGATTAATTTAAGTTGCAAATTATCGAGGAGGTCTGACAAAGTTAGTTTTCAAATGTTTCTGTCTATTTATTACTCTCCTCTCAACAGGATTCTGGACATTCACACAGAGCAACTCAAATAAATTTGTTCTCATCCAGAAGAATGTGACCTGGGCTGATGCACAAGCTTACTGCAAAAAGTATCACATCGACTTGGCCACGATTACAAGCATTGAAGACCAGACAAGTGTACGAGTAGCGGTTAGCGCTGCGCTGCCTCCATTGGCTTGGATTGGAGTGTTCAGATACAATAACACTTGGTATTGGAATTATCTTAATTCGAAATTAACATTCAGGTTCTAGAAGTCTGGAGAGCCAGACAACTCCGATGCAAAAGGGGATTGTGGTGTCATCAGTGCCAGTGGATGGGAGGATATGGCACGCAGTCAATTGTTTCCATTTTTTTGCTACAATGGTAAGAATATGTATATGTTTGAGTGGTGAATCCTATTTACTAAAGCGATATCGCTCCAGTTGGAGTGTGATATGGCTCTATATCAGCATGACTGTGATTAGACCAGAGACACGAAGCAGTTCGACGGCACAAATCTGTGTGTAGATCTTCATGACATTGGTGTTCCAAGGTAGAAATAATGAGTCCTATCTTACCCCCGGTGCAATGTTTTTTTCGCTAGTTTCAGCCCGACGTTGTTATCAGTTTCATGCCCAGCGCCACGCTGTTTAAATAGCAAATGCACTTGTGCCTATCTGTTGGCCCTGCGCAGCAGCACACAAACATGCCAAATATTAAAAATGAAAGCAATACAATGTAAAATAATTTTATTGTGTACAGTGAAGGGGAGATGAGACTCTCAGTGAACCGACTGTTTCTTTCATCATTAAACTAGCAAAAGTGTGTTATACCTGATAAAGACGTGATCTCCTGGCATCCACATTTCCCAGATCTAATACAATTGAGCATCTACGGCATTAGCTTGAACCAACAAGTTTCATCCACAGTGGTGATTCATTTGCATCCTACATAACCTGAAGTATGTGCTTTTAACATGCTCATAACAGATAGCAAGCAACCATTGACTTAATGTTAAATTAGTGTAACTGCATTAACATTAATTTCATTGAATGAACATCATTAGTGTGACCATACGTGCCATATTCCCCAGACATGTCCTGGCCAGGATTTAAACGGAATATAACAAATGACCTTATTCTCATCTTATTACAGATAACAAACCAGACAAGTTAGTTTTTGTCTCTAAAAACATGTCATGGAATTTTGCTTGGGGTTACTGTATACAGCATTACAGACCTGGCCATCATTTGGAGTCAAACTGAAAATGATCTGCTGGTGAATATGATGGTAGGATATGAAAAAGCATGGATTGGTCTCTATAAGGACTGGTGGAAGTGGTTAGATGAAACAGATATGAACACGTTCCCCATAAACTGGAGCGCTGGACAACCTGACATTACTGGCTCACACCCGCTTTGTGCTGTTACAAATCTTGATGGAGTCGATGATCGACTCTGCCCAGAGACCCTTCCATTAATCTGCTTAAGCCGTAAGTTTTACTCATAAAGGATCAAAACTGGTCAACACTTTTTGGAGTTTCCCCTAAATAAATCACAAATGCAGAAACACATCTAAGTATAAACTATTTTTAAAATTTAAAATAACAACTGTCAGTAAACATTAAAATGAATTATTTACAGATGTAAGTTTTTGTTGCTCTCTTCATGTAATATTCTAACAGATTCAAAGAATCAGATCATGAGAGTGGAGTTGAAATCGAGTCAGAATCTAAATGACCCTGCGGTGATGGAGAGAATCTTACAGTTGGTAAGAGGATCTATTATACCACTTTTACAAGATGTAATATAAGTCTCGGGTGAGCCCAGAATGTGTTTGTGAAGTCCCACAGATCATTTATTATAGCATGACAAAAATTAGATCAAAACCACAGTTTTTGTGTGTGTATCTTTAAATGCAAATGAGCTAACAAACACTCACACAATAGAATGTACCGTTGGATCATGAACAGTTGGTGTAGACCCATCTGTCTTTGACTCATCTTTCAGAATGAATCCAGCAATGGACCGGCCTTTGTTTGCAGGGGATTAAAAGAAAATAGTTTGATTTTTTTCATCTTAAGTTTCTTTTCTTAAGGAACAAAGCACTAATGTGGCTGACTAGAAATACTGACATTAAAAATTTTGCAGGCACGTGCCAACAATCTAACCCTCCCAAATATTGAGCAATATACCAACTGTGACAATATACCGTCCCATATACAGATTGATTACTGATTTAAATTATTAACAAATCTAGGTACATAAATCGACTGGTGATATTTTTTATCCTATTGGTGTACAGTGTCAGTTGTGTTTTTAGTTTAAGTAAAATAAGTTTGTTTGTGTGACCAGCACTCATGATTGATTCTGTTCTTCAGATAAAGCAGAAGCTGAAGGATCGTGGGATAGGCAATGACACAACATTGACATGGAATGTGCAGCCAGATGGAAATGTTTTCTCATCAAGAAATGAAAGTGAAAAGGGCCAGACACACTGTTCAGACTGAATTAAAACATTCAAAAAAAAAAACAATTAATATCATTATATATTTTAACCCTCAAGAGATCCTAAAAAAAAACGTACGTAAGTGATCCTAAGGCCAAAATATTAAACCTTCCCAAAAACTGCTCTAAAAATATCATCATCAACATCAATATTGTGTCTTTAGAACTACTTCTGCGTGAAACATACATATGAAATGTTAATTAAATTTGTAAAAAAATAACCCTATATATGCCAATATGTTAACATTAATTGAACCACAGTGTTTGGCTGATGTCGTGAAACCTTTTGTGGGACATTGTAGCCCGGATAGTGCCCTGTCCTGATTTCTCACTCCAGAGTCTGAGGGCTGATTCATTTTTTATCTGTAAACAGCGGTCAGAATGAGCAGCCCCACATAAACCTGCAGTTTCTCTGTCTCAAGATCTCTCCAGTCTGTGATTGGACTTTGCAGAAATCTATTTTGCAGTAAACTTTGTCAGAGTTGCGTTGTGTTCTGTATATTTATTGTCTCTTTATTTAAACATACGCAGGTTTTAGTTGAGGTGTGATGCTTGTAGCAGCAAGGGCTGTGAAGTCTGTAAAAGAATGCTTTGCATTTAACAAAAAATTTCAAACTTTAATTGCAAAATTGTAAAAAAGTAGTTTTTAACTTACATATTTTATTCTATTGTCATTAGATTTAGTTTTTTTTTTTTCATATTTATCCATATCAAATATACACTGCTGTAACTTCAAGCTGAACTATTTAGTTTAAGTAGTAAACTTTTAAAAAGTCAGTACTGGTTTTAATCAAATAAAAAATGAAATCTATATGGTTGTGTATTTGTAACTTTTAAGCTGATCTATTTAGTTTAAGAAATCAACTTGAAATTGATTGTAGAATTAATATAATTATTATAAAATGTTAGGTAATTATGAAGGTATATTTGGTGTAAAACAGCTTCACATCTGTGACAGTGGAATTTGTATTTGTAGAGATTATCCACACATGTGTATCAGTAAATTTGAAGTCACAGATGAAGAGTTGCTAACTTGTAGATTTTTTCCCTCAAATACACCACAACAGTTACACATTCACAAATCCTTCAGTGCAGCTGCACAAATCCCATTTTACAATCACAGATTAAGAAACTCATATGCTCACGGTTTTTGCTACAATTGCTGCAGTAAATATGGTGCAAAACCTACTTGAACGCCTGTATTAAAATATGTGAAGTCACGCAGAAAATTAGTACATTCACAAATCATTATGTGCATCTTTGTGATGAGAGTTTTCAAGTGTGTAAAATTTGTTTCACAAAATATTTATTTATTTTTTTCATATTTTTTCTAGCACAAACACAAGTACATAACAACAACTGCTTGAATCTGCTGCTATGAGTTTCAAACACTCTTTTTCACGTGCTCTCTCTTTTGCACAATATCTCTGATATAAATGGTGTGAAAGAGATTTGTATACCTGTAGGCAGTGGTTGAATTGGGCCGGAGCTCATCGGAGCACAGCTCCGCCTCCTCAGGTCCACAACACACCCTGCCGGAGCTGACGGGATTAGTTTTACAGGGGGACCTCTGAGCAAATCAAGCTTCTCAGAGGTCCACTGTGATTTTAATCCCGTCCGAATCGGCCATGTCTGTGTTTTTCTCTGCAACCTCTGTAAAAATTCAAGAGCAATTTACTTACTGTCAGGTCTTTTGATAAATGTAATCCCGCCCGGATGCAAATGTCTGTGTCTGCTCGCAATATCTTTTGAAAACGCGGTTCTTTTGGTGTTTTGGCCAACGAAATCTGTCGTATAGGTCTTGAGTCCCATTCATTCAGCAGATATGGATGTTTTTTTCCATTAGGCGGAATAAAATAATCAGTGGTGTAGTCTAGATTTTTGTAGTGAGTATACTGTGATTTTCCCTCCCAGCCTCATACTCAACCGTCATAGAGCAACAACCCATAAGCACCACCACACTTACTAATGCATAGAGTATGTGTCTACATATAATTATGAGCATTCTGAAAGACTGCTGATATGTTTTCAACATGTCAATTTATTGTATTCATTTATTATAAACAACACATATAGTTAACAGCCAGTAACATACAGCTGGGCAGCCTTTACATCCTCTTACAGCAAAGGTTGCTGGCGATTTTCAATGAACATTTAAGAGTGCAGGTTGCAACTATTATTACCTAGTAACCATTTTTTCTTACTACCATAGAAAGCTGAGGATTATCATTAGCATTTTGAACATTTGTGCAGTTCTATCAAGCCCCTATTCCACCTGGATTGCGGCAATGATCTTGGGGTAGGGCAAAAAGAAGAGCAGTATAGGGTGCCATCAGAGATGAGGGAGGGTAGCCTGCTAGTCTACAAAGATTTCCATAAATGTTTATACTCTGGTGTCTGAGGTGTGCATTGCCTCCTTGCTTGTGTGGCAGAGCGATGGTTTTTCAACCATGTTGTAACATACTTTCTTGGCTCAAAAAGTCTTAGAGGGGGCCCATTAATGCTAATCATCATCAAATTACTTACATTAGACAACAACAGTGTAGATCTTTTGTCTGTACATATAATGTTCATGAGACTGAAGCCCCTTTCACACTCGGCTGTGCTGCAAGGGATGGTCTGGATGCATCGTATGAGTGGTTTTATGCCTTCGGGCTCACTGTCTGGGTGCTCAAGGAAATCTCTCATACCATTAACTGCTTGCTGTTCACAAAGATTAAACCGTCTGCACAGTCGTTTCACTTGTGCTTCACCATGCCGTACTCCAGGTGTTGATGGCCAGTTTCCTTTATCTAGAATGCTGAGATCATGAAGCATTTCACCTTCAAATGACAGGCGCTTCTCCATGTTGTTGATCAGACTTTGCAGGAACTGCTTTGCATTGATTGGTGTGAGCTTTCCATTTGACTCCAGGGGAACTGATCGAAAACGTCCCAAAGATTGTGCTGTCAGTGCCTCCTCTAATTTCTCTCCTGGCATGTCTTTGAATGATGTCAGCACTCTAATGGTGCATTTTAGGAGCTGGTCTGCCCTCAACAGTGTGACTGAATGTGCCTGGAGTTGCTCAGACAGGTTTGCAAGTTCAGACAGTGCATCATACATGAGTCCAAGGTCACACAGGAATTCCTTGCTTTGCATACGACATGCCAGGCCTCTGTAGGTTTGTCTTTCTTTGCTGTTTCTTGTTTGGTCTCCCGCAGCATTTTCAAAGTGTCTGTTAAGTGCTTCATATGATCTCCACACAGCCTTTACAGAATGGAAACTGCTGGCCACCCATCGTGTACTTAAAACTCTGCCAATTTTCATTACTTGTGAGCCCACTTCTTGCGCTGCTTCCAGAAGCTCACGTACATTTTTATTGGACTGACTGTAGAGATTGTGGATCTTCTCCATGAATGCTTTGAAGTGGTTGACTGCATGAACCTCATCCACAGCATTAGATACTGCCAGTTCCAAACGGTGGTTCAAGCAGTGCCATGTAAAGAGGTTAGGGTACCTTGCAGTCAGCCTGGTTGCCACACCAGAGTTCTTGCCTAACATAACACTGGCTCCATCAGAAACAAATGAGACCCAGTTCATCTGAAGCCACTCTTTACTGAAGCCTGCAGTGTCCAAGCAGTTAAGTAGAGCTTGTTCTATATCCTCTGCCCTTTGGCTCTCCAGCTCAACCAGCTCCAGAAAAACAAATTCAGGAGTTGCTCCATCGAATGAGGCTTTAATGTTGACAATCATGGCAGATTTGTGGCTGAGAGATGTAGCCTCATCAATGAGAACAGACAACTTGCTTGAAGATGATACAATACTGTCAACAATTTTTTTCTGCATCTCTTTTGCTATGTGTTCCACAATTTTTGTGGAACTGTATCTAGAGTGCAGACTAGTGCCCATGTTGACACCATTTTTTTCCTGAAGCTCAATCAAATATTCATGGTCAGTGAAAGGTCGGTTCATCTTTGCAAGACAGTATGCTGTTCTAAATACAGCATCTGTCTCAGCCAAAACAGTGTCTGACACAGTTCTCATCAAATTTCCAAATAAATCCTGTTCACCCTTTTTAGTGAGCTCTTGGGCTATTTCATGCGCCCTGGATGTCTCATGTCGTCTTATCTTGTTCCTCAAAGAGGCCAGAGATGTTGATCTGTTTGTGTTTGAGGGCTGTATCTGTACCCACTCCTCAGACATGGACACTCTTTGTTCTGTGAGGATGCCAGTTGATTTTGTTGCACTGCAAACAGCACAACCTGGAAGTAAACAAAACCATGACTAATTAGCACCATCATAAGTTTGTATCTATATTAGCACCTTGCACCTATATTAACATCTGCTGAGCAGGGCCATATTTTAATTAAAAATATTTTATAAACTGTTTATAATCTTAACACCATTGAAAGAAAAACTAAAAGAAGAAAAATGTTCCTCTCTTAATTGTTTTTTTCTGATAACTAACATTACCATATAGTAATTTATTGGTGTAAATTAATGAAGCCTTAAGATAACATTGAATTAACTGTCATTTGCATTGTCACTGAAATTCAATAGTTTATATCAGCTTTGCATATGTGCTGATATATCTACCTAACTTTCTGTCCCTCCAGTCTAACCAAGGATGCCTGATTTTAAATTCCATAGCCTGACTCTCAGTCCACCAGGCTGGCCAGGATTTGTCTTCCCTCTCGTCATCTAAAACAAGGAGATATAATCACGCACACACAAAACACACGCACACACGCGTGTACAAACACCCACAAACACACGTCTAGTAGTTATACTACAAAAACATGGCTAATTTACAACTCAGTATACGAATTATCGCCATTTACGTTAATGAAAACGTATTTGCTACTTTTACTTACCAGGTAAAGTCACAGTACAATCTGGCTCATTTTCTGTAACGTTAGATTCTTCTGCAACGTTCGTGTCATCTGTTGCAGTGTCATCTGTTGCAGTGTCACCCGAAGCGGCAATAACTTCATGGGCAGACTTACGAAAACAGTGAAAGAGTGTAGTCTGAGTTTGCTTTCGTTTCATATCTACATTGACTTTAGTTCATTTAAAACTTGCGCCGAGAAAAAACGCCGTTCCGTGTGTTGCTATTTTGGTTTGACGTCAGATCCAGGTCTTCTTTTTCTGTTGTTGAAATGGCGGTTGGCAAACCAACTAAAGGTGCATTTTCCGCCACCTACTGGATAGGAGTATGGAGCACTATTTAATTAAATACGTCAGATCCAGGTCACAGGCCACGGAAGCCCAAATATGGTCCAAACAAGATCAGTGCGATCAGTGCTTCGCAAGTTCGCAACACAGACAAGGTGATTGATTTATGAATGAAAGCATGAAAGTTTTGTTATAAAACGATGTTGTTACGTATCTCCGCACTTTTTTCAGTGGGTATACGGAAATCTGTAATTTTTTCTAGTGGGTATACGCCGTATACCTGCATGTCACGTAGACTACACCACTGAAAATAATTAAATCAAGACGAGCTGAATATCATCCACGGTTAAGCCTAAACACTGTAAAATCAGTAACGTTATAAGGTATGAACTCAACCTTATTTTGTTTCACTCTGGAATGGTAATGTTAATTAATAAAGATAATAAATTGTTATTAATCATTATTTCTTAATTTCTTTAGTTTTTTTATAAGCAGCCAGTTATATAACACACGTAGGCTACTTTATATGATTTGTTTAAGTTATTTTGATTTGTTAAAATTAAATTAATAAATTACATGTTCTGTGGGCTAATAATTTTACATTTAAAGCAAAATATCAAACATTAGGCTGCAAACACGCATATCCAGAGCACGTGATCTGTTGCAACGCCAAAACGCATGAAACAGACGCTCCTTTCTCAGGAAAAGCATGAGAATTTTTATCCCGTCCGAATCGGCCAAAATCACAGACGTCTTTTTTGCGGTCCAAGTTGCGGGCAGGTGCCGGTTGTTTATACATTGACCCGCGCATCACTGGTACGCAGCCCCGCGTCTCACTCAGATCCTCAAGAATGCGCATTCTCACAGGATGACATTAGACATTGTAGAGATGAGAGATAGAGAGGTAAGAGTGGTGCACACGTCGAGAAAACTTAATAGAAGTCTAGAAACAAATGATTAAAGTATGTATAGCCATATCACTCATCTCATTAAAATATGTTAAAAGATAAGACTGAACTTATTGTATAGTTTAATAAAATAATGTATTTTGGTTATATAAATCAATTACAACCTAACTATAGTGATTGTTTTACTAACTGCTGACCAGCTTATCTCTATGGCTAATTTATGAGACATATTGATGCTGATTCAGTATGTCGTTTTTCTTGTTAATTTAATCTTTTGGGTTATCTTATGCTTAGAATTAGTCAAGGAGGTTGAGTCTTATACCTTCTTTCAAAGTTTGATCAATTGTGCATAATAACATGTGCAACAAATGCATATAGGGTGTCAGACTCATAGATTAGCATAATTTAAAGTTCAGGTTTTAAAGTTTGGATCAACCTCTGGCACAGCTTTAAAGCTGAAACTTGTAAGTGAATTGTAAAGTATTTATCTTTGTTTGAATACCTACTCAATCTTACCTTACACATAAATACTGGAAAAAGAGCCCCTTTAGTGTAAAACACATTAAGTAATTTTACGGCGTAATTTTGAATGATGACTATTTACCGTAAATAAGTGCTCCCCCTCCCTACAAAAGCCAATTTAACCACTGCCTGTACGTTAAGACGAGCACTGTTCAGCACTGCCCACCAGGTGGCGCCCAACACTCACTGAAGCAGAGTTTATTAATTACCACCAATGTTTCAGCAAGGTAAATCGCCTTTATCAAGGTATTATTTTCACCAAGTGGAGAACAATATAAATGGGAGTGCTAATTATACACACATGAAGGTAATTACATACAATATTCCAATGATTCATTAGTAAACAAATAAAAAAATACAAGCACTGAGGAAAAGTCTTCCTTACAGTCAAATGTTGACTAAAAAGAATATATTAGGGCCCAAATGATTTTATTAAGAATAATAATGATATGGAAAAATCTTTGGGATACACCCCCAAACAAAACAAGCTGTGGGACAAAAAACGGTGCTCAGCCCTGCTCAGATTTATTCCAGAAAAAAAGAGAAATATTAAAAAGAATTTTCAGTGATGTTTACAACTTAATATACCAAACGTGTGAAACCAATTTAAAAGATAATCAACCAACATTGGCATATTTTGTAATCTACTGAACTTCATGATCCTCCTCTTGTGGTACAGTATTTAGACATGGAGGTAATCTACGAGATAAATTAATTAGATCGGACCTTTCTTCTCCATCTATACCAACAGAAAACACTTTAACACCGATCTAAGAAGAAAATTAAATGATCAGTGTGATTCAATCAATGTAGTAATACGTAAACACGTGTAAATCAATTCCCATTTAAGAAATATGTTGTAAAATAAAAGCTATTATTTATTTGATAATATGTCATAGTGGTAAATCATATGTAGGAAAAACAAATAGAGAATATAAAACACACATCACGAAACATCAGAGTGTAATAATATGCAGAAATATGAACTTGCCATTAGCACTGCATTTTGTTGAACTAAATCTTCCTATTACTTCATTATTGTATATAGGAATTGAGAGGGGATTTCCATAGAAGGTGAGGTGAGGTGGACCAATGTTTACTTAGATAGAAGGCCTTTTAGGTATATTAAATGCAAAATTTGGCCACACATATTTTAAAAGCAGATTTTGATTTGGGTTGTTTTTTTATAGGTTTTATGATATTAAAAATGAATGGGACTTTTATTTAAATGTATATGTGTTTTTTCTGCATATTGATTGTTTGAGATTTAAGGAAGACTTATATTTTGTTTACTAATGAATCATTGGAGTATTGTGTGTAATTACCTTCATCTGTGTACAACTAGCACTCCTATTTATATTGTTCTCCACTTGGTGAAAATGATAAAGGTGATTTACCTTGCTGAAACATTGGTGGTAATTAACAGCAGAGCTATTCAAATCTTACCCTGGAGGGCCAGAGCACTTTATAGTTTAGTTCCAACCCTGATCAAACACACCTGAGCAAGCTAATCAATGTCTTCATAATCATTAGACAATCAGCGGTGGCAAAGTTTGATTAGGGTTGGAGCTAAACTACACATTGCTCTGGCCCTCCAGGGTAAGATTTGAATAGGCCCTACAGGTATACAAATCACTTTCACACTATTTATATCAGAGATATTTGTTTAAAAGAGAAAAAAAGTGTTTGAAACTTGTAGCAGCAGATTCAAACAGTTGTAGTTTGAATTAAAGGAAGCAGAATTGCAATTCAATAGAAATTCAAAGAAATTCATTAAACATATTATACAGTAAGTGAAGTGTTAAAGATTAGGCTTTCAGTATATGTCAGATATGATTGCATTACATATTCTATAAATTAAATTAGTTTGAACTACAGATTACATTAACAGGAAAGCTTTCCCCCTGCAATTAATGTTAAAAACTCTAGTCACATAACAAATAATTAAGTTAGATTTTTTTGTAATTGTAATTTTGTGGAACACGATGGAACAAGACTTAATTTCCCAGAATGCTTTACTTTAACCAAGTATTTAAAATGGTTGCCAAACAATTTTCCAAAGTAACTTTCCTAACACTGAATGTATTGGAGATTCTTTCTATTGTGTGACTGTGAAATTTCTTTGAATTGCCATGAATTTAATTCCACTTCCTGTCATTCCAATTCCAATTCAAATTCAACTTCCTGTAGGGCGGAGTCAATTCAATTCTATTTCATGAATTGAATGGAGGCCAATTCTGAAATTCTAAATTGTGCACAAGCCTGTTGTGCTAGAAAAATATATAAAAAAATTGTGTGAAACATTGTACACACATGCAACTCTCATCACAAAGATGCACATAATGATTTGTGAATGTGCTAAATTTCTGCGTGACTTCACATATTTTGATGCAGGCGTTCAAGTAGGTTTTGCACCATATTTACTGCAGCAATTGTAGCAAAAAACATGAGTGTATGAGTTTCTTAATCTGTGATTGTAAAATGGGATTCGTGCAGCTGCACTGAAGGATTTGTGAAGGTGTAACTGTTGTGTTGTATTTGAGGGAAAGAAAAAAATCTACAAGTTAGCAACTCTTCATCTGTGACTTCAAATTTACTGGTACACGTGTGGATAATCTCTACTAATACAAATTCCACTGTCACAGGTATGCAGCTGTTTTACACCAGATATACCTTCATAGGTAATGATTGTAACAAACCTTTGTAACACATTTAAGTAAGCAATATTTGACGACCTGTTTTTATCTATTTATTTTATTAATTGTAGAGGTAAATTCTGATCTAAATTAAGT
The DNA here is from genome assembly GCF_030506205.2 of Paramisgurnus dabryanus. Taxonomy (NCBI): domain Eukaryota; kingdom Metazoa; phylum Chordata; class Actinopteri; order Cypriniformes; family Cobitidae; genus Paramisgurnus; species Paramisgurnus dabryanus. Next base: position 24,416,280 of record NC_133337.1, read on the forward strand.
CTTAATTAAATGTTATGGTTTGTGTTTACTTTCAAATGAAAGAAAAGAGATTCCTGAAACAAATGATTTAAAAATTAACATCAGTTGTTTCTGTACCTAAAGTGAATACAGAGATGATCAAAGTCAAATTAAGCAAGCAGGTATTTCTTTACAAAAAAAGCATGGTGTCTATAAAATCATTAATTTTAGTATCTTGTTATAAATTAACATTTAAGAAATTTTATATAAAGATTAGTGTTTATCATTTACAGTAACAATGCCAAATTATATGTTATTTGTCAGGTGTTTTTTGCCATAACCACTTTGACGCGCTAAATCTCAAAATTACATGAGATTGCTGAACTAGCCGGGGCTTCCAAGGCAGGATCACATTTGTTATTTATTAGGTTTAGTTATCAAAATGTTTCGTTATATCTTTGTGTGATGTTCTGCACATCATGGCTTTAAAATGTTATGAGGAATCATTTAATGAATGTTTACACAGCAGAGCCGGCGCCAGACCATGACTAACAGGGGGGCATTTGGCTTCCAACGGGGGGGGCACGCAATAGCAACAATAACTTGCAAAAACAAGACATTAAACAACAAATACAGCAAGCACACACTCATACAACTGATACAGACTGTCAGCTCATTTCCTGTATAAAGTGTAAAGACCACAAACTATGCACAAAACTATTGAACTTCGAACGCGACGTGAGCTCAAGCTGAGCTCTGCTACGCTCGCGCTTTGCTCTACGCAACAAAAAACCGCCCTCGCGCGGCGCAAGCCATTGAAATGAATGGGTTTCATAGCGCACCGCACACCGCGTCCTGGCTTGAAAAAAGCCGCTTTACCATAATCACGTTGTAATGCTGTTAACGGTCTATAGACACACTTCACATTTAAGCTTACGTAATTTAAAACAACGCTAACTTACCTTTGAAATAGCTGAAGACGGCGTGTACGAACATAACTTCCTTAAAACAGTGTCCTGTAGATTTGTAAATTCCACCTCGACCTCTAATCTCTGAGTTTGAGCCAGTCTGTGTTTGCATGAAGTCAGATGAAGCAGGCGGTGCTGGTTCGTTCTAAATGTTCTAATATCCATATTTTACACGATCCATAAAATGCCGCGAAAAAACACGTTGCTAGTATCAAGTCACAAATATGCTAAAGACGTAAGACGGGTGAGACGCGGCAATACATCCAATCAGAGAAACTGGTCTATTTTAATTAAAGAAAACATATATCAACTATATTTTCCTCATTTGATTACATTACAAGTCATGAAACATTCAATGTTTAATTTATTTAAAATTATTCTTGATATATATATTAAATTAATAAAAAACTTTGTAGGGGGGGCACAACAACCTGTTTGGGCGGGCACTGCCCGCGAATGCCCCCCCTTGACGCCGGCCCTGTTACACAGATCGCCTTTCATTTTAACTTAAAGAAGAAACTGACGATGCATTTTTATCTTTTTTTATCACTTGAAAGGCAGTTTTGGTCACTTTATCAGAAAGTTGTTTCTGGGTGCTGCTTATGAGAGAAAATAAAAGTTAACCATTTGTTGACTATCTGGTTTGGTCCCGATCCCAACTCATGCACACACACATAGATGATTCGACTATCAGTCAACTATAGGCAAGCAAACAGATAAGTAACTACATTAATAACCAAATAAAAAAACACCCAGAAATACACCTGGTACAGTGCTAAATGTAATAAAAGTACAGAGTAATTTTCTGTACCACAGTACAGCCGTGCAAACACAAAAATTACCAGAAATAGTCGTTGCATAAAGTCTTAGTTTATTGAAACACATGTTCATGTAGTGTTAAAAGTTTGTGATGTCCCCTTTCAAGTGCCCTTAGAAGGGGAAAATATCTTGTCTTGTGAGAGAAAGTTAAAGTTACCCATTTGTTGACTATGTGGTCTTGTCCCCCTTCCAGCCCATGCATACACACATAGATGATTTAACTATCAGTTGACTATAGGCAAGATTCAACAATTCTGATTTGAATATGTAAATCCTTAGTCGGGGACACCCTTAGTGTCTTGTTTAGGTTTTGTTCTGCATGTTATTTGTTAACTTGTTACTTAATTTCTATAGTTACTGATTGCATAATAATGAACCCGTTGCCTCAGTGATTCATTGGTGTCTCCTTATGTAATTATTAGTTCAGTTCCTTTGTCTATTCTCATTTGTAACCTTTGCTTTGGAGTTTATTTGCTGGTTTATGTTTTGTTAGTGTGTTGATGTTTTGGTGATGGTTGTCCTCCTGGAGCTTTGTCTCATCTCCACACAGGATGTCTAGAGATCAGATTCTTGGTCATCATTTATAAGAGCAGACCAAGAACTGCTGACTGCCAGAGATCAGTAAAGACGAGTGATTGTTGTGTCATTTCATTGAAGTAACATTGATCCTTCTGTGGTGAAAATAACAAGAAGGAATTCTAGTTTACATGCTTTTACATCTACAGCCACGCCTGAACATAAAATGGCCGTCATGTTTTGATCTCTACATTTTGGCTTTTATCTCAAACACAAATCTTTATGCAAAACCTTTTCCAGTTTGAAGATGCCGAGATTGATTTCACTTCAGATGTTGTTTACTGTATGAGGCTCCTCATTCAAATAACATTTATTGTAGTTTATAACTTTTACTTGGCAAAAATTATCAATGCACTTGCTGGTATTTAAGTATATTTTAGTACATTCAAGGGTATACTTTTCAGTTTCATAACAGTTCTAGATGTTTTGGCAGGGTTGCCGTGTGGTAAAAGTGTAGTAAACATTCATTATACAATTTATACCAACAGGTCTATATTAACCCAGTTAAGATCGATGGGTGATGGGGTTTTCTCTTCATTAGCTCCTAAATTATGGAATGCTTTACTGAATGAGATACGGCAATCGAAGAAATCTTAAATCTCATTTTTATGGTGGCTTTTACTAGATTATTTTCTATTTTAAATTTGTATAACTTTTATGTTTGTTGTTTTATTTGTGTGATTTGTTTTTGTTCTGAATTTTAGTAGTAAAGCGCTTTGGGATGTACTTTAAGGCACTATAGAAAATTATTTATTTAAGTCTGGCAAATGTGAAAAACTGCTCACCTTTATAAAGATATAAAAAAATCGACTTACTGGCTAACACATAATACTTACAATTATATTATTGCCAGTAAGGCCTTCTCTTAGCTTTTTGTTTATTTAAATGTTTTGTTGTGTAAGCACAGCAGAAGGGTGTATAGCAGGCAAACCTCTAAGATGATTTCAGTATTAATTCTCCTAAACATTTTGTTTGTTCTTCAGCAACATTGACTCTACTTATTTTGAGAGCAAAAAGACAAAACATTGAATAGATTGAATAGACCAGTAAGCACATCAATATACAAATAGTAAAGTAATAAAAACAATTCAGATGTTGAAATTTAACTAGACCAGCTGGACAATAATTAATACTAAAGGAAGTAAAGTTTAGTAGTATAATTGCTTGTGAAATTAATGATCATGTGGACATGTTTTTCATACATTGCGGAACACAGTAGCATTGATTGGATGGCATCAATTCAAAAGTGCAGGATGGAGG